>NC_081139.1:26107462-26457462 GCF_958295425.1 Solea solea
GCGCTGCGTGAACTTCCAATCTGCTGCACTGCTAATAATGAAATGCCAGTTTATTATTGTTGTTGTTGTTGTTAAACTAAGTCTGTTCCAAGTGCAGTGCTCTATCGAAGTTAATGTAACATTTCTTTACTGGCAGGAATATGCTTAATAACATAAAAATGTACATCTGGAGACGGTGTAGTCGCCGCCCACTTCCAAACACACACGTGCTGCATGTTTTATGATGGCAAACATTCATTCATTGAAGACTAATAATATTTTTTGGCCCTGATTGGATTTCCTAGGAATCCAGTTTCTTTAAAACTAAACCTGATTAGTTTCTATCAAGTTTACTTTGGAATGAATGGGAGCAGCAGTGGTCGATGCTCTCCATCTGAAAGCATACAGGAAGTTGGAACCCATTGTTCATATCTAGCTTGAGGGAGTGGGACCCCCCGACGCGCACACAGTTTCTTTTTCTCTGAGGCGCCAGGCTGTCGTCCCTCCATTGCTTTGCTCTCCCTCGCACACATCTGTTCTGTTTTCCTAATGAAGGCAGTAGCGATGGTCCCACCAAGGCTAATTAGGAGGACCGATAACTGCTGATACAGTCAGTAGGGACGGACCAGTGCCGACCGCTCGGAGCCTCCACCATTCCCAGAGCATCTGAGCAGGGAACGTCGGGGAAGGGAAGCAGAAGGAGGACAGAAAAATGAGTAGAAGAAGAAAAAGAGAGCGAGACGTGTAGTGTAATTGAGATTGTAATGGGTTTTGCCAGGAGCACCTGTCAGGGTCAAGTTAAAATGGCTTGAGGAAGAGGGATGAGAGGCTGAGAGAGGCTGAGAGAGGCTGAGAGAGGAGAGAAGGGGCCAATTGGAGTCAGGAGCCCGGTGAGGAGAGGCCGTCCTCCATGCCAACCTCACCTGATTGCCAATTTCTGCCAGTTTACACACGAGGCATCAATATGGGCCACTCACGCACACACACACACACACACACACACACTTCCACAAAGTGCTAACCACTGTCAGTCACACACAGGAGTGGACCCACGCTGACATCCCACCTATGCAGGCTGATTGGACACACTGAGCTACTTAACAAGGTGTCCGCCGCTAAATATCTCATCCTCTCCATTCATCTCCATGAAAACAAGGAGGCGGCGTTGATTAGATTGCAGCGTGCTGTGCCAATCTAACGTCGGCGCCGTGTTCATTACAAGTCCTCAGCCGCAGCCGCCCCCAACCAATCCGCGCTCCGCTCTCGCGTTCACCCGCTGGCCGCAGACGCTTCGCCCCGTGATGGAAAAGCACTCCTGACGGCCTCAAGAGCCGAGGCGGTGGACGCCTGAGGAGTGATGGAATTAGGCTGAGTTAAGATGTCTTTAATAAGTCGCTGTTAAAGCTGCACCTGGCAGCTCAATATGTCCACAGCCCCAAAGCGACTGAACATTGCGCGGTCCAGAGGGATGCATGTGAGGGAGAGGTTCAGCCGTCAACCCAAGGAGGAAGTTTAGGATTATTTTATTATTCATTGCGATTTTCAAAGGCAAACCCTGTGTAGAGACAATGACATCATCAAAATAATGAAATAATCCATTACCTTTCATATGAATATGTATTACTCGGATTTTAAATAGTGAAATCTTTGCTGATGTAAGTGCACTATTTTAAAAAATATACAAAATGAGTCTTGTTTTAAGATATTTGAACACAGACATGTTACATACTATGTCTTTAAGTATTCTTTTTATATTTAATTATATTTGTACTCATGCCAAGTGCTTTTTGTAATAGTGAAATGTTGAAAGTCTATTTAAGACGGTTTGAAAATACATTCCATTATTATTTGATGTCTTTACTACAAAGAAAATATGCAGAGGGTTTTGCTCTATTATGGTATGTATTACACTGCACAGAGTGGAGACTTAACTTTCTACTCACTCAATACGATTTTATATACACTTTTCAGGTTTGCTTCGTGTCATCATTTAACGACAGCGGCAGCGTCAGCAGCAAATCTGCTCGGCTCTGCCAGGAAAATATCCAACTTATGTCCAGTTGAAAGGCTGAAAATCCCTCGGGGGTGTTTGTGTTTTACTGGTTGAAGGTTAAAGCAGATGCACAGTAAGATGGACGTTATATTTTCTTCATCACATTGAACAGAATCCATGACTCCTTGTAACTCCTACAACTGCCCACGGCTGCAAACACACACACACACACACACAGACACTTTGGTCCAACCCTAATACTTAGTGTATATTTATCATGTAGGCTGGAAGTTGCAGGAAGTGGCTGCACATTGAGCTGTGTGTGAGCGCTGGACGCAGAGAAAGTTTTCAAAATTGACCAGAGGCTGTAAACAGGTCAGATGTTCCCCAAATCTGATGCCAAATCACCCTCATCATCATCATCATTGGGTGAGAAATCAATTTCTTTTTTCCTCGGTGTTTTCACTTCATCTTCTCCGGCTCTCTCTCAGGCACACACACACACACACACACACACACACACACACACACACACACACCTGCACTGAGGCGGTCGATGCTGGAGCGGGTATTGAGCAGTGGCTGTGGTCTAAATGAGAGTTTGATTTCTCAGGGGGAGTTAGCCCCTGTAACTGTGGTGTTGAGTCATCATCAGAGACCTCTTCACAAAATGCCAATTGATGAATGAGTGACTGTGCGTGTGCACGCGTGTGCGTGTGTGCGCTTTAAACGTGTTGTGATTTAGTTGTACCCAAGAACAATACTTTTCATTACAGGCTGATAAAGTTCATTAAGAGCAATTCCACAGGACGACCGGTGAGTTGATCTGCGCTCTAACACTTTATTCTTGTCAAGACAAATCAAAGCGTGACATTACACACACAGGAAAATGGATGTATGGAATGCCAATGGAATAAATATAATTGAGTATTAATGATGGATCTTTAAATGCATGGGTTTTTAAATAATGCATTAAGATACAATTATGTAGGAATTGTGACAATATTAATTTAAATCATTAATATATGGAAAAGCCAAAAAAAAAAAAAATGAATGAATTAAATAAATCAATCACATAATACATTGTGTTCCTGAAGACTCATCTCTTGAAATGAGTCATTGTTGACGTTGCGTGATGCAGCTGAATCTCTGTCGTTGAACCTTCAGAGAGATGTTTAGTTTGTCCGTCGTGGGCTATTGTAAAAACATGCTGCTCCAAAATGGTGGCCTCTGCAGAGCTGACCTGAATCCTGATATAAATAAGAAAGGCTCATTCTGGGATAATGAAAAACAGCCACTCACTCAGCACAGTGATTGTACACTTGTGCATAATGAAGTATATTTATTTTATCTTCAAATCCTGCCAAATCATTTCTTCTAAATGTCACACACTGGACCAGTTTGTAGGTCTTAGTGGCCTCTAGGGGTCACTTCACGCTCCCCATCCAAGTGTAGGAAAGAAGGTGGCCCTCAGTTATCATAAAGAGCCGTCCCTGGAGACGGGTGTGATTCGTCTATTATGGGATGCCATACACACATCGCTGTTACAATTATACAAGAGTGAAAGTTCTGATAATAACTTCAAATTTCTTTTTTTTTTTTTGCATTTCTGCAAATACGAGGTCTGTATTTAGGTAACACTTTGTTTTCTCAGCTGTTTTTCACACTTTGATCACATGAACCTGACACATTCACAGATGCAAGGGCAGTTTTTCCCTTGTGATCCTTCACCTGTGATCATATATGACATGATCGATCAGAGATCGCTTAAAGAAAAACCTGCTGACATGACACTGAAAACAGAGAGTCAACAATAGACTCGCAGAATAAAGTGTTACCTTTATTTATAATCTTATCAAGGTAACACTTGTGGGATTTCCACACACACACACACACACACATAGAAGCTTATACCAGCTCTGGACCTGCTCCCACTGGTACTTTTCAGCTCAAACATCAAACACGCTTTGTGTCATTCGAGCCTCTTCATAACATTGACTGAGCCGCTGATGGCGTCTGAACCAACAGGAAAAGACCCAATGATTGTGAGCCAATCACAGAGCGCTGTTGGCCTTTTGCAGTGGGAAAAAAGTGAGGCAGAGACGGAGAGTGAATCACAGAGGAGGAGGAGGAGGAGGAGGAAGAGGGACCTTTGACAGAGCAGCGCTGACAAACAGTGAGATACATAAACATGAGGTCAGAGAGTATCGCAGTGGGAGGGGGGGGAGGAAGAGAGGCCAAGTGTTTGAAAGTGTGTGTGTGTGAGAGAGAGGGGGGGGGGAGAAGAGATATGCTGCTACAGGAAGATTGTCTCTCATTGACAAGCTCTCACTTTGTTCAGGAAACCCGGCAATCAATGTTTTGGCATGGCAGGGCACGCACACACACACACACACACACACATCAGCCTGTGTGTTTTAGTGTGTGTGTGTGTGATGGAGGGGGAGAGGATGTGCTCGAAGTGTTGGTGGTGCAGGAGAGAGAGAGTGTGTTTGTAATGCAGAGCACGTCAAAAGTCCTACGGAGCTCCTTTTGCAGCAAAGCCTCATTAAAGAGACACTTGCCTTAAAGCAAGGAAATACTGCCGGACCACACACACACACACACACACACACACACACACACACTCAGACTAACAGTGACACACACACACACACACACACACAAAGCTTCTCTTAGCATCTCAGCAAAGAAATGAATGCAGAGCAAGTGGAGGAGTAAATGCAGCCTCCGCCCACCCTTCCCCTTTCTTTTTTTTTTGTTAATTTCCTGTCTTTGTTCACCACATGAATAAAGTCATCCATTCATCCACCTGCCTCCTACTCTCACACTGATGTTATATTCATTTATTTTTGATTGTGTCAACTCTGTGGAGATTGGCTATGATGTATCTTGTGTGCCTTTTTAAAAAAAAATGCTTCTATGAATAAATAACGTCTGTACTCACTGATTGAAAAAGCCATATTGCCAGAAAGCCATGATGAAATGATAATGTAATATCTGTCCCTGCGTTGAATAAAGTAACCCCCTCCCTCCCCTATAATTATTATTATTATTGTTGTTGTTGTTTTGTTTGTATTTCTTTCAGTAAATGAAATGTAAATTCCTGCGACTGCACCTTACACTCTCTGATACGTTTGCACTGCTGCTCTCTGTGTGTTTTAATAAAGAGAAAGCCTGTTTCTATACGCTGGTGTGCTGTGTTATTGTTTGCCGATATTAATAAAGAGGAGGAAGCCGTTTCCCCCCGAGAAGCTCAGCCGCTAATTGACAGTGATCGCGAAGACGCCTATCCGGGGCTGATGTTGGGAGCCTAATAAAGATAAATTGAGAGAAGAGGATGTGAATAATGAAATAGGAGCAAGTAAAGGGAAGATTGAGTGGGGGAGGGGGTGGGAAAAGTGAGGAAAAAGGCAACGCTGGAAGACAGAGAGGAATAAAATGCTAACTTTTGTTTTGCTTCATTACGCACATTCTTAATTACAATGACAATTTAAGTTAAAAGTGCTGTGACCCTGTGGTGTCAGACTGAAAACAAGACACATACACTTGACTGACCGCCACTGCCACAGCTTGTGGCTTTGATTTACTCTCTTTAGCATAGCAACGGCAAGCTGACCATCCATAAGGGATACAGTAACCCAGGCAACCAGAGCTGGCCAGAGCAACAATGTCAAAAGGAGGCTTCCTCCAAGTCTGCATCATTTCACAACACAACTCACAAATACATATCTGTATATATATATACTGTATATATGTATATATGTGTGTATATACATATATATACATATTTGTGTATATATATACACTGTCTGCATCATTTCACAACACAACTCACAAATACATATCTGTATATATATATATATATATATATATATATATACATATATATACATATTTGTGTATATATATACACTGTCTGCATCATTTCACAACACAACTCACAAATACATATCTATATATGTATATATATATATATATACATATATATGTATGTGTATATATGCCTCCTTCTAGGTGAGGCTGTCAGTGGGAGGGTCTTCGGGTCCTGGTGGTCGGTGTCTCCATGGCGGGCAGGAGTGAAGGTCAGGTCAGTTTCAGTACAGTGCTCTGTGGACAGAGAGAGGACATGTGTAAGCATGGGGGTTTAAAACGTATTATTACGGTTATTATTATTATTCTTATTATTCTTATTATATTTATATTATTATAAAAAAAAAAAAAAAAAAACTCCTACAAAGGGTACATGAGTAGCACGTTTAGGTGTCATCGGCAGATCAAAGCCAACACATCATCAAAGATGCCCAGAGCAGCAGAGTGAGGCTGCAGAGCAGAAAAACCAAAGAAAGCCTACTGCCAATAACAAAGAAAGGCTTATATGTTAAACCATATACTGCTTTAAAATAAACGACAACGTTTAAAGAGAACTGCCATGGATGATGTCACAGAGACAGCATGTGACCTTGAAACTGAAACATGTCTGAAGCGCTTGTATAACCTGGTGAGTGACCTGGACGATGGAGTCGACCACATTAAGATGGAGCTTCAGGAACTAGAAGACGGCCCTGAGGTTCAGGTCGACGGTCTACGTGAGGAGCTGGAACTCACAGATCAACTCACAGAGCAGCACGTCGGTGACCTTGCAGCTCACACTGATATGCTCTCTGACCAACTAAAGCTTCAGATTAATAAAAACAGGTGTCTGAGAGCTAAGCTGAATAAGGAAAGGATGTGGAAACTGCAGCTGCAGACAGAGAAAAATAAATTAGAGTCTCTGCTCAAAGAGTACAAGTCTCTGATCAAAGAGTACGAGTCTCTGGACAAAGAGAGAAAGTCTCTGACAAAAGAGAACAAGTGTCTGACACAAGACACGGAGTCTCTGACAAAAGATAAAGAGTCTTTAACAAAAGAGAATGAGTGTCTAATAAAAGAAAAAGATAATCTGACTAAAGAGAACAAGTCTTTGGTAAAAGATAAAGAGTCTCTCACAAAAGAGAATGAGTCTCTCATAAAAGATAAAACATATCTGACAAAAAAGACAGAGTCTCTGACCAAAGAGACAGAGTCTCTGATAGAAAAGACGGAGTCTCTGACAAAAGAGACAGCGTCTCTGCTAGGGAAGACGGAGTCTCTGACAAAAGAGATAAACGCTGTGACCAAAGATAAAGAGATCCTGATTCAAGAGAATGAGTCTCTGAAAAAAGAAAAAGAGTCACTGACTAAAGAAAACGAGTTCCTGATGAAAGAGAAGTCGTCGTGGAACAAAGAAAAAGAGTCACTGACTAGAGAGGAAGAGTTCCTGGTGAAAGAGAACATACCTTTGACCAAAGAAAACAAGTCACTGACTAAAGAGAATGAGTCTCTGAAAAAAGATAAAGAGTCACTGACTGAAGAGAACAAGTTGCTGACCAAAGAAAAAGAGTCACTCAGTAATGATAAAGAGATTCTGATGAAAGAGAACACGTCTTTGACCAAAGAAAAAGAGTCACTCACTAAAGATAAAGAGATTCTGATGCAAGAGACCACGACTTTGACTAATGAAAAAGAGTCGTTCACTAAAGATAAAGAGATTCTGATGAAAGAGAACACGTCTTTGACCAAAGAAAAAGAGTCACTCACTAAAGATAAAGAGATTCTAATGCAAGAGAACACAACTTTGACCAAAGAAAAAGAGTCACTCAGTAATGATAAAGAGATTCTGATGAAAGAAAACACGTCTTTGACCAAAGAAAAAGAGTCACTCACTAAAGATAAAGAGATTCTAATGCAAGAGAACATGTCTTTGACCAAAGAGAAAGAGTCACTCACTAAAGATAAAGAGATTCTGATGAAAGATAACACATCTTTGACCAAAGAAAAAGAGTCACTCACTGAAGATAAAGAGATTCTGATGAAAGAGAACACGACTTTGACCAAAGAAAAAGAGTCACTCACTAAAGATAAAGAGATTCTGATGCAAGAGACCACGACTTTGACTAATGAAAAAGAGTCATTCACTAAAGATAAAGAGATTCTAATGAAAGAGAACACGTCTTTGACCAAAGAAAAAGAGTCACTCACTAAAGATAAAGAGATTCTGATGCAAGAGAACACGTCTTTGACCAAAGAAAAAGAGTCACTCACTAAAGATAAAGAGATTCTGATGCAAGAGACCACGACTTTGACTAATGAAAAAGAGTCACTCACTAAAGATAAAGAGATTCTGATGCAAGAGAACACGTCTTTGACCAAAGAAAAAGAGTCACTCACTAAAGATAAAGAGATTCTAATGAAAGAGAACACGACTTTGACTAAAGAAAAAGAGTCATTCACTAAGGATAAAGAGATTCTAATGAAAGAGAACACGACTTTGACTAAAGAAAAAGAGTCATTCACTAAAGATAAAGAGATTCTGATGCAAGAGAACACAACTTTGACCAAAGAAAAAGAGTCACTCTCTAAAGATAAAGAGATCCTGATGAAAGAGAACACATCTTTGACTAAAGAAAAAGAGTCACTGACCAAGGTTAGAGAGTCAGTGAGCAAGGAGAACAAGGATCTTACAAAAGAGAAAGAATCACTTACCAAAGAAAAAGAGTTCCTGATCAAAAAAAGTGAGTCTCTGACCAAAGAAAAAGAATCTCTTTCAAAAGAGAACAAGTCACTGATTAAAGTGAAAGTGTTCCTGATAAAAAAGAATGAGTCTCTGACTAAAGAAAATGAGTCTCTGACCATAGAAAATGAGTCAGTGACCAAAGAAAAAGAGTCAGTGACCAAAGAAAAAATATCTTTGACCAAAGAAAAAGAGTCAGTGACCAAAGAAAAAATATCTTTGACCAAAGAAAAAGAGTCAGTGACCAAAGACAAAATATCTTTGACCAAAGAAAAAGAGTCACTGATAAGAGAGAACGAGTCACTGACTAAAGAAAATGAGTCTCTGACCATAGAAAAAGAGTCAGTGACCAAAGAAAAAATATCTTTGACCAAAGAAAAAGAGTCACTGATAAGAGAGAACGAGTCTCTGACTAAAGAGAAAGAGTGTCAGACAAAAAGGAACAAGTCTTTAGCTGCCACGCTGGAGGAAGGGCAGACCTCGAGACTGGAGCTCAGTCAGACGTTGGAGAGAATCAAAAAGGAGAATTTGAAGCTCCAAGCTCAGAACTATGTTTATCTACAATTCCTGGGCAAAAAAAAGTGGTCGTTCTGGAGAAAAGTGCAGCACTTCTTCCGTTTGTGTAAAAAGTGAGACTCTGCTGTGTTGTTCACTCGCACACCTTTCAAGCAAAAACAAGAATAAGTAAGCACAGTGTCCTGAGAAATTTGCCTTTGGGTGTGTCAAGTGTTTATCATTAATAAAACCATTTGAGACTGTCATGGTCTGCCACAGCATGTGGAGTCCCTCCTTCTCTGTTCTCCGGGGTGTGTCTTTATCTGTATGACCCTGGATTTCCACTGGACGCGGAACGGCCGCGGAACGGCAGCGGCCCAGAAGCGGCTCGCCGCGCCGCAGCGCTATCGATAGGAATCAGTTCTATTTTTTCCGTTGCCGCTGCTGAACCTCGTAAATTTCAACGAAGCAGATCGCACAAGACAGGAAGTCCGACACAGTATCAAAGTAAAACACTTCCGCCCCCCTTTCAAAATAAAACACAATATGCAGGTCACAACTTCACCTCAACGTTACGTCATAACCGGTGCTCCCAGGTCAACAGTCATTTGATCCGAGGGTCTCGGAGACAATGGACGACGAGAGACTGATTATGGAAGTGGAGAAATGAAAGAAGCTGTGTTGTTGTTGTTTCCTTTATACACACAGTCTATCGCGGGATCTCGCGTCCGTTCGAGATTATTGCGCGACCTTCCGTGAATACCGCTGGCTCCCAAGGCTCCGCGCCGCTGCCGTAACGCGCCCGGTGGGGATTGACGTTTGGGAGAGGACGAAGCAGAACCGCGCCGTGGCCGTTCCGCGGCCGTTCCGCGTCCAGTGGAAATCCAGGGTCAGTCTGTTGTCATGTAGGTGGTTGTACCACAGATGTGGCATGTTTCCAACTGCCCAGTTTCCTTTGCTGACTGGCTAGCTGCTGCCCACCTGTGTTAAGCCCTGGATTTTCTTCAACTAATCATCCAATCTTTAGTCAGTGTTGTGTCCCCATAAAGTCCACTTCATCCAGCTCTTCCAGGGGAATCCCGAGGCGTTGCCAGGCCAACTGAGAGACAGAGTCTCTCCAGGGAGTTCTAGGTTTTCCCCGGGGCCTCCTCCCAGTGGGACATGACCGGAACACCTCACCAGGGAGGCGTCCATGAGGTATCCTAACTCTCGATGCGGAGTCTGAGTTTTTGCCTCAGTGACTGCCAAAGCCGCATTCCACTTGGCCTGCTGGTACCCATCACCATAAAAAGGCCCGATAGGACTCCTTCAACTTGACGGTATCCCTTACAGTGGAGTCCACCAACGGGTTTGGGGTTACCGCCACGACAGGCACCAACCAGTCTTACGGCCACAGCTCCGGTCAGCCGTCTCAACAATGGAGGCGCAAAACATGGCCCATTCAGACTCAGTTTCTCCCTCCTCCTTCAGGACGTGGTCGAAGTTCTGCCAGAGGTCGAAGTTCTGACAAGAGACTCCGCCAGATGTTCCGAACAGACCCTCACAATACGTTTAGGTCTGCCAGGCCTGACCAGCATCCTCCCCTGCCATCGGAGCTCCGCCCCTCTCTTCACCCGAGTGTGCAAGACATATGGCTGCAGGTCTGATGACACGACTATGAAGTCAATCATTGACTCACATCCAAGGGTATCCTGGTGCCAAGTGCACATATGGACACCCTTGTGCCTGAACATGGTGTTCGTTATGGACAATCCGTGATTGAATCCGGCATTTCTCCAAATCACACCCCTCCAGGTCTCACTGTCATTGCCCACAGGAGCATTGAAGTCTCCCAGCAGAACGAGGGAATCCCCAACAAAAGCACCTTCTAGCATCCCCTCCAGGGAATCCAAAAAGGGAACCCCAATGTGCAGGCCCCGAGCCGGGTGGCAATGAGTATGCCCACACCCACAGTGGAAAACAGTCCAATCCCTCTCAAGGAGACTGGTTCCAGAGCCAAAGCTGTGTGTCGAGGCGAGACCAACTATATCTAGTCGGAACCTCTCAACCTCATGCACCAGCTCAGGCTACTTACCCGCCAGAGAGGTGATGTTCCACATCCCTAGAGCCAGCTTCTGCAGCCGAGGGTCGGACCTCCATGGTCCTCGCCTTCGAGCACCACCCAATTTACACTGCACCCAACCTCAATGGCCCCTCCCACAGGTGGTGAGCCCATGGGAAGGGGGTTCCACATTGCCTCCTCAGGCTGTGCCTCTATGTTTTTCTCTTCAGCCAGAGGGAATACAAATTACTAATGCAGCAGATTTTTGTGTGGGAAACTACATCTGTGGATTCATTCATTCATTGTCTACCGCTTTATCCTTATAGGGCAGTGTGGTCAATCCCAGCTGACACAGGGTGAAAGGTGGGGTACAACCTGGACAGGTCGCCAGTCAATCACATGGCAAACAAACAGAGACAAACAACCATTTACCAGAGAATGCGAAGAAAACCAATATACAGACGTGGAGAACATTCAAACTCTATACAAAAAAGCCTTCAGTCGAAGCTGCCAACTTTTTGCTGGGTTTTGTTGATAGCCTCTCCTCTACAGTGTGGCCTTACTATATGTGACCAGCCACGAGAAAACCAGCAACAAGTCGAGTAAACAAAGAAAAATCTATTGTTTTTTTACAGAATATGCAAGTTGAAATATGGAAGAAGCCATTGCATGCTTCAAATCACAGTATTGCGAGTCTTAAAACCATAAACTTTGTACTTGAATTTGTGTCGTCTGTTACGGAGCCCCTGTTACGGAGCCCCTCCTCCTATTGTCCTTCTAACATTGGTAATCAATATTAATCAAGATCAGAAGTATGCAACTAAACAAGTTAAAAAAAAGGAACTGTGTCAGCATTTAGATAAAAACTATGCCACCGGGGCACCCATAGAGACTGTAAACAAACACAACAATGAAGCGCGCCGCGATGTTGGGCGCCACTATGGTTGCCCAAGCCGTATTGAGAGTGCGATAACTAACCACACTGGAGCAAAAACTTAGCGAGAGCTCGTCTGGTTGATAGAGGCAGTCATGGAGGAGGATTTTGATAAGTTCCTGTGGTCCCTCAAGCGGACATCATGCACATGAAAAGAGATAAGGTGGGCATAGAATTCATTCAATAACACGGAGCTTGTAATAACTCGAAACTAACTTGGGGAAAGGTGGAGTTAGCATTAATAGTACGCTAGCTGTAATGTTAGTGCTCTAACGTGAAGTTATGCCAGTCCAACAATATGTCGTTAGGGTTACATATGTTGAATTTCATTTCTCTTTACGCCCACAAAAGTGGTTACCACTGTAACTATGGAAGCCATGGCAAGAAACACATACTGTCGAGGCTGGTCTAGTTGAATACTTCTACCACGAAACTGTGCCTTTGAAAGTTACATTTATAATTCATGTTCAAAGTATTTCAAGTATGTTTTTTGTTTGCATGTTGACAAGGCAGTCATTTCCGTTATGACTGATGAGCAAATGGCCAAATATATCACTTCATATGGTGAGTAGCGGCCTTTTCCATCTTCTCTCTTGTTTTTCACTCATAGACAGCTCTTTGGTTTTCATGTTGGTTCCACTTCTAAATGTGGTCTGCACATGTAAAACCTGTCCTGCCCAATCTGAAACTGAGCATAGACATTCAGTGCTATTTAGTGTTTGAATAAACAATGTATTAGGACACATCTGGGTAACACAACGCACCTGTCAGTCACAGGTTCCAATACTTTTTGCTCACATGAAAAATGGGTGGGTTCAAACTAAAGGTGCTATCTTCTATGTTGTGTATCAGACCCCGATGTAAAACCCTGCAAGTAAACGCTGGAATGTTCATCTTTTGTCTCATATTCATCTTTTGATGTCAAACCCAAATGTTTTCAGTCTATGGCAAAAAATAAAGGAATTGGCCTCACTGTTCCTATACTTTTACAGACTGTGGTTTCCTCCCACAGTCAAAAAACATGCAGAGGTTAATTGGACAATTTAAAATTGACCGTAGAAGTGAATGTGAAACTGACTGACTGATTATTGTCTCTGTTGAATGTCCCTGTGATGGACTGGTGACCTGTCCATGGAGTACCCCATCTTTCACCCTATGTCAGCTGGGTTTTGGCCCCAGCAGCCCCTGCTTCCCTCATGTGGAGGATAAAGTAATTAATTAATTTAAGTGGCGTTTCGAACCAGAGTTTGCTCTGCTTTCATCCTCTGTGAGTTGAGTGGGATGTTACGATGTTATCTCTACACACCTTTTTTTCACTCAGACACCTCAAATATAGACAACGGCAGATGGAACAGTGACATTCTCTTGGCACCAAAGTTTTTGAAATTAATATGGTGGATCCTGCACAGATGGATAGTTTCACTCCACCTGTCACTGTCTCTCTCTCTCACACACACACACACACAGCAGTGGATGTGGTATACTGCTGTAATTAACTAGAATTGATCATATGCAAAGGTGTTTTTACAGTACCTCAGTTTGTATGTGTGGTGTCTAACTAGTCACAACTGTTTGTGTCTGTGAAACAAAGGCTATATGCACATGAGCGTCTAAAAATAGATTCATGGACAGCAGCACAAGCCGAGTTCAAGTGCTTTAATGACATCTCAGGGTCAGCAAAGGGGCAGTGATGGAGGGAGGTGGACAAATAGAGAGGGTCTGTTCGTTCTTTGTGCTTGTGATAGTGAAAAGTAGAGCCACTCAGGTTTTAGGGTGGTGCTTTGGAGATATAGTATAGCAGCCGATTTTTCAGAGCAGCTCTTTGTGTAAATCCTTGTGCAGGCCTCCGGAAAGACACAACTTCTTAATGAGCATATCGATCAGTGTTTCTCACACATTTCCCCCCCATAGGGGGAGCAGGCGGGAGGGAAAGGACGGGAAGGGAGGAGAAAGAAAAGATTGGGTGAAAAAAAACAAAAACCGCTGACGAGACAAAAGCTTTAGACTCGCAAAGTGGGGCTTTTTGTGGAGACTGTAGGGGAGTCGGCTTTGTGCCTGTAAAATTCAATTTACCTTTTCACAGATGGGCTATACTGTGGCTGGTATTGAGGCGCACAACACACAAGCCACTCTGAATATGTGTGTGTGTGTGTGTGCGTGCAGTGTAAAGCAGCAGTGTAAGCCACCCTGGTGTGAACCACAGCTTTCTCTCAGAGCCTCGTCTCGCTCCAGTTGTCCCTCCGCATCACATTACTTCTCCACCTCCACCCACCCAGCAACCTGACACAGAAAGTGGAAAAGAAAAACATCCAAGATAACCATTGGGTGGTGAGTTGCAGCAACTCTGACAGTTTTGATGAGGTTGCGAGGTAAATGTATTTATATAGCACTCTCCTCGTCTCGATGACCACTCAAAGCTGCTTTACACTAAAGTTTTTCCATTCACCCCCATTCATTCACACTTTCATAGTGGCTAACAGAGGGTCATCGGTTTGAATTCTGGATTGCTGACTAATAGGGGCCACAAACGCTTTTTTAAGCTGCTTAACACTCACCCACTCACTCCACATTCATACAGCAATGTTGGGTTAAATGTCTTACCTAAGAACACATCGGCATGTAGACTAGTGGAGCCGGGAATCTAACCCACAACCTTTAAGTTGAAAGACAACTCGCTCTACCACTGTTGTTGGAGAGGACATTATTCCAGACCTGCAGTGTCCTGACATCTTCAACTTCCTGATTAACTTCTCTTCATCTTACTCCAGAGAGTCACTGAACGTTTACAAGAACCTGGAGGGAAACACATGGACACAATCTGGCTTTGTGATAAACCTTCAACTCTGAGTCTACCGTCACTGGAAGTGTTACATTAGCATAAGGTTAGCATTAGCAATGGGCAGCGTAATGTAATCATTTCTGAGACTAGCTCTTGGTAACTCTAGTCCATGATTTACAGAGAGAAACCGAGAAATCCGTTGCTTGTGTTAGTTCCATTCGCTCCGTTTCATAGCAGTAATTCATCTCCACTGTCTCCCTGGATCTGTAGGGATCTGGTCAAATGTGTTCCTGTTAGCATGTTAGCCTGTTAGCCTGTCTCTGACTGTTTTGAACTATCCTGAACTATCCACCATCTTCACTTTTATCATGAAAATAGCCAGCAAAGAGACATTGATGAATGTATGTGTGATGTATGGAAGCCCATATCTGCCACTTGATGAAGTCAAAATTATGAGATACTAAGTCAAAATTATGAGATAGCTAAGTCAAAATTATGAGATACTAAGTCAAAATTATGAGATAGCTAAGTCAAAATTATGAGATACTAAGTCAAATTATGAGATAGCTAAATCAAAATTATGATATACTAAATCGAAATTATGAGATTAAAAGTCATAATTATGAGATACTAAGTCAAAATTATGAGATACTAAGTCAAAATTATTAGATACTAAGTCAAAATTATTAGATAGCTAAATCAAAATTATGAGATACTAAGTCAAAATTATGAGATAGCTAAATCAAAATTATGATATACTAAGTCGAAATTATGAGATAAAAAAGTCGAAATTATGAGATTAAAAGTCATAATTATGAGATACTAAGTCAAAATTATCAGTTACTAAATCAAAATTATGAGATAAAAAGTCATAATTATGAGATAAAATTTCGAAATTATGAGATAAGAAGTGCGCATGCGCCTCATTGGCAGTGTTTTCAATGGTTCCTTCATCCATCATCTCGCTGGCCTAACCATGCTCACAATATGCAATCCTAAATGGGGTAACTAGAGGTGACTTTAGTTAGATCGGACGTAATCGTTAAGTCATTTAGTCTGTCGTTGCTGTTAATTTAGCTTCAGATATGTGAATATGTCATTGAACCATAAAGCTAACTTCATTAACGTTCACGCCACTAGATGGTATCCCTGAAATGACAACAGTTGTAAAGCCACGTTTGAAGTAGTCGTCAATATACTTGCAATCCATGTCTGTGTCAGTCTCCCCACACCACACATGAGCAGCATTGAACTGCTGACTTTGTATCTCATAATTTCGACTTTCTATCTCATAATTATGACTTTTTATCTCATAATTTCAACTTAATTAGAGGATATTTTTATTATCAAGGCTAAGTTTTATCTTTTTTTTTTTTTTTTCTGGCAGAAATGGGTTTCCATAGTTATAGACGTGAATAGTGTCATGTCCTGCTAGAGGGGGGCGTTACCTTGATTGTGTGAAAAATAAGGTCGACTTTTAGACTGGATTTTGCTCACATATTTGCACTGAGTGGAAGAAAACCACATTTTGATCCAACCAATATGCAATAAAAACCTTCCAAATTAAAAATGCTCTTTAAATCTGCTTAATGAGCCACAGTTGGCTTCAATGCAGACGTCTATGTTTGCATGGCATTGCATTTTCAGCACACACGGTGGTCTGACTGGTGAGCCTCTCCTCAACCCAGCACTCCTGCACTGAAGTCAATTAGAACAGACAGCAGATGCTCGGAGACATCAGACATGCAAATTCAGTTGATATTGGGGAAAAAACAAACAGCTGAAAGCCTTTTTATTCAGACAAACACTTGGTTGAAACAGGGATGTTGCCTCTCTTGTTCTGCTTTTTCGATCAGATGTTTAAAAAACAAACAAACAAATGACTTTGCTAAAAATGGACGAACCACCTGGTTCACATGGGATGCGCGGTGTGTGCGTCACTGCTGCGTGATTGCTGCATCTCGCTTGTTAGTCGCACGTGACCAAAATGCTTACAAATAATTAGAACTGTAACAATGACTTAGTTCCTGTATAGTTGCAGCCTCCTTTCGCTCCATGTGCAGCTGCTGAAATATTATTTTTTTTAAAATATAATGGCTATAACAGTTAACTTTTCAGGAGGAGATCAGTCAAGGAGGTGTGAAGACAGAGGTGGAAGAGCGAGTGTATGTGTGTCCAGGTACTACTAATGTTGTTGGGACCTAAACCTGTTTACACAGGGACATTATGGGGACTTGTCTTCCTTGTGGGGACAAAAAACTAGTCCCCATAATGTAAATGATTACATTTTAAGGTGAAGATGTGTTTTTGGTTTTAAGTTAGGGTTGAGGTTAGGGTCAGGGTTAGGATTAGGCCAGTAGTAATTGTGAGTAAGTCTCCAGGAAATGAATGTAAGTCAATGCAATGTCCCCTCAAGTCATGAATGTCGAACATGTGTGTGTGTGTGTGTGTGTGTGTGTGTGTGTGTGTGTGTACCTGCCAGAATCTGCTTTTCTTTCAGGTTTGGAAAGAGAAGGAGGATTCTCCCCTCTGCATCACACTGTCTCTGCAAACTCACATAAAGAGAGAGAGTGTGCTCCACAGTGCCACTCCTTCTATTTCTCTGATGAAGAGCAACAGTCATAGCAGCTTCCTCTTCTTCAGTCTTCACAAGCGAAACACACGCAGCTCAAAAACAACATCGAGTAGAAAGACAGTGACAAGAGCAGCAGGGAATCAGTCTCTTACTGTATGTGTGTCGAGCCGAGCCGTACTGTATCATGGAAAAAGCCCCATAAGGTGACTCTGTGTCTCTTAGATGGAAAACAGATATTAGCCACTTAACAATAGGTTCACCTCATTAAATCTACACCACTTCAAAGCTTCAGTGCTGTTGGCAGAGGACACATTTTCTTTTTTAAAGAGATTATTTAGATGTTTGTGCCTTTAACAGTGAAGCGAGTGCTGCTCTGTGAAGCTTGCTTTACTCACGCTGTGTGCTTCTTCCACCTCACTTTTATGTTAATAAAATGCGCCACTGTGTGCAGTGTGGGAATGTCACCACGGACACTGATAAACACAGAGAGTCATGTGGTCTAGATTATGTTTTCCACTTAATTTCTAGATAAGATAAGATAAAATAGTCCTTTATTTGTCCCGCAGTGGGGAAATGTACATTGTTTCACAGCAGCAAGATAAAGAAAATAAATAGTAAACATGCATTACCAAAAAAGAAAATTACAATATAAAAAGATATTAACACTTAGACTATAACAAATTAGTTAAAATAGTACATTATAGACAGTTAGCAGAATACAGAATACACAGTATGGACTTGATATTTACAGCCTAAATAAGTATATTGCACTTGTGTACACTATATACAGTATTGCACGTAGAAAGAAGGAATGAGGAGCCTGGTTATGTGTGGTCTACTGCGAGCAAGTAGAAATTGATCAGTAAGTTTAAGTGTGATATTTCGTGAGCTGGTGTTTGAAAACGTTTGTTCAGATTTACTCAGTGATACAAGCTCATCAAATGAAAATGATAATCTTAACAAGGTCTCTACAGTTAACGCTGAGAAACTGTGACTTATTCTTCTCCATGCAGTTCATTTTGTGATGATATTTCTGAGTGATAACATCAGTGACTGTATTAATAGCTTATAAAT
The DNA here is from genome assembly GCF_958295425.1 of Solea solea. Taxonomy (NCBI): domain Eukaryota; kingdom Metazoa; phylum Chordata; class Actinopteri; order Pleuronectiformes; family Soleidae; genus Solea; species Solea solea. The sequence continues at coordinate 26,125,925 of NC_081139.1, forward strand.
TGGGATGCTGGAACATACTAGGGGCACATTATAGCAGCAGGAGAGTGAGTAAATCACTCTTGGGCAGACTGTGGTTTGTAACTGAGGAGCACACAGAGGATAATGAAGTCAATATTGAACTTATGGACCCACAGTGCAATCGTTCTGACACGCTCCAAGGTGTTTACGCAAATTGTATTTTTATTCACTATTTGATAACTTCTGTGGTTTTATAAAAATCTGAAAATATTGAAACTTTTACTGTATTTGATTTTTTGTCTCCAGTGTCCATGTGCATTTATCATGTTGTGGTTTTTGTCTTTGTGTCTCTTCTGTCCGTCCGTCTGTTTTTAAACCTCGTAATTTCGTTGTGCAATGACAATAAAGATCCTTTCCTCATTTTTTTTAAAGGTGATACTTAAGAAGTGCTATTATAAAATACAGCATGAGTAATGACTGTCCTCTTCCGTCAGGACCAGTGGACACAATCATTTTTAAACACATAAAACTTGAAATATCACGTAAAAGCTGGAAAAGTGGGCTTATACACAAAAAAGTAAATGTAAATAAGAACAGTGGAAACACGTTTCCGAAATCACATGACTGAAGTGAGCAAAACGGTAAAAGTTAAAAACATTTCTCCACTGAGAAGCAAATGTTACTCCAATAATAGATGCAGGCAGCAATAAAGTATAATGTTTCTTCATGGAATGGTTGATATTACTGTTGTATTAGTCAGCGATTCATGATGTCAATATCCAGCTGACGGGGCATTTCAGAGAACCTTTGAGGGTTGCAGGTAAAAGAGAGTCATGGTCAGAGTCACACAAAGTATAATTAAGCCTCTCATTAACTTGCAATTGATAATTATAAATAAATAAATAAATATTTCCATAATTAAAATTATTCATCATTACTTTTACAAAACATGAATTTATAAATAGATAGTCCATTTAAAAAGGATTTAGAGAAACAACACACAACTTGGTAAGTACATGGCTTTTAAAAATATATAAATTACTTCATAAATGAACCTGAACCTGAAGAAAACCCACGCACACATGGGGAGAACATGCAAACTCCATGCAGAAAGTCCCTTGTTCCAACCGGGGCTCAAACCTGGGTCTTCTTGCAAGAGATGCTAACCACTACACCTACCGCGTGGCCCTTATAAAACATACTACTTAAACCTAGAATATCTTAAGAACACACCATGCTTTACCTCATGAGTTTTCAGTCTTTATCAACAGGAAACTGAAGATTGTGTCACTTTGAAAACCACTCACTCTCCCACACCAAACTCCATAGAGAAAATCACTGATTTTACATTACAGCACATACAGTAGGAGTAGATACAGAAAAGCTGCTTCCACCAGAGTTCATGTGTGTTATTTGGTGAAATAAACATAGTCACTTACCTGCAGTGGTGTTATCAGTGAAGCTGGTTCTCACCACCTCAGAAAACGTGTACACTTCAAAGAAGAAGAAAAAAAAAAAATCAATTTACCGCTATCACATCTTGCCCTAACTGGTGATTTGAAGTGCAAACACACATGATACAAACAATACTAGATTTAGACTTTAGGTCCAATGGGAGCAGGGTGGAGGAAACCTCAACACAACACACAGACATTCTCTTGATGTTACTGGTGGAGCAGGGACACCTAATGTCAGGTAGCAGTACTGCAACTGTCCCTCACATAGAATCAGGTTTATTTAAATGTGTTGTCGCCTCAGGTTGAGTTAGTAAATACAACTGCAAACCCTGATCCATTTGCTTTTATCAAAGTTCTGATTGTGTGAGTGTGTGTGTGAGTGTGTGAGTCCCTCTGACTGTTATCAGAAGTGTGATTGAAGCGTAGACTGCCTCGGTTCCTCTGCTCTGCTGTCAGTCCCTCGGGATGTTAGAGGCAGACAGACAGACTGTGTCGATGTCCAGACATCAGGGCTGAGGGTGTTTCCCGTGGGAGGTAAGAGAGCTTGATGGGTGACTGCGTCACAGCACGGCACAGCCACTGGTGAGATGGGTGACTGCAGTTTGTTTCTCACCTGTTTAGTTGAAGGTCAAATACAAAAGTTGTCTGAAGTCACGTACAAGTGAGTGCACACATGGAAGCAATGTATGATATTATATGAAGTCTTTGTATTTGAATTAAGGCTGTTTGATCGCTGTGAATCGATTCCTAGTTAGGGTGTGGTGATACCACATTCCAGTGCTCATCACAGAGGAAACACAATTTTGACAATTTGGGGGCCGGGCATTCAAAGGAAATGAAATAAAATGTACATTATGGTCCTATAATTTATTGCAGTTTTTATTTTTTTAATTTTTTTTTTTAATGAGAAGTCTGTTGGTTTGAAGCTTGTTTTTGAGATTTTGAAATAAAAACAAATGTTAAGAACAGCATGTTAATCTATAAATGCTAAATGAGAGAGGCTGTTTTTGTCCTCACTTATGAATATAAACAAAGTAAAATCAACCTCGTTCCTTGCTTCGTATATTACACTATTCAGTGGCAGTATTCACAATGTTAACATCATTCATCCACATCAAGTCGTCCTGGCTGTTATTAGAGAGAGAGAACATAATCAACAGGGCTCCAGTCTAATTCGTCCAGCGAGCTGTAAATTCAGAAATCAGACTTACTACATGATTGTGGGTTGATGGGCTGAGATCAGATTATTGTGGGTGAGACAATGGATGCAACAATGCACACTGAGAACGTTGAGAGCGTGCTCCAATGCCATGTAATGAACATTGCAGTCCCCCCTCCCCCTCTCTCTCCCCCTCCCAATAAAAACAGGGCAGACTAAAACTAAGTCAGAGCCATGGCTGAATGAATGAATGACATGGCTGTCAGACGCCAGTGCTGTAGAGCTGAAGGCAAATGGAAAAGTGACAAACGACAGGTGAAACCTTGTCTTTCCCCTCCTGTTCCAAGGCTTTCTGTCTTGCTGGGTGGAAAGTTTGCTTTGTTCTGTTTCCCGCCACTACCACTACCGCTGCTGATTTTCTTGATTACCATCGACTCCTTCCTGCTTAAAAGCCCAGATCATTTTTGCCCCTTGTGTTTTTCCCAGGATCACCAGCCCTCCTCGCCTCGTCTTCTCCGTTCAGCCTGCTTCCCTGTCGCTTTTAGTTGAACCCTTTTTGTGTCCCTGAATTTAGATTTTGTGATGAATCAAAACAACCTTCTGTTCTGAACTTCGACAGTGTCTGTTTGCCTGCAATGTGGGGTACTACCAATCCTGCCTGGCGATAGCAAAACACAAACCTTGCATCTCATTAAAGACAATTGCCGCGGTTCTTAATGCCCCACAGACAGTCTGTATTGAACGCTCCCCTGCTGTTTGTGAAAACCATCTCCACTTTTTTTTTTTAATTGATAAGGTCACTTCCATTAGGTGAATTGGTCACTCCAAAATGTGTGGCCCTGCGATGGACTGGCGAACTGTTCAGGGTGTGACAGCCTATCGCCCAGTGTCAGCTGAGATTGGCGCAGCACCCCCTGACCCTCCGGTGGAGGATAAAGCGGTAGATGATGGATGGATGGAAGGTCATTTCCACCAGGGCTCTGACATCACCTCCTGCTTCTGACCCCTCTGCCTTTTTTGACAGGTTTGAGCCTGTGACTGTGTCCTTTGTAAAGAGGATTGTTGGTCATTTTAAGCTCTCAGATGATGCTGTCCCTCCTCGCTTATTTAAGGAAGTTTCTCCTCTGTAGACCCATCTGTACTGGCCATTATTATTAACAGTCTGTGCTCAGGTTTTTAAACATGCAGTGGTGCAACCTCTCATTAAGAAAACAGCTCCATATCCCACAGTTCTTGCTAATTAAAGGCCTAATTATCTCCAAACTTCCTTTAATTTGTAAAATCCTTGAGAAGATAGTAGAATTATTAGCCTTTCTGGAAGAGCACAATATTGCACAGTATTAAAACTCTGCACACCACAGAATCAGTACAATATCTTTTTAGCTTCTGACTCTGGTGACTGTGTATTTTTTGTGCTTTTAGTTCTAACTACAGCTTTTGACACAGTGGACCATGACATTTTGATCTCTAGTCTAGAGCAGTGGGTGGGCATTAGGGATGTAGCACTGGAGCTGTTCTACTTGAGAGATTGTACACTCTGTGTCAGCCTCGGTGACTCCGTATCCTCCTCTGCTCCTCTCACGTGTGGGGTTCCTCAGGGCTCAGTTTTAGGCCCTGTTTCATTCCACTGTTATGCAGATGACTGATGGCATAAAGGCCTGGATGGATTTTGATCACGACTGTGTCATAAAGTCAAGCTTATTTCAGTTGGCCAAAGTAAAGCCGATTCTCTCGCAGCAGCACTTTGAAAGAGTAATCCACGCCTTTGTCACCTCTCGACTGGATTACTGTAATGCACTTTATGTGTGGGTCAGTGGGTCAACTCTCGTCGCTTGCTGTTGTGGCCCTGAAAAAGTGGAATGATCTGACTTCGACAGGCCTTTTCCCTGTCTAACGTGCTCTTATTAAAACTCATCTCTTTTCAATGACTGTTGACACTGTTTAAGTTGTTGATGTTATTTGTATTTCATTTCATTTTTGTTTTATTTATTTTATTAGATCTGTTTTTATTGTGGTTTATTGTTCAGCGGTTACTTTTATCCAGGTTTTTACATCTTTGAATTTATTTTAGTTGTTTTAGGTTGTTTATCTTATCGCCTCACGAGAGCTTATATATATATATATAATACATATATATATATATATATATATATATATATATATATATATATGCCTTTTATATATTGTGTGTTGTAAATTCCCTATTATTGCTGTGTTTTCTGCAAGAACTGTCCAGTGCTGAATGTAGTGTTTTTACATCAGGCACCTCATTGGGCATCTTGGGTTCACGCGGTCTTCTGGTTCCATTCTGAAAGCAGACAAGACCTCATTATAGAAATACAACAAACATTATATAGAATTCAGATAATGGGACTCACAGTAATATGTTTATGGATACCAGCACACATTGGGATTGAAGGGAACGAAATAGCAGACAACAAGCCATAATAATATAGATTTAGCAATAAAATTAAGCAAAACAGAAATAAACAGCATCATTCAACAAAAACTAAAGGAGAGATGGCGAGAACAATGGGAGGAGGAGAGGAAAGGAAGATGGTTTTAGAGTATCCAAAGAAAAGTGGGAGCGGCTAGGCGCACGGAGAGAAGCAGGAAAGAGGAAAATATAATATTGAGGATCAGATTTGGCCATACAGGATTGAACAACACATTATTTCTCATCAATAAACACAATACAGACAGATGTGATCACTGTGGGCAGGAGGAATTCATTCATCATGTTATTACACAATGTCAGAAATACCAAAGGGAGAGAGAAGTGATGATTAGAAAGCTGAGAGACATTGATGAGGAATTGGAGTTGGTAGAAGTATTGTTGAATATTACTGCAGTTTCTTAAAACCACAAGGTTGACTGGGAGGATATAGGATGTGTGTGTGTGTGTGTGTGTATGAATAGGTGTAGGTATATAGGGTTTTTTGTGTGTGTGTTTTGTAGTATGTATATCTGTATATATAGATATCGATATAATTATTTTTATAATTAACTTTTAAGTAATAGTTCAGTTGGATTAACATTTCGATCCACACTCCATACCAGAGGGTGGCGGTAATGCACCAAATCGTTGTTTGCCAACCGCCATAAAACCTCAGAAAAGAAGGAGAAGAAGTCTTCTGGTTCTGGTTTGACCCATTCTAACCACTATAAGCCATCTGTTGTGGAAATAGATTTACTCCTAATTAGGTAATCATAATTGGAAAACATTGCTCTTTATTATTGCCATGAATGTCATTATCATACAGTTCCCTTGAAAATGGCAATATCATTTTAATATAGTGTAACCATCTCTAACACAATTTCCTTCAGACAAAAACTGCAATGAACTCAGATGCTCTTTGAGGAACATCCATCCATCTGTGTTATTGCTTCATCCTCCGCATGAGGGTCATGGCGGGAGGTGGAGCCAATCCTAGCTGATACAGAGCAATCTTTGAGGAACACGTGTTGGAATATTTCACAGGAACATCATTCTCTTCATCCCTGGCCTCAGGACCGTCAGATGGTTCATCGCTGTTGGTTCTGTCTGAAATGCCTCAGCAGCTATAATGGATGAATCCCTGTGAAATGTAGCTGCAGATGTTTGTAGTCTCCAGAGAAAGAATTCACTTTACTCTGCTAATCCCCTAATGTTTTATGTTGCCTTTCTGTGATGTTGAAACATCTTAACCCTTTGAAATCTAAGCTTCAAAATGACTTTTCTTTTTCATTTATTTTAACCATAAAAGGGCCAAAAAATGGCCTGTGAGCAAGTGCTTTTCCCCATTTTTCCAGAATAACTTTCACTATTCGAGTTATTTACAATTTACTGCATGTTAAAATAGTGTATTAACGATTTAAAATGATGAAAAACTAAAAGTTTTATTTATAAAAAACACAGTTGTACACAAACACCAGATTGTGTGTGTTAAGTTTGACATTTGAACAGTATAACTGTTGTTTCAAAGTCCAAAAACGTGTTATATAAAAATGTATTATATTATATAATCTACAGTACAACATAATTCAAAGGTTCACTTACAGTTAGCGTCTTTAACATAGCATTTTACAGCTCAAGAATAAACCCAAGGACAACTTTAAGAATGGTAACACTGTTAACACAAAACTGAATTTGTATAATTTGAAGTTCATTGAGGAAGATGATACTCTGAAAAAAATAATAAATAATAGTTCTATCCTCAAACTTCTCAATCTCACGAATGTTAAAGTGAATGTATGCAAAGTCTTACTGTATTTTAGGACACACTGACATTGATAAAACATTTATTTTTCACGATCGTTGTAAGTTATGTTTCCCTTAAATTTCCCATCAACATCAGCGTTGTTACAGACTCCAATGTATGCTTTTAGGGTAACTCTTCTCTAGAGTAGAATGAGAGAATGTTTATCAGAAATGTATTGTTGCAGGTCTGGAATAATGTCCAACTGGGGGAGTATTTTAAATATATATTATCTTTTTTAAATGTGTAGCCATGTGCACCCTCAATGTTTTCAGTATTCTTCAGTTACCAACTACCACCACCACCACCACCACTGCGTGACCCTTTTTAGTATTTACAAGTTTTGGCTCAGAGGTTTTTCCCAGTTGTGTCCAAGTGCCTTGGACTCCTCAGCAGGGGGTTTGCACAGCACAGTCAGTACCTCACACAACCACTTGCTTACAGTGGATTAGAAACATCCAACAACATTGTTTTTGCCAACAATATCAATCAGAAACGGTGTTTTATTGAATTGCTGTGACTTATAAATTCACCACAAGACAATTACATTACATTACATTACATACATTACATTACACTAGACAATGTGACCGTGCAGCTGCCTCAGTGTCACTCACACTCACGCTGGGTCCTGTATCTGCTGCAGACGTCTGCTCCAAGCTCTCATGATGACTTCAGAGAACATTCTTTTTATCAGAACTCCCTAAACAGTAAAGTGAAAGTGAGGAGCGCTAACTTTGCAGCTACTTTACCGTTAACTGCACCAGTAGTGGAGACACTACTGTCTTTGGTTTGCAAGCCATCTAAGGTGTCTTTGTCCTGAAAATGTGTTTTACCTCGATGTAAAAGCACACAGAACACTTAACTTAAAATTGCTATAGACAAGGAAATTAAGTAAAGTAGAAGAGCAGACTGCTGTGGGGCTGCAGTACCACTGATAGAGAAAGAGGGAGACAGAGAGCCGGATTGCAGCTCTGTGTTTGTGTTCACCGTGTTCATTAATATGTAACAAAAATGATCAAAATGTTGCCCTACACATAACACTTCACTGTTAATGTTTATATTCTCTACGAACACTGAAGAACACTGGTGTTCACCTGCTTTGGTCCCCACTAAAGTGTGTGTGTGTGTGTTCTGCACATTGTATTATATAAGTATTTATGTTAATATTCTGTTTAAACACTGACACGATGCTTCATTCAGCTCCTGTGGGTCCACACTAAAGCGCGTGTGTGTGAGAGAGCTGAGAATTTTACATGATTTCTGAACCGATTTTTGTTAAACTTATTTATTTATTTATTCAGTTTTTCATCACAAATTTCATCAGTATTTTTAGGCCCTTAAGGGACAAGTTGATACTGATTTCTTTAGTGTAGCTCTCGTCGTTGTGTATGCTGTGGCGCGGCAGGCCTTTAATGTCTTAAAATGGCAAAGCTCCTTATGGAAATACAGTAGCATGTTGATAGACACAAATCCCCAGTGTTTCCCTCATGCCCACTGTTTGATATTCTGTCTTTTTTTAACTCTTTCATCCTCCCTTCTCTCATGCGTGCACGCCCATTCTTCCACTCATCTCTGTTTGTTCTGATAACGAGCACAGAGGCACACACTGGTGCCCACAGAGAGCGAGAGATAACGCGCGGTTTTCATAGGAGACTCCTTGTGTTTCACTTTTGCTATAATGGGCTATTTGTGTACGACAATCTCACTCCAACACCTCGCCTCTGATGCCGGGTTTATTTAAAACAATACAGCGTGTACTTTCCCAGACGTAATTATGCGTATGTGTGTGTGTATGTGAGAGAGAGAGTGTGTGTGCTTTTGTTTTAAAGAGTGTTGAAATGCCAGTTTGTGTGAATGTGTGTGTTTTTCCAAATATGTGGGAGGCCATCTCCCGTGTCTCTCATCTGTCAGCTCAGCAGGGTTGCTATGGGAACGACAGAGGGCCCACAGAAGTAATGAAGATGCTCTGAATTGTAGCAGGATGACCTTGGAAAAAAAAAAAAAACACACACACACACACAAGAAAAGTGAACAAGATGTTACGTTGTTGCTCCTGTGCGGAGTTTACACACTTGAAGCGCTCTTAAATCGCCCGTCAACAACATGAGCTGTTCAGTCAACACCAGCAGGTGCTTTGTGCTCATGTTCACAATCCAACCATGAGCGTGAGCTGAGGCCCTGTTTCAGAGTGTGAGTATTAACATGCGGCTTTTCATCAGATGGAGATGATGGAGCGGCATGGAGGCCAGGTGGAGGCTCTTTCGGGGAAATTAGTGCCATTAACTGAGCAAGTGAAGTAGGTGAGATGCACGACAGCAGCAGCAGCTGTACTCCCTAATGCAGAGGAACTGCTAATAATGCCGTGTGTGTGTGTGTGTACATGTGTGCTGTCAGAGGAAAAGAGGTCAGAGGAAGATCCGTGTTCGATTGTTAATGTTCAGTAACAACCACTTAACCCTGACCCCGGTCCCCCCTCCTTGACACTGTGTGTGTGTGTGTGTGTGTGTGCACTTACAGTATTTGCTTGTTTTACATCAACAGCAAACGAGAGTTGTTGATCCACATGAGCTCAAATGTGTTATTTTGTGACTTCTGTGTTTGGAATCCTTCACCTCAGGCCTGGTTTGCGCGCGGCGTGTGGCGCGTGCTTTCATTTCATCACCCATGTTAACAAAAAAGGAGTGTTCACGCTGCACCCGTGAGACACGCGTCTATTTTTGGGTCTCGTCGCCTTGAATACTTTTCATGTGTGACGTGCTCGGTACCCAGCAAAAATGGGTCGCGGGTAAATCTGTTGAGAAGGGTGATATTGACGTTGTACCAGTTGTAACTGACATAAAAGGGACACCTTTCACATTTGTTTTAATGTCTAAACTGAATCTGAATACAAGAACAACAGGAATATTATATTTAGGAAAACAGCATGGCAGTGGGTAAGGCTGAGGTTTAACTGTCATCATAAATGAAGCTATTTATGTGTTTTTAACCAAAGTATTTGTTTTTAATAATCACTGAAAAACAGGGAAGAGCTGAGCTGAGGGCTCTCTCTCTCTTTCTCTCTCTCTCTCTCTCACACACACACACACACACACACACACAGCAGAGAAACAGTGAGTGTGAACCAGGCCTCAGTGACACAAACTTTCCTCACTAGCAGCTTAAAATGCAAATGTTGGTCTATGGACTCTAAGCAGAGTCAGTTTGCCTGTTGGGCTGTCTCTCTCTGTTTTTGAAAGAAGGTGATGAGGAAATAAGGGGGTGAGGGAAGGAAGTGTGAAATCCCATAATGTTTTTTGCTCAGCATCATGAGCAACAACAACAACAACAACAACAACCCCATCCATTGGTGCAGAGAGGAGGGGAGCATCCCTGATGTTCACACCTAATGCTTTTTAAAATAAAATCTCCAGCACTGGTGAGTAAACAGATGCTTATGTTAATGAGATAATTCCATGTAAACCACTGTTACATGTGGTTGGTTTTAAAGGGCAGAACATGGGGTGTGTGGGGGGGTAGAGGGTAATTATATGTGTGTGTATAACCCTGGTAAGAAGAGGAGAGCTTATAGAGAGTTAAACTGCACTGCACTAAATCAAATCTACACCCACTCAATATTTGACAAAAGTGACGTTTGTAAACTGCTCACTCTCCCCCACCAAAGTTCCTAAAGAGAAACCTTTTTTTCAACCCTCTCTCTCTCTCTCTCTCTCACACACACAACTTATTTCAACTGTTCTACCTTGTTGTGATTTTTGGCCGCTCTAACACTCCCCATTTGGGATGAATAAAGGATTATCTTATCTTAATATGGCGTCATCTGCAGGTGTGGCATGGGACGCGTTTATTCGAGGTCATGTCTCCTTCAAAAAGAAATCTAACATAACGAAACAACTTGTTTGGAGAAGAGGATTTCTTAAATAAAATATGAACCCCTCAAATCGGACTAATCTGACCAGAATAAAATACAAACTGAATTCCATTCTGACTCAAAAGGCTGAGTTTTCCCTCTTCAGAGCCACGCAGAAACACTGTGAAGAAGGCGATAAAGCAGAAAGATTGCTGGAACCACAGATAAATACGACATTTAGAAACACAAGCTGACCATCTCTGACCTCCCTTACTCTTCCAACTTTATCAGGGGACCTGGTAGATTTGTTGGACGCACCGATCCCCAGGGAGGAGACTGTGGATGTTATTAGAGGCCTTCTGTCTGGCAAGGACCCAGGGCCAGACGGCTGTATCTTGAAGCTCTGGATAAGGCCAGCCTGCCCACACACTGTCCGTGGCACTCATTTCTCTTGTTTTAAAGAAGGATATGGATTTATAGAGTATATAGATTTTATAGACTGCAGACGCTATATGCCAATTAGATCATCTGTGACAGTAAAATTCTAGATGTAAGACCCTCGCTGAATGGTTGGATAACATGATAACCAGCCTGATTCACGAGGTTGGCTTTATTCACACTCGGACACAATTAAGCTTCCCCTGCTGCAGCCCTCTTTTTGGATGCTGAAAAGGCATTTGACAGCGTGGAGTGGCATTACTTGTTTGCCACCCTCGAGGCTTTTGGTTTTGGCAAGATATTTGCTGGGTCAAACACTAATACACCAATGCTAGAGCTTTAGTGGCTAGAGGCTCTGACTTGGAGCCTCTAGCACCTGCTCTTTGCAGGGACCCAGACTTTCCAGGTATCCAATGGTAGGCAGTAGGAAACTGATGTTTTATGCAGATGACGCTTTGATGCTGATAACAGAGCCAGAAAACTCTCTCCCTGCCCTGTTTGAAACCATTACATTGTTTTCCAAAGTATCTGGATATAAAGTAAACTGGGCCAAGCCAGAGGCACTTCCTCTGACACCCTACTGTCCGAAGACCTGATTCTAACCTGTTGTCTTCACTTGGATATTGAGGCATCCTGTTTTTCCCATCATGAAATGATTTGGTCCAGGTTCATTTTGAGCCTAAATAAATTTAAAGATTGACATAGAATGGTGGTCTCTGCTAAGGCCACTTTAATAAAAATGGATTGGACCCCCACATTGAATTAGCTGTTACAGACACTGCCAATGAAGATCCCCTCAAAATATCTTAAGCAGTTTAATAGGCTACACAATTCCTATTGAGCAAATGCAGAGAAATAATTTCCCTAAGGGGATTAATAAAGTATATATATAAAAAAAATAATAATAAGTGACCCAGATTAAACTTGAAGAAATTGCAGAGACCAGTAGATCAAGGTCAGATTGTGTTTGACTCAGACTTGAAGGTCATAATAAGAGTTTATTCTTTGTTTCATCTCTTCCAAGGACAAAACTTGCACTCATTCTCATCGAGCTTTGCTTCTGTGTGCAAACTTCAAAGGGTTCCTTTGGAAAACGACTCTCGTCATCCCCCAACCACCATAACAAATTACATACAAAAGTCTCTCAGCACACAGCGCTGTACGCTACACTGAGTCTGTTCAAAGGCAGAAGAGACCCACTGGGTGATTGAAGTCAAGCTCTCCTGAATTTCCTCAGCTTGGCTGCATGATCAAAGTGGATGAATGTAGCTGGTTAGCAAGAAAAGCCCAGAAGTGGTTCTGTGGGCCCACTGTTTACTGTGCATGAAGGGGAGGGACTGCTCTGCCTCGTTAGCCTTCAGGTTCACACCTTGATTGCCAAGCCTCTCTCCATCTTACTTAATTTGTTTGCTTTTATTATTCTGTACATTTTCATGCACAGTTAAGTCGAGCTGTGGTTGTCCTTTAATTGGACTACTGTCCTCGTCCCACTATACAACTAAACCCCTAAACCACATTTTTTCAGGTGTAAACCAGTGTATATGTGTATCTTGTCAAGTTATTTTGCTGATCCAAGTGTAAATCTTCACAGTTTCACAGAAATTATACATGTATTGATAAAAATCTCTGGTCAAACACCAGCTACTGCATTCAAATTATACCATTGGGTTTCCAAGTTCACTCATTCATCTTCTCTTATCTAATCAGCATGGGTCTCATTGTCCCAGACTCCTCCCCCTTTTATAAACACAGGAGGTGACGCCTCATTGTATTTCTCTCTCCACCATTTCAAACACTGTGAATAACACTGACACGGGTTTAGGTAAATACTAGGGATGATGTATATATATACTGATATTTGCCTAATAATGCAATGTTCGTATCGGTATGAGGTTTTTTGCAGATAAAGCAAACCTGATAAAGTAATGCTTGGATTTTTTTGAAGACTTTTACGCGAGTAAATGCTTGATATATATTGTGGCGAGCATAAATAGCACTAGTGGATAGAGGTAATTCAATAGAACAGGAAGTCCCTTTTATTTTGACACTCACAGCTACACATCTAGTGATTAACTGTATGAACACTAACTCACGGTGCAAAACACAAGTAGCAGCAATCTAGTTAAACATGTATGAAAACGGTACAACAATGATTACTGCACAAACATTTAGTTAACTTAGAACACATTTATGCTTGAATAACATTGCACACACTTTAATCAATAAAGTGTGTGTGTAAAATTGTAAATGTACATGTTGTACAGTAATACAACATAATGTGAGATATTGTAGTGCTGAATACAAATATTGTATATAGAGTGCTATGGTAAAGCAGAGTGCAAAGTATATCTTTGCTTTGCAGAAAGATAAGACGACACATGATGCTGGTGAATGGGTTGTAGTATTTGCTCTAAAAGTCAGTTTTACTCTATATTCCGGCCCCAATTATTGCTCCAGTTGACCTGGTGTGAAATAAATCTTGCAGCAACAATTCCTGGCAAACCTCGTACCCGTGCCCAGTAATATAAGCTGTAAGTGCGGCCGAGTCAAATGTGCTGGCAGTCGACAGTTTGAGTCTCAGTTGAATTATTGATGTTGCAGAGAATTCCTTTTCCCCCGGACCAATGTTCTGCTCCACTGCAAACATCAGTGGTAAAGTGTGACATGCCAGACGAGCCAATTATGGCTGACCAGCTGACATCGTCAACAACAACAACATCACCACACTCATCACTGTCTCAGAAAACTTCACAGAGCCTGAAAACACAGTGACAGGAGGAAAAAAAACTCGAGGCACTTAGAGAATAATAATATTGCTGTTGAAATGGCATATTCAATGAGCTGCAAAGTTGTTCAGTGTTCATTGAGTCCGTTTTTTGTGTGTGACCACAGCTATAAAGCAAGAGAGAGAGAGAGAGAGAGAGAGAGTGTGATGGTGCTGTAATCAGGCTAGGTCTCCAGAGGGCAGAAAGCAGTGCTGACAGCAGGTGGTATGTATCTTCAGAGCTGGATTTCTGGGCCACATTCCCTCATTCTGGTTTTAAAAAAACTAGCAAGGGGGTTAGGGAGTGGGCAGAGGATGTGGAAGCACAGACACGAGGGAAAACAGAAAAAGTCCCAGGCAGAGAAAATAAGAGGTGCTTGATTTCCTCGAGGCACTGACAGGAACACAAAAGCTGGACTTGTCCGCCTCACCATCAGCACACAGCTTCATTGGCAGATTCTGGGCTTGGAATAGTACACTGTACACTGTACACTGTACACTGTACACTGAGAGAGATTAAAGATCAGAAAGGGACTAATTGGCGCTTTTCCACAAGCTTGGTATGGTTTTCCATTACTACAGCACCTCCTCAAAGTGGGCGGAGTCATCATTGCACGGCTGCATAAAACTGCCATGACTTGGTTTTATATGCAACATACAACAAACTGGTGACCAGTAGTTGTTTCCGGTGTACTCAATCATTAGAATCAGTTATTTGTTCAGTACTTCCTGCATGACTGTCGCTAAATATACCAGACTCCTCTGTTTTAGTTAGTGTTGTTGATTTGCTCTTCAGGGCCATTTCTGTAACACTAATATTACTTTGACGGTAAAGCGGCCATTTCTAATATATTTGATAAATAAGTCAACTTCATTAACATATTAATACACGTTAAGTACTTAAAACCAAATACATGCTCTCAGGTGGTGTTAACAGGACTGTGTGATTGTTTATTATGATAGGTGTGTCTGCTTGCTTTAAGTATTGCATCCCAGGCTTTTGTGTTACATCAGAAATTACAATTATATTTAGGAAACTGTCTGAAAAAGAGAACATATCCAGAGAGCAGAATTTCCCTGGACTAAAATGGCCAGTTGATACAGAGGTCAGAGGTGAATCATGAGCAGACTGGTTTATTCCCTGAACCCCCGATGGACACGATTCAAGCTTCTGGGTTCACAATATGATGTTCTTTAAATGAAAAATGAAAGTGAAGACAAATAATTATGACCAAATGTTTTTCCTTGTATTATTTAGAAGGCTCGTGCAGACGTTTTGCTCATCTTTTAGGGATAAAATTAAACAATCACTGTCTCTAACAGATGCTTTTTCCTCAGGGAAAATTAAAAACATGTTTTATCCTCAAAACAATGTTACACGTGTGATGGAGAACAATGCAACATCAGGTCAGCACCTAAAGTTTGTTTAACTGTGTTCTGTTTGTGTGGCGTTGCTATTAATCATATGTGTTATGTTGTTAAGTGTTCTGTTGATGTTTGTAAAGCTATGAAACATTTCAAGAGAAGATGTGAAGTTTGTGATGGTAAAAGAGGGCCCCAATGTCCCTCTTTTGCCTAGGGCCCCCCCTGCAGGGATAGCGTGGCGTCCAGATACGGGCCGGTGCAGCCACACGGCGTGATAGACACGATCAGCGCCGCACAGAGAAGAAATTGCCGTCATGTGTTGTTTCACAACCTTTTTCACCGTTTACCTTGGGAGTTCCGTATGAATGAGAACCACTTCCAGTGATACTTTTGCAGTATTTGTCGCTGTGGTAATACATTAGCTGCTAAACTTAACATTAGCTGCTAAAATTTAGCTGCTAAAATATAGCAGGTGACATTAGCTGCTAAACTTTAGCAGGTAACATTAGCTACTAAACTTAAACAGGTAATACATTAGCTGCCAAACTCCTCCCTTTTTTGCGGTGGCGATTTTGGTCTAGAAATTCTGGTGGGGCTATGCAGGAAAATCTTATAATGCAATCCAGAAATAAATGAAAAATGAAAGTGAATTGTTGCCTTTGTGTTTCTTGATGGGTTTCCACACTTACAGAGATGAGTGTTTAGAGTTCATCAGAGAGGCATTAGAGCAGGGGAGGGGAATGTCCGGCCGTATACGGCCCGTGAGACCATTTCAAATGGCCCGCAATGCAATACAATCTTTATATTTTATATCTTCATTTATGCATATATGAATAAATAAAAAATCAGGGGGAAAAATCGCCAGCCATTAGTTTTCTGAGAAAAAACAGACGTTGTCCGAGTCAAGTCAGGGTCAGTGAATACAGCATGCGATGTCCATGTCATTGCATTGGGCCGGAGTGACTGACACATGACAAGTGATGCATCATGGCGACTGTCAAGAAAAGGAAAGTGGATGCAGAATGCCGCGGTGATGAAAAAGGCAAACGTCGAGCGCCATTACAGCTCGAAGCATGCTAAACTCGACGAGTTGAGGCGACAAATGCGTTTGAATAAAATGAGCGCTCTGAGTCGGAGTTTGCAGCTTTCGCGCGACCACAGACTGACAGAGAGAATATTACGCGTGCAAGTTTTGTGGCGAGTGAAATAATAGCCACGAAGCTGAAACGAGGCCGGCTCTACGCAGGGGCTCTACGCAGGGGCAAGAGGAGGCAGAGCCCCCTTAAATAAATGTCTTGCCCCCTCAAATCGAAATTTTGGAAGTTGAGAAAGCACATTTTAATATACTCACAAAATTAATATACATTACAAGTTGACAAAATAATCTGCAGTAGCGGAAAGATCCGCAGAAAAAGGGACACGCGATACAGTGTCGGCTTCCCTCTCATCTCTCTGTCCCTCCGCTGTGCTTGTATTCACAGGCTGCGCAGCACACACACACACACACACACACACGCACAGACGCCACAGTATGCAAATGAGCCAAGACGTAGCCTGACAGTTTGTGCCACGGGGGGTGGGTTAGACTTTGAAGGAGCAGCGTTACAAGCACAGAGATGAGTGCCCATGTCCACTGCATGTGACAAACTGAAGACAGGTGACCTGTGTCTGACGGACCCCTACGTAAAGCCCCGCCCCAGGCTGTAGTTCTGTACTGTTTTTTTTTTTTATAATCACAGCGGTTTTTTTAACAAAGCCAGCTTACTTATTTTCTGCTCCAGCTTCCAGCAGCTCACAAAGAGAAAGTTAATGCTGTGTAATGCATCCGTTTTTCAGAGCTTTTAAAAGGGTAGTGCTGCTCCTGCATGTAGCAGTAGCAATGATGCTACTGCTAGTACATCAGAGACAGCAGCTAGCAATACTGCACCTTTAGCATCAGCAATCACTGCTTCTCCTGCACCAGCTCCCTCCATCCTCCCAACAAGTGCTCCCCCAAAGCAGCCTGCTCAGCTACCCAATGACTTGAATGGCAATGCACCATCTCAGCCAATACTGGGTAGCTACCCAAAGTGTGCATTTGGTACTACATTGAGATCATTCAATCCCGCCTGGTACCGCACACGACCATGGCTAGAGTATTCTGTGGTGCGAGACGCCTGCTTCTGTTTCCCCTGTCAAAAATATGGCAGCGCTGTTAATGAGAGGGATGTTGTTTTTACCTTAACTGGTTTAACAACTGGAAAGCAGCACTTGATCGAGACAAGGGGCTACAGAGGCATGTGTCCAGCCACAACCATGTGCATGCTTCAACTGTATGGACTCAGCACAAAAGCAGAGAGGCTACAGGGGGAACTGTTGACTCCCTGTTAGTTGGTAAAACACAACTTGAAAAAAACCATTACTATGTCAAGAGTGTGGTCAGTGCTGTTAAGTTTCTCTGTGTAAATGAGTTGGGGCTCTGTGGGACTGATGAAGGATGTTTTATTTTATTTTATTTTATTCATTTATTTTATTTTAATTTTTCAGTTTCCCCCGCTGAGGGATTGCCATCTTATTGTGGTCAGGGGGTTTGCGTGCCTCAGTGACCTTAAGAGCTATACCAGCAGGAGCTTAGTACCTTCAGACCTAAGTTGGACAGGTCTGAAGGTTGGGGTTGGACACATAGACCCCTTTCAATGAAGAAAGCATCGTTACTATAAGCACAGAAAAAAAAGTGCTGGAGCATGATGTGTACACATGATGCCCCCTTCACATTTCTGACTGACCCCTCATATATGCCTGCCTTGAACCGGCCCTGAGCTGAAACCTCATGCTGAAGGAGAGTTTGTGAAGACTGACAGACTCAAACTTGGAAAACCAGCTTCGAGTGGCATCATCATCACTGCCTCGTTAAAAAAAACCCAGTTCCAGCCATCGCATTAGGTGAGTCTAGAAATGCAGCAATCATGAGGCTTAGTAACACAGCGGTTATAGACCTTTTTCGTCTTTTTTTTCATCCCTAGTTATGTGTTCATAATAGTATGGCCCTCGGAGGACTTTATAAAAACTGAAATGGCCCTTGATATAAAAAGGTTCCCCACCCCTGCATGTGCTTTTTGCAGATGTTATGGTATGAACATTGTAAAGCTGTACATGGAGGGAAATATGTTCACCGACCTTGTAAACAATGTGTAAGTTGAACTTTTCATGTGCTACAGTTCTCTGAACACTGTATGTCCTTTTGTTTTATGTCCTGTTTACAGATGAAGGTTTCCCTCACTTTCAAACCCAGACTGCACTCGACTACAACGTCCACAGGAACAGACCAAGGCTGAAAACCAAAGAAGGTAAAAATGTGTGTGTGTGTGTTTACATTTGAAATATTTCTCTTCACTTTCTGGATAGACCGTCCATTATATGACTGTTCACTCAGTGTTGTATGTCATGATAGGTAACAGATATTGAATGTTTGTAATTACAGTTTCAGAATGCTGTAGAAGAAAAAACACCAGCAGCAACCAATCATGTGACTTTCAGACATGTTTTTCTGGTACTGTATATAATACTCTTTTATTATTTATTTCCTCTTCGGTTTGAACCAAAAAACATATACAGATATATATTACAAGTAAATTAGTGTAAAATTATACTAAAATGCAGAAGAAAATTGAACATAAAATACATTATCAGTAATTACAGTAATTGTGATGTTTGAATAAATGTCAGAGAACTTCTCCCTGATGTTCTAAACACAACACTGTCAGTTTGTCAATTGTCTTGATAATGTATGTTATGAATTGGTTCTATATAAATTGAATTGAAATGAACATATGAAATATCTACAGGCAGGATAAGGTAAGATCCTCCAAAATAAAACCGACTAATTTGTTGTAAGACCATGGGACCTGAACGTTGAGTAGAACATTTCCATATCTCATTTTAATCCATGCGATAATGAAAACACAAAAATGTGCTGCCACCGCTGTGCCTTTCATCAGAAGAGACAGCCGCTGGAGACTCTTCCTCCCTCTTCCTCCCTTTTAAGATTTATACATCACAAATTCATGCGTTGATTTATGAATGCTGCATAAAAAGTACAGGTAAAAGTAGAAATGGACACTTCTTATGACGCCACCGCAGCAATGGCGGCTTGTTTACTTCTGGTACATCGCCGTATTTGTGGATGGAACAGGGGGCGTGGTGTATTACTCACTCACCTCCGCTCAGTGGGATGTATAAAGAGAAGGTGCGCAGGACTCGGCGTACACACAGTTTAATAAAACTGAGAATTTCTTTGCGTACGTAAATTTTGTGAGTACCGTAAATTCCGGACTATAAGCCGCTACTTTTTTTTCCACACTTTGAACACTGCGGCTTATTCATTTTTTTTCCGTGGCGCCAAAAACATTTTGCCAAGTAACAGTAGACCAATAAAATTGATGAGTAGTTCACAGAGGTCCAATGAAATTGTATGATAAATCAAGCGCACTTTCAATCTTGCCAATGCAAAGAGACGACGAAAGCTTTCAGAGGTAATCATAACAGATGGCCTGAGCTTGAAAACTTTCTGGAAGACTGGGTTAACACACAGAGAGCAGGCGGCCGCGGTGTTTCCACTGTGCAGATCAGACTGAAGGCTAAAGCAATCGCCCCCGAGATGAAAATAGAAGATTTTAGAGGTGGGCCATCGTGGTGTTTTAGATTTATGAAACGGAAAGGCCTGTCCGTTAGGGCACGCACGACTTTGTGTCAGCAGCTCCCTCACGACTACGAGGAGAAACTTGCTAACTTCCACAAATTCACTCAAACAAAGATAGCGGAGAACTCCATCGGGCCAGATGATATCATAAATATGGATGAAGTACCTCTGACGTTTGACCTGCCTCTCACTCGGACTGTAAATAAAAAAGGTGACTCGTCCATCACACTGAAAACAAGCGGCCATGAGAGAACGCATTTTACCTGTGTTCAGAGAGTTCAGAGAGTGCTACTCATAGCGACCAGGGGGCTTTTTCCGCAGGAAAAAAGCATTGCTCCTTATGGACAGCATGAGGGCCCATATAACAGATTCAGTGAAAGCTGCCATCAAGAGCACAAACTCAATTCCAGCTGTGATTCCTGGGGGCACCACTAAGTATCTGCAGCCACTGGACATCAGCGTGAACCGGGCATTTAAAGTGGCACCGCGCAAAGAGTGGGAGCCTTGGATGACGAGCGGCGAGGAATCCTTTACCAAAACAGGCCGCATGCGAAGAGCATCTTTAACTCAAGTCTGCCAGTGGATCCTAAATGCGTGGCGCCGTGTCGAAACACCAACCATCACCAACGGGTTCCGAAAGGCTGGACTGCTGCGTGATGAAGAAGACGGCGTGCGCTCGAGTGACAGCGACAACAAGGAGACTGAAGTGAGTGACGAGATCCTGAGGCTGTTTAATTCGGACACTGAATTCGAGGACTTTGATGTTTTTAGTGCGCAGGAGGAAGATGAAGAAGGCGATCAGTAACTTTCTGGTAGGATGCAGTATATGGTATATGTTTTTACCAGTTATTAGGAGATGTTGCTCCTTACCTTTCTGCTTGACACTGGCAGATAAAGAACAGCCGGCACCTGGGCGTGTCGCAGGTGCCGGCTGTAGTGAGTCAGTGACTCACTTCTTACAGTAATAAGAAGATATGATGAACCTTTTTGAGCAAATTTTTCATATTACAACGTGGGATACCTGCGGCTTAAAATCCGGTGCGGCTTGTACAAGTGCAAAATTGATTTTCTTTCTAAAATTAGAGCATGCGGCTTTTAATCAGGTGCGCTCTGTAGTCCGGAATTTACGGTACACAGTCTTTCAGTATGAAATATATATATATGAGGCCCCTGGTCCATAGTCATGTCCCGCACTGATCAAAAACTAGACCTGGTTTAGTCTCCAGACATCTATGAACATAAAACACAGAAGAGTGTTTGTTTGATAGATAAAATGACAATGGGCGGCATGTTATGGTTAGTAGGTTATTCAATAACAAAAGTATGGAGCATAATTTGGTCTGCGCATAAATACGAGTCATAATTATCCCTCCTGGTTTTCATATAATCATTCAACTGTTATGTAATGAAATAACACATCAAAGTGATGTTGTAGATTACACTGTTATTTACAGTATGATGTGATAGAGACACTAACCTTACAGAAATACATACAGATGTTTGTATTTCCCTCCCCATCCCTCGTCTGCTTCTCTCGACAGCGTGGACACAAATGCTAACAGGATAGGAAATGTATCTATGATCTATACAATAACAATATACTATAAGTAAAACGTATAAGCGTGTCTTCATATGGGAACCTCGTCTGTTGACGCGCTCATAGATGATGATGACGACATTTGATCAGTGGAGGCCACCGTACGGCGAAGGGAGTATTTGTTGTAAATTTCAGTCTCTCCTCTAGATGTCACTAGAAACTACAAACTAACCATTTCAAGTCCAGTTTAAACTGCGTTCTTTGTATCGTAGTGCAGTCAGATGTTTGTTTTGTGACAGCCCAACATTGTTCCTCTTCAAGTGATAACTGTCTCTTTTAAACCACAGGACAGAGTCAGTGTGAGCTTGACTTGATCAAATGTAGGTTATCAGCACAGTCACACAGTGTCTGTGCTCTCAGCTCTCTGTGGATCGCACATCACACACACATCAAGACAAGATAAATACTTCATCTGTGACCCACATCATGGCGATATATGAGGCTCAGTGAGCGGAGCTCCGCAGTGTTTGCACCTCCGCTCCTCCGCTGTGTTCTCTCCCTCCGCGGCGGCAGCGGCAGCAGCGCGTCCTCCTCCTCCGCCGCCTCCTCCTCCTCCGCCTGGATTCGAGTCACCTCCGCTCTCCATCTTCCAGAGAAAAGAGGAAGGAGGAGAAACGACAAACACAGTGAGAGGGTGCGACAGGCGCGGGAAAGTAAGTGTGAATGAGTGAATGAGTGTGCGGCTCTTTTATATTCACGACTCCGTGACTCAGGCGGGAAAGTAACGCTTAAATCGCGCAGTATTTCGTTACTCGTTACATTAGACTGTATATACTTTAGAAAAGTACGCGTGTGCTGCTCTCGCGACAGCAGGTCCATGAGACGACAGCGCACAGTTACGGTTACATAACCGAAGAATGCATTTTAGATGAGGTGAAGACGAAGCTGAGCAGTGTGGATATTATATTTATAATGATAATAATAATAATAAAGTGATGACTTTTCCTGGTTTTAAAAGCTGCTGCATTAATAATCATCATATTTATTACATTGGATATGATATGAAGTATCTATTTATATTGGTTGATAAATACATGGAATAGACAACATTATATTTTAAGAATGTTACTTAATAACAACCTAATTGTACCTAAAAGTACACTTAATTCCAAGGCCACAGAATAGTGGTTAGCTGTTTGCTTGAAGGGTTTGCACATTTATTTCCACGTGCCGTACATCCACGTTACATTTCTATCCACATGTATCCAAGCTTTGCAAGGATCAACATCACATAGACATATTCCCTTGATGTTCCAGGTTGTGATGACGATCTACGGATTCCAACAATAAGACAAATGTCGTTACCTTACGATCGAAAGACCTTGTTACACCAAACTTGTACAGAGAGATGAATCATGTTATTGAGAGTCGTATCCAGACCCTCTGATGACGCTGTTATCCTGCGCCGTCCTTCTCGGGGCATAATTTGCACATGTCGTAGATGATGTAGCAAGTGCACAGTCATTTTATAATCTGCTCAGTGTCGCCTCCGGGCCACCAGAAGAAACCCATGAGGTTGGTGTCTTCTTCAGGCACCCTGACCTGACCTGAGAGTGTATGGCCTCCATATCCGCCATCATAGCAACTTCCTTGGATTTGTTTGAATCCATGCTGTCAGTAAACAAAGTGTCTGTACTGCTGCTGTTGCTGCTGTTGGAATCCTCATTACTAAACAACAGCCATAGCATCTATGAGCTCACCTCTAACCCGAACAAAATGAAATTTCTGGTGAAATGACATGTTTTTAGTGATTCCACAACAGTGGCCGACACAGGCACATGCACTGCAGCGACCCAAAACACAAGCTGCATATTCACAAACGCTGCAGATTCAAAAACACAAACGGAAACAAAAACTAATGCAAACTGAGTAACGCACTGCAAAAGGAAAATGATCCTCAGAAAGAAACAAAACACATGCAGCAACAGAAACACGCTGCAAAAACGAAACACACACAGGACAGAAAACACACACAAACCCCAAAACACACACAATACAGAAAACACACACACAAACCCCAAAACACACACAGGACAGAAAATACACACACAAACCCCAAAACACACACACAAACCCCAAAACACACACAGGACAGAAAACACACACAAACCCCAAAACACACACCGGACAGAAAACACACACAAGCCCCAAAACACACACTAGACAGAAAACACACACAAACCCCAAAACACACACAGGACAGAAAACACACACAAGCCCCAAAACACATGCAGGTTTGTGAATATGCAGCTCATTTCTCCTCCTGCATGTGTTTTGGGGCTTGTGTGTCTTTTCTGTCTTGTGTGTGTTTTGTTTCTTTCTGAGGATAATTTTCCTTTTGCAGTGTGTTTCTCAGGTTGCATTTGTTTTTGTTTTCGTTTATGTTTTTGAATCTGCAGCGTTTGTGAATCTGCAGCGTGTTCCTCCTCCTGCATTTGTTTTGGGTTGTTGCAGTGACCCTGTCAGTTCGGCCACCGTAATTATCTGAAATAAAAGGGCTTAGTGTATTTTAGAATCATGTCATACGGGTCATAAACAGTAGAGTGTATTTACAGTGTGTTGACACTCTTCTTTGAGAACATTTCAGAGAAACAACCTGTGTGCAGCTTTATATCCACAGATGTCTATTATATCAGGATATAGACTCAAAATATCCACATATCACCCAGCCTTACAGAAATATTAATTTGATTTATATTGTGATATATACTGTATATGGATACTGACTGATATTAAAAAGCATATTGTGATAATATCATAATATTATACTATCACAATATAGCCCTATAGGTGAAGTTGATGCTCTGGTCGTCATTAAAGTATAATAATACAAACCCTCTTGCTGCTATAAACTGAGCCCATGAACCAGCCACTATACAGAAGAGGTTATTATATATTTAAATGTTTAATTATTGAACGACCATAGCACACAACGAGACAGGCAGAAGCACAGGGGGAAATAATTAAATGAATAATGGCTGAGATTAATATTAATACCAGTTGGTGTTATGGTTATTGTAACAATCTGCCTCTCTTCTATGAGCTTCTATAGTCCTGTCTTTGTGAGTGTGATGTTTTCACCATTCAGGTGCACTGGGCTCATCCAGAAACATATCCCCACAGCTTTCAGACTAAAAGACCTTTGTTTTTCCGGGGTAGGCACATGGCGGATCCACGGCTACCACTGTTTCCTCCCCAGTCTGAATCCTGGTTCAACTGAGGGTCTTCCTGCGTGGAGTTTGCATGTTCTTCCCTGTGTGTGTGTGTGGGGGCGGGGTGGGGGGGGGGGTCTGTGTGAGTGAATATCTGTGTGTCTCTGTGCTGGACTGGAGACCTGACCCAGGGTGTAACCCCCCACCCTTTGCCCTGTGTCCACAGACCCTCATGTGGAGGCTAAGTGCTGGTGTTTCCAAACAAAAATGAAGTGGTGTGGATGTAGTTCAGAGAATAAGGTCATCTTTTTGGGTGATTTGATCTCCAGCACTGGAGACTGAACTCCAGCATAAACCCTTTCCTTCATGCAAGTTGTAATAAGTAGTTTTCAGCTGAAGGTTGTGATTTATTGAGATGTGTTATCATTATTTAGTGTATCCTCATTGAGATTAAAAACCAACCTCCTTGTACCTACCTTGTCCCTGTTTGAATATTATTGGATGGTTTCTACCATTTGTCATCGCTGGATAAGGGTATTTAAAGTCCTTCCCCAGCCCATGCATGGTGATTGATGATGATGGATCTATTGTTACAGTGGTCGTGACAACGATGACAGAGAGTATAAAGACCATCGGGCCTTATCTGAAAGGTCACTCGCTTTGTATTCAACACACTCGAGAGCACAGCAGCACATGAAGGGAGACTGGCATTTCTTTCTCTTCCCTTTTCCCCAGAGGGAGACTGTCGCTTCCTTCTTCATTCACACTTTTACAAAACTTTGAAAACTTTGAACTCGACTTACAAGTTCTGCAGTGATCTCAGGCAAGAAGCAGTGACAGAAACATGGACCATGACCTTTCACTCAATAAAGTGTCAGTGGTGTTTGGGAAAGTCAGGAACAAAAAGATTGTTGAGTTTCATCCATAGTTCATTTTATTATCTGCAGATGAACTGAGGGGATCTCTCTATCCCATAATCTATCTCTTTATTTGTATTGTTGGAAGTTGTTGTCCATGCTGAAGTAATTATGAGGGACATTCTTAATCCACACTCAGTCTTTTGTATTATTAAATATTATAGATTATGAACAAAGAGCAGTCGCTCGTTGAAAGTCCAGTTTTGAGGAGAATACTGAGCTATAGTTTCAAGTTTGGCTCCAAGAGATAGTTAGTGTTGTCATTCCTTGCCCGTAAGAAGCCAATCATAGCACGGTGGAGCCATGAAATTATATTAAAGGGCATGAGACAGATGATTCTATGTTATCTTCAGAATCGGAGGTAGCGTCAGAACGTTTACATGCCATGCCTCGATGCTGTTTCTCCAACAGATAGTGATAGTGGGCAGCAATTGCGGATTGGGGGCCTTGCCCGGGGGCACCCCAGCACTTGGCCTGTCCCAGGATTGAACCAATGATTTTAAAGTGGCAACGTTGTTATTCAAATAACAATAAATAATGAGGTTGCATTTGATGGCGGTATTACCTCACATGTCATGATACTCGGTGTTTAACCCTTAGCACACAGAGCATTTCATCTCTTTTTTCCATTACTATGTTAGTACAGTATGTACAGAGGCTATGAGCATGTGTAATATAGTGTCTTCACTTGGCTCATTTTTATTAACAAAAAGAAAAGAAAAACTATATTCTATATTCTCTATTTTGTGACTTCTAAGGGTTAAGAAACGTCTTGTACTGTAAAATAAGACGTGTACTCAGTCTTAAGATGAGTTCAAACAGGACGCCAAGTGTCTATCCCGTCTATCGCGGCAATTGCATCTAATGCATAATGCGATTAATTTAGTCAGTTTTTGTGCATCGTGTCACCAATGATGCCAATTGCACAAGTCGGCATTGTTTGGCCTTTAAAACCAGGAGAAGACGGGTTCACAGATTGCATTTCACACTATGATGTCTGAGACAATATCTTGTTACAATATTAATGCACAAAAAAGAACCGTATTACAGCCACGGAGTTTGTTGATAATGCTTTCTGTTTGACTTCACAGGTAACTCTCACAGCACGGATGAACAACACGGCGTCTACGACATATTAAAGGTACAGTGGTGTCATTTTCCTCCAGATTCTCCGCACTTTTTCTCCACCATTTGAGCTTTTTTAATCTCCCTTTCTCTTCTTTACTTCCTGCTTGTTTCAGCAAAGCATTGATTATTTCCTTCCACTTGTAAATACCATTGAAGTCAAAGGCTAATCATGGTTGTGCAGTGTTTTAGTTAAATCGGCGCGGGTCGATGGCACCGCGAGCGTAAAAATCCTCCCTCTCAGCAGAGGATGGATCTCCTTCCTGTCAAAGTGAGGGGAGGGGGTTTGAAAGTGACGGAGCGTGTGTCTGTCTGTCAGTCTGTGCTGCTGTGGTGATGGCCTGTCTCTCTCTCTCTGACAAGGTGAGTGACATTTGAAGGTTTGAAAATGACAGCAGCTCTCCAAAGTAAAACTTGCATTAATGACCGGTGGCAGAAGCTTTCGCCTGTGAGTGGCTCAGTATTTGATTTTAGGAAAATGACGTCTTGCGGCTCTGCATTGCTGCATTGCATCTGCAATATACCAGAGAGGAAGTGAAATCAGAGCACAGCTTCATCTCCATTACCTCGGCCTGATTCCCCCATAATCATGGCGTGTCTTACAAAACACAAACAACAGAAATTGTCTGCAACGAAAACAACACTAGTACTTTAGGATGTTTATCTAACGAGGTTATTGTTATTGTTCATTATTAAATCATGTTTATAGCTCGAGTTTCCTCCTGAAGTACAACACAAATGATACAGGATATTACTTTACTTTCATTTCGTTCTCGAGTAAACATAGAATGAAAAGAAAAACAAACTGTTTCATTGCAACCAGCTCCTGACGTCTGCTTCATGCTGTGATAGGTGATTGTACGTGGCTTTAAAGTAAATATACTGCCCGTACATAAAATCTGTGTTTGCTCCATAATCTGACAACTATTACTGATATTACTCACGTGTGGATTTTCCTATTGTTGGTTTTGACAGTAAATCTAAGAATCTCTGCTGCAACTCTAAATTCTTTAACCCATTATGTATATATATGTATATATATATACATATGTATATATATGTATATATATATATATATATATATACATATATATAGTATATATGTATTAGTAATGTGACAAGTGATGGTAGAGTACAGACAGAAGGCTCCATCCATTTCCGTTTATTCATCTAATCTATCGAAAAGCTTTATTTTATTTATTTATTTTACAGCAAGTGCAATGATATCCGGGTCATTTTGTCATGACATGACGTTTCCCATGTTTACACTGATGCATCCTCCTGACGTTAAACTCACCTTTGGACACAAAGCGCCGGCGGAAAATGTCCTCACGCTGCGGAGACGCTCTTACTCTGAAAGTCAGCCACTCAAATGTTAAAAGGTTTGGAGATCAGGCAGCGCATGGACACACACACACACACACACACACATAAAAGCAGGTGCAGTAAGCGAATCCGTTAGGGAGTCAATTCCAATTGTGCTGACAGTAGATAGGTCTAACCATTCTCTCCCTCTATCACATAGTAATTACTTATAAGGCCACAGGGATTATGATGTCCCCAACTCCCCTCTGTCATAGAGCCTGTGCTCCATATAACCCTTTAGCTTTGCGACACAGTCTCTACCCCCCCATTACGCTGTCCCCCCTCTCATTATCCCCTCCATGTAATATCCTCCATCCATTAACTTTAGCCCACTTCTCCCACTCCTCACATCTCCCCCCCCTCCCCTCCCTGTCCTCCATCTTCCTTTACTTCCTCTCCACCTCTGCTCTTTTCTCCACTCAAGCTCTCGCAGCACTGCCACACTGGATCAGCTCACGCTGATTTGACTCTTTCACAGCAGGCAGTGAAAGGAAGCAGAACCACGGTGCTGTGTATATAAGAGTGTTTGAGCAGGGGGTTGGTGGTGGAGGCGTGTGTGTGTGTGTGTGTGTGTGCTTCAGGGACACACTACTGTGAATTGAATATACATTGTTCTCATAGGCAAGCAGGCATGTTCCACGGTGCAGGCACGTCATGTCTGTGCTTCGTTTTCTCAGCTCTGTTAATGTTTGCATTTTCCCGCCCGTGTGCCAGGATCTATTTCCGTCTCATCTCCATGGCTCCTGGCGTAGCAACATGCAAAATGTAACCACAGAGTCTGATGAGCTCTTCTGTCTTCAGCTGCTGCATCAGCTGTCACATGAGCGATGCCCGGGCTCCTAGCAGAGAAGATAGTGGATTGTGCGTTAGTATAAATATGTGTGTGTACATTAACTCAAATGACCTGTGGGCCAATGACTGTCTCGTCTGGTCAGTCGGGGGCAAGTCAAGTAGAAAAAAGCCCAACTTATTTGGGAAAAGCAACAGTTGCGGTGGACGTTATGAGCTCAAAATTACATATCAATAATAATTAATATTAATTCCTTTTTTTAATATGTACTCTATTGCCTCGTGTGAGCTTTTCCGTCTTTTACTTCTTTTGTCTTTTATCCATTATTCTGTACAGCACTTTGGCCCACTGTGTTTGTTTTAAAGTGCTTTACAAATAAAGAAGTGATGTGACGTTCACGAACAAACCGAAACTAATGAACGGCTCTTTACCATGAACGGTGGGAACTGAGTCGCCGTTGAGAGCCGTTTTTTTTTTCTTTGACTTACTACCTCACTCTCAGTGAAAACTCATGGATAAAACTCATTCTATCAAGGCCATGAAATCAAGAACATCTGAAAATGAATATCATGGCAGTTTCACATTTACCTCAGTGACAGGTAATCTCAGAGTGGGTGTGTCAGTGTTCTGTAACGTTCTGTAAAGAAAACAAAGGGTTTGTTACATTTCTCCTTGTTGACATAATGGCACATTTGAGTTGCTACGGTGACAGTGTCCTAATTTTTACAGCACACACACGCACACACACACACGTCAAATAATAGACACACAAGGACAGTTATGTCATGAAGCCAAAGAGGAGGGAAAACAGAACGAGCGGTTTGCCTTTTTTAAAGGTAGACGAGACAAAAGCGCCAACTGCTCGACAAGAGCCAACAATCAGCCACGACTGATTCAGTCTCAGCTCAGTCATTACAGGACCTGGACCCCGTGCTGCCAGATTTAGACTCATAATTTACCCCATCAGTATCAACACAGGCACACCAACAGCTGGGCTGCAGCACTTTGCCATTTCCATCTTGTGGAAAATATGTAAATGACAACATTCACAGTGAGGTGAGCAGCGGTTACAGCAGCAGCAGTGACATCAGCAGCAGCAGTGACAGCAGCAGCAGCAGTTACAGCAGCAGCAGCAGCGACAGCAGCAGCAGCAGTGACATCAGCAGCAGCAGTTACAGCAGCAGTGACATCAGCAGCAGCAGTGACATCAGCAGCAGCAGTTACAGCAGCAGCAGTAACAGCAGCAGCAGTTAAGGCAGCAGCAGCAGTTAAGGCAGCAGCAGCAGCAGTTAAAGCAGCAGCAGTAACAGCAGCAGCAATTAAAGCAGCAGTTACAGCAGCAGCAGTAACAGCAGTAGTAACAGCTGCAGCAGTTAAAGCAGCAGCAGTTACAGCAGCAGTAACAGCAGCAGCAGTTACAGGAGCAGCAGCAGCAGTAACAGCAGCAGCAGTTACGGCAGCAGCGGCAGTTACAGCAGCAGTTACGGCAGCAGCAGTTAAAGCAGCAGCAGTTACGTTGGACGCATACGTTGAACACCTGTTCTTTCAACATTCAGTTGATCATTTGTTTGTTAATTTGTTCCCTTAATTTTCTAGTTATGGCCGTTTTTCATCATCACCTCCCAGAAGGTCATAGGCTTGACCTCAAATTGCCGTGTTAATAATGGCCGGCACATTAACACACAAAAGGCAGTGATGTGTTAAGGCTCTTAGATTTGTGACATGGCAAATTATCAAGCAGGTGTAAACATTGGGATGATTCATGTTCATGTTTTATAACATCACCATAATCTGGCACAAATATGAAAGCTTCCCCGACCTTTTGTCAAAGAAGAGACGGGACTGAATTCTCTTTAGTGAATTATTTATAAAACATTAGCACCTCCTACTTCCATGATGGGTAATGTCATTTTAAACAACTTCTTCTTCTTCTTAATACATTTGAACACAGCTGTCCCATAACGTATTACTTTACATCATTAACTTATGACAAGTCAACACTTACTTCTAAAATAAACTCACAATGTCGGCGTCAGTTTTTTCACTGAATCAAGTATAATTGTATTATAATAATAAGGTAGGTTGAAGATCATTGACTCTTGAGTTTAGTTTTGTCAGTTTTTGGGGGAACTGGACACCGAGAAGACACTTAGCTTGCTAGCAGCCTTCTCTATTACCAGACTGGACCTCACTGTGCTGGTGTGCTTTTTAATGAAGACACCCATGACATCATGAAAACATAAACCAATGAAAGTTAATCTAGAATTGTGCATTATGGTCTCTTTTTTTCCCCGTTCTATCAGACTCGTACCGAACATATACACCACCCATTAGCCATGTTAGCTCCTGAAGAGTCAGATGAGGTTTGTTGCTCTGGTTGAACATGCTCTCAGTTTGTGTTTCACCATTTCACAAAGTGACTCAGTGCCGGCTCCTGTCCGCTCACAGTGACAGCAGGCGACAGTTTAAAGACAACTGTTGTGACACTTCTGCTCGGCCACATTTGAATAAGCACAGTGTAATATCATTTCATGGTTTTATTTTACTGGGCAGAAAAGCGATGAATATGTGAATGAGCCATATTCTTCATTGATGAGCCTGTAGTCACAAACAAGAACTTTCTTTACTTTGCAGAATCTGTATCAATAGCCATGACAAAGCTGCTCCACATTGAACTTGTGCAGATAAAGGATTGTTTGAGCCAAAAACAGCAGCGATTGTATCTCAGACTGCAGTAGAAGCTCAGGGGGGATGAATTCAGCATTGTTAAAACCAGGTAGTGTGAAACACTGTTAATATGATAAAGCTCAGGCTTGTTCTCCTGCGTTTTTACACACACACACACACACACACACACACACTCACAGACGTCAGCTACAGACTGCGGCACAGATGCACCATTTGAAAACTGCAGAGTGATTAAATACAAGTCAGTAAATGATGCCATGGTGAACGTCCTGCACCCGCGGAGCAGAGAGGACGAGTGCAGCCTCATGCCTCATTTCAGCACACCCAGAGCCATACACAAAACTTAGGACCACTGGATTTTTTTTTGTTTGCTGGAATCAAAGAATGCAAAAGAAAAATGTGTTAAAAAAAAGTTACAAACCAAACACATTTTGGGATTGTTAACCCCAAACAATCCCGTTATTCCCAAACACTCTGACATTGTAACGTATTATCCAACCTTTCATGAATGTACGTAGTCACAATGATATTTTGTCAGCTTTTGTATCTGCATATTTCAGCTAAGACCATTATTCTTTCTTTCTAGAATTCCCAATGTTTGATCTTTATTTTTGTATATTTATATTGCTTTAATCATTAAGTTCTTGGGGGTTCATAAAAAATGTGGGTTGTTTTGAAGTGTGCACATTTCGAGACTAAAGTAATTCCAAAGGTATACTGTATATATATATATATATATATATATATATATATGAATATATATATATGTATATATATATGTATATGTATATATAATTATATATACATATACATATATATACATATATATAATTATATATACATATACATATATATATAATTATATATACATATACATATATATGTATATATATATATATATATATATATATATATACATATGATGGACAAAACACTTCTCTGCAGAGGATTCTGTTTCCCTTCAGACACAAGCAGAACATAATGTGTCAATTGTGTGTATTACTATGTTGATAATGCAACTATACATTAACAGTGACATATTTCAGCGCAGGTTTGGTTAAAAACATTTTCCACTGCATCAAAATAACAATACTCCTGTCCACACCTCATTTACAGACTATTTCCTGTTAAAATCCAGTGGGCAGTAGACTGAAAAGACCATGTTTGTCAGCAAATAGCAGAGCCACTTTGTGCCTGGTGGAAAATATGGACCCAGGATGTCCCTAAATGCTGTTACTGGCTATGTTGTCTATTTCACAATGTTCTGTTGCAGGTAATCCTGCAGCAGCTCAGCAGTGCTGCAGTTTTACCACTGGCGTCCACCTCATTGTAAACAAATGTGCGAACAGCTGTGCTGTGACAGACATTAGTTATGCAAAAAGTCCACTATTTTTACAAGATTTGTGGAAGTGAAGTTGACAGCAGAGCGTCCATCTGTGATCGGCCACAGTTATGGAGTGTGAAGGAGCTTTGTGTTTGTTCAGACCGAGCACTCAGGTTGTGTTTGCATTGCTCCCTCATCAGACTGTCACCTGACGTAGTAACACACAATCATGTTTACACAGGTGGACTGTGCTGCCATTAAACTGCAGCACTTCTGCTGATAAAACTCCACAATCATGACTATGACATGAGTAAATTCTTAAAGGGATACTTCAGGTTATTTAAGTGTGGTTGTATTAGGTTCTGATATTAATGCAGATTGCTGTGCACTTGGATCCAGATTGGTCATCTCAAACTTTGTTTCAGGTTAGCTTTTGAAAATCTGCACATACATCCCTCGTTGTCAGGATCAGGTTTTCTTAGTAAAGTTTGGAATTTCTTTTTTTGCTAATGAAGGACTTCCAAATAAACTTGAAATTTGTTGTTTCATTTCATCAAGTAAGGTTTACATGGAATTCTTTATTCTGCTAGCAAAGACATCAAGTACTTTATACAATGACTACTCTTATTACATCTACACAATTATCCTCTGCAAAAAGTTGCCATCATTTTTTTTTTTAGTAAATAAAGCACAACGTTTTTATCAGTGTGAGCAGAAGACGCAACAGACTTGAGTTCAGATGTTGCTCCTCTTCCACAATCTGTTCATCGTAAGTCACAGATCTGGATGGAAGGTTGAGAACACACTGATCACTTATATAACATGACGTGATATTAGCATGTATTTCATTATGCTTCACTTAATGAATGAAGCTCTCTGTGGCTGTACATCTAAAAAAAAGGTCCCAGTGTGGAGTAACTATGCAACCTAATTAAAAGTTTCAGGTTGGAGGCATGCTGATTGTAAATGACTTTAAATGATGCTAGTGGGCTTTGTGTTGATCTCAAGCTGTTCATGCAGTTAATTAAAAAAAAAAAAACAATGCGGTGAACCAAATCGGTTACAGATTGCAATTAATGCCGCATGTGAGTCAAGCGGGGAGAGAACTATCCCACCTTGTTAGCAACTGCATGCCCGCCAGGGTCAGCCGAGCAGCAAGCTACCACTTGTGTTTGTTTTTCGTCCTTTATCATAAACCATTATCAACAGCAAACCAAGCAATGTGCAATTGTGCAAAAGAGATTAGAAAAACCAAAAGCTTGGGCTCATGGGAGAAGCTTAACTGTTGCTTGGCAACGCGCATGAAAATGAGGTGAGGTCTGATTTTTTGAAGGACACTCTACTGATGATCCTCACCCTCCTCCATCTGTGAAATGGTAGGTAGATAAAGCATGGCAGTGAAGAGATGGGGGAGAAAAGAGGGGAGGGGTGGAGCTTTGGAAGAGGGCGGGGGCTTGTTAAAAAGAGAAACTGCAGAGAGAAATCACAGCTGGGTCATTTCACAACAATCGCGTTCTCACTTAAATCGACTCCTGTTCACCTCAAAACCCAGTGAGTGTTGTTGGTCCCCGTGTGACACTGAAGGATGATGCAGGCAGGAGAAGTGGGTTACGAGAACCAGGGAGAAACCAATCCAAACAAACAGCAGCAGCACCTCACATCACAACAGCTACGATGGACACATTAGCATGAGATGCTGCTTTAGTTTAGTTCAACTAGAATATGTTCACAATAAAAGTCCGTTTGTTGGTCCTGATGTAAAGTTCTTGGTCCCAGGCTGTATGAGAGAGAGAGAAAGTGAACTTTGTCCTGATCCAAACACTCACCGTCAGATATTACAAAGTTACCCCCGAGATAAAGTTGCTTTCATGGCAAGAGGCAGGCTCAGCAGCGTTCAGGTTATTGTTTTTTTGTGCCACTACAAATGTCCACTCTTGTGCCTCCGGAGAAAATGTACACACAGCTCTTGACTGAAACTCTGCAAAATTAACTTTGACCCTCTGTTTTCTCCAGGACTCTGCTTGAGGCAGCGAACAATCCCCAGGGAAGGAAAGTTCAGCTTGGTCTTTAACTGATTTGGATCCTGACTGCTCATCATGCTCCTCCTGGGGTCCTGACTCCACAGTCTTCCAGATTCCCTGATCAGTCCCCTTCCAAAACGTCCTCTGGTCCCTCCACTCTCCTGCTGAGGTGATGGCGGTGCCCTCAGCCCATGAGTTTTACTGGCAGAATCTGGCACGACTGCCCAGCGGCCGCGTCTACCACACTCTGGTGGAGGTGGGGGGGCAGATGTACATGCTAGGAGGCTGCGACGCTGCGGGAAGGCCTTGCCCCGGCCTGGAGCTCTATTCTCCTGAGGTACCAAGTAAATCCATTTTACTTTTTTCATTTTTTCAAGTGCTGAAAGAAGTGATCAATATCAAACACTACAGTGAAATCAGAGCAGAACATTGTTTATTAGAGGTTTAAATATGATAACTTTGTAAAACAATGTATTTAGAATGTGGACAGCAGTCCCAATGGAAAACATTGCAAGGGCATCTAAATCTTATACTTCATTAATCCCCTTAGGGAAATTATTATTCCTCTGCATTTGACCCATCCTAGAATTAAGAGCAGTGGGCAGCCACACTGAGTTGCACCCAGGGAGCAATGGGGGTTGGGTACCTTGCTCAGGGGTACCCCAGGCCTTTTGACCTGGTGGGGACTTGAACTGGCAAATCTCCAGTTACAAGCCCAGTTCCCTTTCCACTTGGCCACCTAAAACCTTTGCCATGGCTGCCAGATTTACCAAAAATATTGAAATAGAACACTCCACATATACCCAGTGTACCCCTACATAACTGCCTCACTGTCTGTCTTTAATTTTATATAAATATAGGCTGCTGAATTTGTACTCTTTGATTATTTTTAGCATGTCAGCAACAGGCGGCAATT
Source organism: Solea solea (assembly GCF_958295425.1). NCBI lineage: Eukaryota > Metazoa > Chordata > Actinopteri > Pleuronectiformes > Soleidae > Solea > Solea solea. The sequence continues at coordinate 26,161,727 of NC_081139.1, forward strand.
GAAAGTTAACATGTGTCTGATTGAGGATGATGATTTGATTCTCCACTTGGCCCTGATCAATAGAGGTCTCTAATGGCGCATTTCCACCGGCTCTACTTGCCTCACAACGCCACGGCACGGTTTAAGTCGCGTTTCCACTATCTTTAACTGGTTTGTGCGGCTCTGTCAAGATGGTGCTTTATTTTCACATGGTGTGTGTCGTGACGTTTATGTGAGACAGTTGGAGAAAACCCCGAGTGACCAGGATAGTTAGAAGAATTGGATCCTGTCTTCATCTTCTCCTAAACTAAGACTATACTTTCAGGGATCATTTCTATAGTTTTTAACTTGAGAAATGTCTTTCTAAAGAGTTTGGTCTCGCTTACCACGATGATGAGTCGTGATGTTCTCTTCTGAGCATGAAGCTGCCATTGAGTAATGATTTGCTTCATATGCTCGTTGTCATTGATGACTGTTCTTTGCTTCTTCATGAAGCTCGGAGGAAGAGAATATGATTTGAGTGGTTGTTCTTCAGTGTTAATATAAAGTATCTGATCACTAGTGTTGCAGTCAAAACCATCTGAACTGTGAGGCCTAGACCACAGTGTATCTAGACCAAGACAAGACCAAGACTTTGAGGGGTCGAGACCGAGACGAGACAAGACCAAGACAGTAAAAATTGGACGTGGTCCCAGCCGTCTCCGTTAGCGTCGCTTTGCAGAATTTACACGTTGCACTTTGTTTTCTTTTGGAGGTATTTATGCTAAAAAGTCTTTGTGGTTCAGGTAACCAATTTTTATTATAGATGAGTTGGCTGACATCTTCTCACGGCCTCTTCTCCTATCACTCACATGCACTTTTGTGGGGGGCGTGGGAAAGGGGGGCATGTGAAAGGGGGCGAGAGGGGTGACAGCCGTTAACGGTGACAAAAATTTCAAATGATAAATGAGTCAAGTTATTGGTTGTACCCGAAGCAATACCATTTACGCAAAATCACACTAATGATATTAACAAGTTAATCTAAAAATGCACAGGCAATTTATTGATATCCCCACAGTTGTGGTCTTGACCAGTCTTGAAATAGAATCCCGAGTGCGCTTTGTCCGAAACCGAGACAAGCCCGAGTAAAAATACAGCCGATTCCGAGACCGAGACCTTCAAAAAGTGGTCATGAGACCAAGACAGATCTCAAGTACTACAACACTACGGTAAAGCTTGTAATTACTTGTGTTAATAGCTAGAAAGTGTTAGTTCTGTATTAAACTTAATGTTTCTGGTAAGTGGGAGATCTATTTGTGCTTGTTGGAAAAAAAATTTGGTTCAATTCTTTCATGTGTGGTTTTGGCATTTTCAGATTTAATGCATGATTTGTGGATACAATGTATGAACTTTATTTATAATCTGCATATTTATAGGTTGTGCTTTGCTGTGCTGAGTCACAAACTTGCAGCAGTGGACAAAGGTCATTTTCAAACCTAAATGTTGTCAAGATTGTAGAAAGAAATGTTTCATTGAAGTCTTAACTTGTGAGGTGGATTTCTCCAGATAAAGTGTCTGGTGTGATTAAACTGTTTGATTTGTGACACGTGCCAATGGCTTCAGTGGGATTTCCTGCAGGCAAGGCAGTGGGGAAAAAACAGTGTTGCAGTTGTAGCCATATAGCAAGACAACACGTGCTATATTTACTTGATGTGTGTTGTGTTGTTTATGTGAGACAGTAGGAGAAAACCATGAGTGACCAGGATAGTTAGAAGAATTGGATCCTGTCTTTACCTTCTCCTAAATTAAGACTATACTTTCAGGGATCATTTCTATAGTTTTTGACTTGAGAAATGTGTTTCTAAAGAGTTTGGTCTCGCTTACCACGATGATGAATTGTGATGTTCTCTTCTGAGCATGAAGTTGACATTGAGTAATGATTTACTTCATCTGCTCATTGTCATTGATGACTGTTCTCTGCTTTTTCATGAAGCTCAGAGGAAGAGAATATGATCCGAGTGGTTGTTCTTTAATGTAAATAACAGTTGTATGTTAATAATAAACTATGCCATGGAGTTCTCCCCTACGCCTTCCTGCATAAAGAACATGGTGGCATCCTACTTCAATGACCTGCAGATGAACTTTGCTCTCCAAGACTTCACCACAAGGTGGCAACAGTAGGAAGTAGGAATTGCCATGGGTTGTTGCATCTCTCCCATCCTGTCTGTGGCATCCTTTTGAGGTAATCCTCATTGGAGCAAGACAGATGGTTGGAGGGACCAAGCTAACGTGTTTTATTTTTGGTTCACACATGCTCAAGAAATCAATAATTTAGGGGTATAAACCAATATTTCCCTCATGGAGACACACACATAGATACACACTCGCATACATTACACACTCATACTTTTGTTTTTACATTAATGTTTGTTTGTTTTTATTATTTGGTTTGTTTTTTGTTATTATATATAATTTGTGATTATTAGTTTGTTATCACTTTTATATAGTTAGATGATTCTTTTGTATGTTAATTTTGTGTTTTCTTTTAAATATTGTCAAATTTCAACATTATTTAGGTAGAGGCTTCAAATAAGCCCACTAGGCTTTCTGCCTCTTCCTGCACTGTATGTTACTTTGTATTCTTTGTCAATCTTATATTTTTTCTTTTAAACTGTGCAAAATAAAAATAAACAAATAAACAAATAAACGTCTGGGCAGAGACTACCCCCACTGAGGACGTACATGGATGATGTCACCAGCCTCCTTCAGACAGCAGCATGCACATCAAGACTGCTGAAAAGGATGGACGAGTTGATGTCGTGGGCACGAATGAAAATAAAACCAGCAAAATCATGGAACCTGTCTCTCAGAAGAGTCAGAAACGACAGCACTAGTTTCTTCGTAGAGGAGAGAAAATCCCACTCCTCTCAGAGAAACCCATTAAAATCCTGGGGAGGCAGTACACAGCCGAGTTCACGGACAAACAGATGGGGAGAACTGTGATGAAACAACTATCATAAGGCCTGGCAAAGATCGACCAAAGCCAACTCCCAGGGAAGTACAAGGTCTGGTGCTACCAATTTGCGCTCTACAGGAGGGTGATGTGGCCTCTGATGTGGTGGATGAGATCCCCTCAGCCACCGCAAGTAAGATGGACGGAAAAGCCAACACATTCATCCAAAAGTGGTTGGGCCTGCCACGGTGCCTCTCCGAAACGGGCCTCTTCGGAAGGAACACCCTCCAGCTGCCGCTTCAATCTATCAGTCTGGTTTACAAGCAGGAAGAGACCAGGCTTGTTCTCTCAGTTGAGAGAGTCCACTGACCAGGCTGTAAGGAACACGAACCCCAAGGTTCGGACAGGCTGAGGTCGACCAAGCCGTCAGTCGTCTGCAACACCAAGAGATTGTCGGTAGATTCCAGGCAGGAAGAGCAGGACTAGGATGGGGAGAAGGGCCACGGTTCTGGTCCAAGGCCAACCACAAAGAGAGGAAGGAGATGGTGGTGGCGGAGGTGACAGGAAAAAAGGAAGAGTGTTACAAGATCAAGGCCATGTCGCAGGGCCGAAAGGGAATCTGGACAACCTGTAAGGGAGTTGTCAACCGAAACATCACCTAGTCAGACCTGTGGAAGATTCCACAGGCAAGGCTCAGCTTCCGCATCCACTCATCCTACGACACGCTTCCCTGCCCTCGGAATCTTCACCAGTGGTTTCAGGAGTGAGGAATGCTGCACGCTCTGCAATACCCCTAGCGCAAGCCTCCAGCACATCTTAGCAGGCTGTAAGATCGCGCTCTCCCAGGGACGCTACAGATGGCGCCACGACCAAATCCTGAGAAAACTGGCCAAGGTGCAAGAGGAACCACAACAGGGCAGTAAAGGGGCACCATCAGCGGGTGGGGGTAGGAGAATCAGGCCAAGAGAAACACCTAGGCCATTTTCCCCTTACCAGGAGTGGAACATGAGAGTCGGCCTTGACAGGCAGCTCCAGTTCCCGGCGGAGATCACTGCAACATCTATCCACCCGACATAGTGGTGTGGTCCACCAAGGCGGAATCTGTGTTCCTCATTGAGCTCACAATACCAGCTGAGGGGGGGGATGGAAGCTACCTATGAACGCAAGAAGGCCAAGTACTCAGACCTGGCTGCTGAGTGTCAGGAGGCTGGCTGGAGGACCACCATCTACCCAGTGGAGGTCGGATGCCGAGGCTACATGGGGCTGTCAACCATACGCCTTCTGAGGGACACAGGAGTGAGGGAACCTGAAGAAGGCCACTAAAGAGATAGCGGAGGAGGCCAAGAAGGGGAGCTTTTAACTCTGGCTGAGGAGGAAAGACAAGAGCTGGGGAAAAAACAGCTAACCCCCACAACAGCTGCAGGGGGTGACAGGGAGGCGTCCTGTCACTGCTCTGCCACCAGGAGACATTCCAGGATTAATGGAGCGAAATGTTGGTGAATGGTGTTTCCTGGCTGATGACCCTGCAGCTGACCCGTGGGCACTGGAGGAGGTGCGACTGGCAGCAATGCCTAGCAGGTGTTCCACCTACAGTACCTGTACATTTCACTGATAATTAAGTCAGAAAGTGTGGGACATTATCAGTGTTGTACATGTAGGAATGACAGGGAAGCTAGTTATTCTCACTTACCTTAAAGTATTCGTTCACTTCTAGAGCTGGTATCATGGGTCTTTGAAGGAAACCTGAACATGAGGAGCTGTTTATCTTTATATTTGATTATTCTTTTAGAAGCTAGACAGGGCTAACTGATTTTTATCAAGAAAATAATCACAATCACATTCAAACTTACCATTCCAACAATACATACTTTATTGGTGGAAGTTTTTAGAAAATAAGCATGCTACAATCAACTTTAATGGTTCACAAACTGTGTGAGACAGTAGGAGAAAACCATGAGTGTCGAGGGTAGTTAGAAGAATTGGATCCTGTCTTCACCTTCTCCTAAACTAAGACTATACTTTCAGGGATCATTTCTATAGTTTCTGACTTGAGAAATGTGCTTGTAAAGAGTTTGGTCTCGCTTACCACGATGATGAGTTGTGATGTTCTCTTCTGAGCATGAAGTTGGCTTTGAGTAATGATTTACTTCATATGCTCACTGTCATTGATGACTGTTCTTTGCTTCTTCATGAAGCTCAGAGGAAGAGAATATGATCAGAGTGGTTGTTCTTAAGTGTGAATATAAAGTGTCTCATGTCAAATCTTATTGTTACTTGTCTTAACAGCTATAAAGTGTTAGTTCTGTATTAAACTTAATGTTTCTCTTAAGTGGGAGATCTAATTGTGTTTGCAGGAAAAAATTATTTAGATGAGAATAACTGTGTGTGATTTTGGCATTTTCACATTTAGTACACGATTTGGGGATACAATTTATGAACTTTATTAATGATCTACATATTTATAAGTTGTGCTTTGCTGTGTTGAGTCACAAACTCGCAGCAGTGGACTAAGATCATTTTCACACCTAAATGTAGTTGTTTCATTGAAGTCTTAACTTGTGAGGTGGATTTCTCCAGATAAAGTGTCTGGTGTGATTAAACTGTTTGATTTCTTGGTTTTAGGGGTTATGATGTCAGATTTTTAGTATTTGTGACACATGTGCCAACGGCTTCAGTGTGATTTCCTGCAGGTGAGGCAGTGGGGAAAAAACAGTGTTGCAGTTGTAGCCATTATTGCAAGACAACACATGCTTTATTTACTTGATGTGTGTTGTGTTGTTTATGTGAGACAGTAGGAGAAAACCCCGAGTGACCAGGATAGTTAGAAGAATTGGATCCTGTCTTCATCTTCTGGTTAACTAAGACTATACTTTCAGGGATCATTTCTATAGTTTTAAACTTGAGAAATGTGTTTCTAAAGAGTTTGGTCTCGCTTACCACGATGATGAGTCGTGATGTTCTCTTCTGAGCATGAAGCTGCCATTGAGTAATGATTTGCTTCATATGCTCGTTGTCATTGATGACTGTTCTTTGCTTCTTCATGAAGCTCGGAGGAAGAGAATATGATTTGAGTGGTTGTTCTTCAGTGTTAATATAAAGTATCTGATCACTAGTGTTGCAGTCAAAACCATCTGAACTGTGAGGCCTAGACCACAGTGTATCTAGACCAAGACAAGACCAAGACTTTGAGGGGTCGAGACCGAGACGAGACAAGACCAAGACAGTAAAAATTGGACGTGGTCCCAGCCGTCTCCGTTAGCGTCGCTTTGCAGAATTTACACGTTGCACTTTGTTTTCTTTTGGAGGTATTTATGCTAAAAAGTCTTTGTGGTTCAGGTAACCAATTTTTATTATAGATGAGTTGGCTGACATCTTCTCACGGCCTCTTCTCCTATCACTCACATGCACTTTTGTGGGGGGCGTGGGAAAGGGGGGCATGTGAAAGGGGGCGAGAGGGGTGACAGCCGTTAACGGTGACAAAAATTTCAAATGATAAATGAGTCAAGTTATTGGTTGTACTCGAAGCAATACCATTTACGCAAAATCACACTAATGATATTAACAAGTTAATCTAAAAATGCACAGGCAATTTATTGATATCCCCACAGTTGTGGTCTTGACCAGTCTTGAAATAGAATCCCGAGTGCGCTTTGTCCGAAACCGAGACAAGCCCGAGTAAAAATACAGCCGATTCCGAGACCGAGACCTTCAAAAAGTGGTCATGAGACCAAGACAGATCTCAAGTACTACAACACTACGGTAAAGCTTGTAATTACTTGTGTTAATAGCTAGAAAGTGTTAGTTCTGTATTAAACTTAATGTTTCTGGTAAGTGGGAGATCTATTTGTGCTTGTTGGAAAAAAAATTTGGTTCAATTCTTTCATGTGTGGTTTTGGCATTTTCAGATTTAATGCATGATTTGTGGATACAATGTATGAACTTTATTTATAATCTGCATATTTATAGGTTGTGCTTTGCTGTGCTGAGTCACAAACTTGCAGCAGTGGACAAAGGTCATTTTCAAACCTAAATGTTGTCAAGATTGTAGAAAGAAATGTTTCATTGAAGTCTTAACTTGTGAGGTGGATTTCTCCAGATAAAGTGTCTGGTGTGATTAAACTGTTTGATTTGTGACACGTGCCAATGGCTTCAGTGGGATTTCCTGCAGGCAAGGCAGTGGGGAAAAAACAGTGTTGCAGTTGTAGCCATATAGCAAGACAACACGTGCTATATTTACTTGATGTGTGTTGTGTTGTTTATGTGAGACAGTAGGAGAAAACCATGAGTGACCAGGATAGTTAGAAGAATTGGATCCTGTCTTTACCTTCTCCTAAATTAAGACTATACTTTCAGGGATCATTTCTATAGTTTTTGACTTGAGAAATGTGTTTCTAAAGAGTTTGGTCTCGCTTACCACGATGATGAATTGTGATGTTCTCTTCTGAGCATGAAGTTGACATTGAGTAATGATTTACTTCATCTGCTCATTGTCATTGATGACTGTTCTCTGCTTTTTCATGAAGCTCAGAGGAAGAGAATATGATCCGAGTGGTTGTTCTTTAATGTAAATAACAGTTGTATGTTAATAATAAACTATGCCATGGAGTTCTCCCCTACGCCTTTCTGCATAAAGAACATGGTGGCATCCTACTTCAATGACCTGCAGATGAACTTTGCTCTCCAAAACTTCACCACAAGGTGGCAACAGTAGGAAGTAGGAATTGCCATGGGTTGTTGCATCTCTCCCATCCTGTCTGTGGCATCCTTTTGAGGTAATCCTCATTGGAGCGAGACAGATGGTTGGAGGGACCAAGCTACCGTCTGGGCAGAGACTACCCCCACTGAGGACGTACATGGATGATGTCACCAGCCTCCTTCAGACAGCAGCATGCACATCAGGACTGCTGAAAAGGATGGACGAGTTGATGTCGTGGGCACGAATGAAAATAAAACCAGCAAAATCATGGAACCTGTCTCTCAGAAGAGTCAGAAACGACAGCACTAGTTTCTTCGTAGAGGAGAGAAAATCCCACTCCTCTCAGAGAAACCCATTAAAATCCTGGGGAGGCAGTAACACAGCCGAGTTCACGGACAAACAAATGGGGAGAACTGTGATGAAACAACTATCATAAGGCCTGGCAAAGATCGACCAAAGCCAACTCCCAGGGAAGTACAAGGTCTGGTGCTACCAATTTGCGCTCTACAGGAGGGTGATGTGGCCTCTGATGTGGTGGATGAGATCCCCTCAGCCACCGCAAGTAAGATGGACGGAAAAGCCAACACATTCATCCAAAAGTGGTTGGGCCTGCCACGGTGCCTCTCCGAAACTGGCCTCTTCGGAAGGAACACCCTCCAGCTGCCGCTTCAATCTATCAGTCTGGTTTACAAGCAGGAAGAGACCAGGCTTGTTCTCTCAGTTGAGAGAGTCCACTGACCAGGCTGTAAGGAACACGAACCCCAAGGTTCGGACAGGCTGAGGTCGACCAAGCCGTCAGTCGTCTGCAACACCAAGAGATTGTCGGTAGATTCCAGGCAGGAAGAGCAGGACTAGGATGGGGAGAAGGGCCACGGTTCTGGTCCAAGGCCAACCACAAAGAGAGGAAGGAGATGGTGGTGGCGGAGGTGACAGGAAAAAAGGAAGAGTGTTACAAGATCAATGCCATGTTGCAGGGCCGAAAGGGAAGCTGGACAACCTGTAAGGGAGTTGTCAACCAAAACATCACCTAGTCAGACCTGTGGAAGATTCCACAGGCAAGGCTCAGCTTCCTCATCCACTCATCCTATGACACGCTTCCCTGCCCTCAGAACCTTCACCAGTGGTTCGGGAGTGAGGAATGCTGCACGCTCTGCAATACCCCTAGCGCAAGCCTCCAGCACATCTTAGCAGGCTGTAAGATCGCGCTCTCCCAGGGACGCTACAGATGCCGCCACGACCAAATCCTGAGAAAACTGGCCAAGGTGCAAGAGGAACCACGACAGGGCAGTAAAGGGGCACCATCAGCGGGTGGGGGTAGGAGAATCAGGCCAAGAGAAACACCTAGGCCATTTTCCCCTTACCAGGAGTGGAACATGAGAGTCGGCCTTGACAGGCAGCTCCAGTTCCCGGCGGAGATCACTGCAACATCTATCCACCCCGACATAGTGGTGTGGTCCACCAAGGCGGAATCTGTGTTCCTCATTGAGCTCACAATACCAGCTGAGGGGGGGGATGGAAGCTTCCTATGAACGCAAGAAGGCCAAGTACTCAGACCTGGCTGCTGAGTGTCAGGAGGCTGGCTGGAGGACCACCATCTACCCAGTGGAGGTCGGATGCCGAGGCTACATGGGGCTGTCAACCATACGCCTTCTGAGGGACACAGGAGTGAGGGAACCTGAAGAAGGCCACTAAAGAGATAGCGGAGGAGGCCAAGAAGGGGAGCTTTTAGCTCTGGCTGAGGAGGAAAGACAAGAGCTGGGGAAAAAACAGCTAACCCCCACAACAGCTGCAGGGGGTGACAGGGAGGCGTCCTGTCACTGCTCTGCCACCAGGAGACGTTCCAGGATTAATGGAGCGAAATGTTGGTGAATGGTGTTTCCTGGCTGATGACCCTGCAGCTGACCCGTGGGCACTGGAGGAGGTGCGACTGGCAGCAATGCCTAGCAGGTGTTCCACCTACAGTACCTGTACATTTCACTGATAATTAAGTCAGAAAGTGTGGGACATTATCAGTGTTGTACATGTAGGAATGACAGGGAAGCTAGTTATTCTCACTTACCTTAAAGTATTCGTTCACTTCTAGAGCTGGTATCATGGGTCTTTGAAGGAAACCTGAACATGAGGAGCTGTTTATCTTTATATTTGATTATTCTTTTAGAAGCTAGACAGGGCTAACTGATTTTTATCAAGAAAATAATCACAATCACATTCAAACTTACCATTCCAACAATACATACTTTATTGGTGGAAGTTTTTAGAAAATAAGCATGCTACAATCAACTTTAATGGTTCACAAACTGTGTGAGACAGTAGGAGAAAACCATGAGTGCCGAGGGTAGTTAGAAGAATTGGATCCTGTCTTCACCTTCTCCTAAACTAAGACTATACTTTCAGGGATCATTTCTATAGTTTCTGACTTGAGAAATGTGCTTGTAAAGAGTTTGGTCTCGCTTACCACGATGATGAGTTGTGATGTTCTCTTCTGAGCATGAAGTTGGCATTGAGTAATGATTTACTTCGTATGCTCACTGTCATTGATGACTGTTCTTTGCTTCTTCATGAAGCTCAGAGGAAGAGAATATGATCAGAGTGGTTGTTCTTAAGTGTGAATATAAAGTGTCTCATGTTAAATCTTATTGTTACTTGTCTTAACAGCTATAAAGTGTTAGTTCTGTATTTAACTTAATGTTTCTCTTAAGTGGGAGATCTAATTGTGTTTGCAGGAAAAAATTATTTAGATGAGAATAACTGTGTGTGATTTTGGCATTTTCACATTTAGTACATGATTTGGGGATACAATTTATGAACTTTATTAATGATCTACATATGTGTAAGTTGTGCTTTGCTGTGTTGAGTCACAAACTCGCAGCAGTGGACTAAGATCATTTTCACACCTAAATGTAGTTGTTTCATTGAAGTCTTAACTTGTGAGGTGGATTTCTCCAGATAAAGTGTCTGGTGTGATTAAACTGTTTGATTTCTTGGTTTTAGGGGTTATGATGTCAGATTTTTAGTATTTGTGACACATGTGCCAACGGCTTCAGTGTGATTTCCTGCAGGTGAGGCATTGGGGAAAAAACAGTGTTGCAGTTGTAGCCATTATAGCAAGACAACACATGCTTTATTTACTTGATGTGTGTTGTGTTGTTTATGTGAGACAGTAGGAGAAAACCCCGAGTGACCAGGATAGTTAGAAGAATTGGATCCTGTCTTCATCTTCTCGTTAACTAAGACTATACTTTCAGGGATCATTTCTATAGTTTTAAACTTGAGAAATGTGTTTCTAAAGAGTTTGGTCTCGCTTACCACGATGATGAGTCGTGATGTTCTCTTCTGAGCATGAAGCTGCCATTGAGTAATGATTTGCTTCATATGCTCGTTGTCATTGATGACTGTTCTTTGCTTCTTCATGAAGCTCGGAGGAAGAGAATATGATTTGAGTGGTTGTTCTTCAGTGTTAATATAAAGTATCTGATCACTAGTGTTGCAGTCAAAACCATCTAAACTGTGAGGCCTAGACCACAGTGTATCTAGACCAAGACAAGACCAAGACTTTGAGGGGTCGAGACAGAGACGAGACAAGACCAAGACAGTAAAAATTGGACGTGGTCCCAGCCGTCTCCGTTAGCGTCGCTATGCAGAATTTACACGTTGCACTTTGTTTTCTTTTGGAGGTATTTATGCTAAAAAGTCTTTGTGGTTCAGGTAACCAATTTTTATTATAGATGAGTTGGCTGACATCTTCTCACGGCCTCTTCTCCTGTCACTCACATGCACTTTTGTGGGGGGCGTGGGAAAGGGGGGCGTGTGAAAGGGGGCATGTGAAAGGGGTGACAGCCGTTAACGGTGACAAAAATTTCAAATGATAAATGAGTCAAGTTATTGGTTGTACCCGAAGCAATACCATTTACGCAAAATCACACTAATGATATTAACAAGTTAATCTAAAAATGCACAGGCAATTTATTGATATCCCCACAGTTGTGGTCTTGACCAGTCTTGAAATAGAATACCGAGTGCGCTTTGTCCGAAACCGAGACAAGCCCGAGTAAAAATACAGCCAAATCCGAGACCGAGACCTTCAAAAAGTGGTCATGAGACCAAGACAGATCTCAAGTACTACAACACTACGGCAAAGCTTGTAATTACTTGTGTTAATAGCTAGAAAGTGTTAGTTCTGTATTATACTTAATGTTTCTGGTAAGTGGGAGATCTATTTGTGCTTGTTGGAAAAAAAAATTTGGTTCAATTCTTTCATGTGTGGTTTTGGCATTTTCCGATTTAATGCATGATTTGTGGATACAATGTATGAACTTTATTTATAATCTGCATATTTATAGGTTGTGCTTTGCTGTGCTGAGTCACAAACTTGCAGCAGTGGACAAAGGTCATTTTCAAACCTAAATGTTGTCAAGATTGTAGAAAGAAATGTTTCATTGAAGTCTTAACTTGTGAGGTGGATTTCTCCAGATAAAGTGTCTGGTGTGATTAAACTGTTTGACTTGTGACACGTGCCAATGGCTTCAGTGGGATTTCCTGCAGGCAAGGCAGTGGGGAAAAAACAGTGTTGCAGTTGTAGCCATATAGCAAGACAACACGTGCTATATTTACTTGATGTGTGTTGTGTTGTTTATGTGAGACAGTAGGAGAAAACCATGAGTGACCAGGATAGTTAGAAGAATTGGATCCTGTCTTTACCTTCTCCTAAATTAAGACTATACTTTCAGGGATCATTTCTATAGTTTTTGACTTGAGAAATGTGTTTCTAAGGAGTTTGGTCTCGCTTACCACGATGATGAATTGTGATGTTCTCTTCTGAGCATGAAGTTGACATTGAGTAATGATTTACTTCATCTGCTCATTGTCATTGATGACTGTTCTCTGCTTTTTTATGAAGCTCAGAGGAAGAGAATATGATCCGAGTGGTTGTTCTTAAATGTAAATAACAGTTGTATGGTAAGTAATAAACTATTCCATGGAGTTCTTCCCTATGGCATCCTACTTCAATCATCTGCAGATGTACTTTGTTCTCCAAGACTTCACCACTGGGTGGCAACAGTACGAAGTAGGAATTGCCATGGGTTGTTGCATCGCTCCCATCCTGTCCGTGGCAGCCTTTTGAGGTAATCCTCGTTGGAGCAAGACAGTGGTTGGAGGGACCAAGCTACCCTCTGGGCAGAGACTACCCCCACTGAGGACGTACATGGATGATGTCACCAGCCTCCTTCAGACAGCAGCATGCACATCAAGACTGCTGAAAAGGATGGACGAGTTGATGTCGTGGGCACGAATAAAAATAAAACCAGCAAAATCATGGAGCCTGTCTCTCAGAAGAGTCAGAAATGACAACACCAGTTTCTTCGTAGGGGAGAGAAAATCCCACTCCTCTCAGAGAAACCCATTAAAAGCCTGGGGAGGCAGTACACAGCAGAGTTCACGGGCAAACAGATGGGGAGAACTGTGATGAAACAACTGACGAGAGCCAGAAGCACTGAACTGAATCACAACCAGTTCAGTGACTGAGTCAGACGGAGTCTGCGCTCTGCTCATGTGGAAAGAACTAAACTAGAACTGTGACATTCACAAACGAGTCAGATCATTTGAACGGCTCTTTTGAATGAACGATGAGAACCGAGTCACTGTTGCAAACCGTTAGTTTGCGAGCAGTTGCTTTTTTATGCAAATTGTCCGTGCTATTGTTTAGATTGTTTTTTTCCTATTCCTGTATTTTTATCTTAAACTGGTTTGTGCGGCTCTGTCAAGATGGTGCTTTATTTTCACATGGTGTGTCGTGACGTTTATGTGAGACAGTTGGAGAAAACCACGAGTGACCAGGGTAGTTAGTAGAATTGGATCCTGTCTTCACCTTCTCCTAAACTAAGACTATACTTTCAGGGATCATTTCTATAGTTTTTGATTTGAGAAATGTGTTTCTAAAGAGTTTGGTCTCGCTTACCATGATGATGAGCCATGATGTTCTCTTCTGAGCATGAAACTGCCATTGAGTAATGATTTGCTTCATCTGCTCATTGTCATTGATGACTGTTCTTTGCTTCTTCATGAAGCTCAGAGGAAGAGTATATGATCTGAGTGGTTGTTCTTTATTAGTGATGGTGAGATGAAGCCTCATGAGGCATTGAACCACTTGAGCCAATTGGTTCGAGAAAGGGTTCATTTCTCGAAGCTTCATGTGCACACGAAACCAACTACTGGCCAAGTGTATAATCACAGACAGCTGTATCTGAACCACAAAATGTGTGATGAATTGAATTGTTGTGTCTGTTAGAAATGACTATGAATTACAAAAAATGTATGACCAAATAATTGTTGTACATATGTGTTTAATAAATATTTTGAATGTATTCTGTGTGTGTAAATCTTCCCAAAATGGTAATATCATAATATGGCAGGTTGTGCAATGTTTTTCTGAAAATGGCATGGGCGTAATCAGGCAGAGGACAGTGAAAGTGCTTGTGGAACTAGGAAAAGGGCACAGATTCTGCTTGTGTAACTTGGACAATGATGTATAGGACAGGGGAAATGTCAATCATTTTTATTCAGAAACAGTAATGTTTCAACATTTGTTGGTTTTAAACGATTTCTTTTCTTTGACACAACCTCTCTGGCCTTGGAGAACACCCTTTCACAAGGCACAGAAGATGCCGGCGTGCACAAAAAGGCAAGTGCAAGTTTGTATAAGTTTGGGTAGAGCAGTTTTTGCCTCTCCCAGTACTCCAGAGGGTTTTCCAGTCTTCCTATATTTGGCTCAGAAAGGTACCGCTGGACCTCCACAGTGGCATCTGCAGTGACATTTTGAGACCTCCTTGCCTCCATGACGCTGGTGTCTAAACGATGCCACAGTTTGCTACCTAAGAGAAAACCACAGATCATGTTAGTAAGTGTTGACATAGGAATAACTGATGTCAAAATGTAAAATAATAGATTGCCTCCAGTGACATCATGAGAGGTAGAAGCCTGGGGGATTTCCTCTCTGCTTTGTTGTGCCCTTACAATGGTAGCACACTCTGAGGTCAGTCGCTTTATAGCTTCGGTGGCTTTTGTTTGACTGAAAAATCCAATCACTTTAAATCGGGGGTCCAGGAGTGTAGCAAGGGACATGATGCTCATCGACTGCGAAATATGAAGTTTCTCCCGTAGTTGCCTGATGAGCTGGTCTCCCATTTCCAATGCCACTGCAAGTGCCGGCTTTGCTACTTCCTCCTGAAAGTTTTGCTCCAGCATTTTCATTAGGGGGACTACTTTGGAGGCAGACACATTTTCCTCGGCTGACAGCTCTACAGTGGCATCATAAAAGGGAGACAGCAAAGAAAGGCACCCTCCAATAGTGTTAAACTCATCTGAAGTGATCATGGGCGTGTCATGATGTAGCCCAGCTAACGCTGCTCCGACTGGCTCCCGTAGCTCCACCAAACGTTGCAGCATCAAGTATGTGCTGTTCCATCTGGTCTCCACTTCTTGCATGAGCTTCATTTTCGCCATCCCCAGATGAAGCTGCACTTGTGTAAGCTTCTCCTTTAAAGATACAGATGAGTAGGCCATTAAATCACTGCAGCAGGAACACAGACAAACTAAGTGTTATCATAAATTGGAATAAAGGGAATGAACATACCTTAGCAGTGGTGCTGCTTCTAAAGAAGCCAACCAGCTTCCTTGCTTTGGCCCAGATGCCAGAGAGCACAGGGTTCTGGTCAAGTGCCTTCTTCACTATCAGATTCAGGGTGTGTGCAATGCAAATATGGTGCCGAAGCTTCAGCTCTCTCACACATGCAACCATATTGGGAGCACCATCAGTGACCATACATGTCACCTTATTAGTGATTCCCCATTCCTCCATCAGGGAGGCTTTCACACGAGCTATATTTTCAGCAGTGTGTGATTGGGGGAATGCCTGCACTCCCAACAGCACTGAGCTGAACCTGGTTTTCTCACCCACAAAATGGCATGTTACAGCCAGGTAGGCATCCATGTTGATGGATGTCCACATGTCAGAAGTAAGGCTAACAGCAGCCACCTTTTCAACTGTAGCCTTAGCCTTCTCCTTTGCTGACTCGTACTTGGCCTCCACCATGGCCTTCAGAGCCTGAAGGAAAACAAATATAATGCTGAATTTGTTTGAATTGTGAGACATACAATAAAGTAATCATTTGTTTCATTCATGCACCCATACATACCTGCCTTGTAGGGAGAACATAATTGGGATCCATTTTGGACACAAATGCCCTGAATCCAACATCTTCCACAATACTGAAGGGCTGTGTGTCCTTCACTATCATGGAGACAAGGGCTTCATCCAGCTCCTGTTTTCTGGTGGCTGTTTAAAAGACAGTAAATACAGTGTTACTTGTCTTTATGTGCACAATAAACAAAAGTAAACACCGTTGAACTAGACTAGTGCGACAGGACTAAAAATGGATGATGAAAACCCAGTTACCAGTGATGAGAATCAGCCAACCACGTCTCAAACCGAACTCGTTCCGAAAAAATGCTCCAATTCGGTGGTGTGGAAGTATTTCTGGTTCAAACAAGACGACGAGGGTCAGTCTAATGTGATTTGCAAGGCATGCTTTGCCGTCGTTGCAGCACCGCAAGCTAATACCACAAATCTTTACCAGCACCTCAAACTTCACCACAAAATGCAATAAGATGAAGCAGTACAAGGCAAGAGATCCGAAAGTGGTACTGTCAATTTGTTTTGTTTTGTCATGGTTCATGTGTGCAATAAACTTCACACTTCGTGAGGGAAAAAAATCATGCCAGAGAATCCTGATATCAATTGTAAGCTAAAAAATTGTGATTCGAATTTTCCCCCGAATCGTGCAGGCCTAGTGGTGTGATTAAAATGTTTGATTTCTTGGTGTTGGGGGTTATGATGTCACATTTTTAGTATTTGTGACACATGTGCCAACGGCTTCAGTGTGATTTCCTGCAGGCGAGGCAGTGGGGAAAAAACAGTGTTGCAGTTGTAGCCATTATAGCAAGACAACAACACATGCTTTATTTACTTGATGTGTGTTGTGTCGTTTATGTGAGACAGTAGGAGAAAACCCCGAGTGACCAGGGTAGTTGGAAGAATTGGATCCTGTCTTGGGGTCTCGCAGTCATTTTTTTCTAAAGAGTTTGGTCTCGCTTACCACGATTATGAGTTGTGATGTTCTCTTTTGAGCATGAAGTTGACATCTATTTCGTCCACTCACTGTCTTTGATGATTGTATTTTGCTTCTTCATGAAGCTTAGAGGAAGAGAATATGATCAGAGTGGTTGTTCTTAAGTGTGAATATAAAGTATCTCATGTTAAATCCTATTGTTACTTGTCTTAATATCCAGAAAGTGTTAGTTCTGTATTGAACTTAATGTTTCTCTTAAGTGGGAGATCTTATTGTGTTTGCAGGAAAAAATTATTTGGTTGAGAATAACCATACGTGATTTTGGCATTTTCACATTTAGTACATGATTTGTGGATACAATTTATGAACTTCATTAATGATCTACATATTTATAAGTGGACTAAGGTCATTTTCACACCTAAATAGAGTTGAGATTGTTTCATTGAAGTCTTAACTTGTGAGGTGGATTTCTCCAGATAAAGTGTGTGGTGTGATTAAACTGTTTGATTTCTTGGTTTTAGGGATTATGATGTCAGATTTTTGGTATTTGTGACTTATGTGCCAACGGCTTCAGTGTGATTTCCTGCAGGTGAGGCAGTGGGGAAAAAACAGTGTTGCAGTTGTAGCCATTATAGCAAGACAACAACACATGCTTTATTTACTTGATGTGCGTTGTGACGTTTATGTGAGACAGTTGGAGAAAACCATGAGTGACCAGGGTAGTTAGAAGAATTGGATCCTGTCTTCACCTTCTCCTTAACTAAAACTATACTTTCAGGGATCATTTCTATAGTTTTTAACTTGAGAAATGTGTTTCTAAAGAGTTTGGTCTAGCTTACCACGATGATGAGTTGTGATGTTCTCTTCTGAGCATGAAGTTGACATTGAGTTATGATGTATTTCATCCACTCACCGTCATTGATGACTGTTCTTTGCTTTTTCATGAAGCTCAGAGGAAGAGAATATGATCAGAGTGGTTGTTCTTTAATGTAAATAACAGTTGTATGTTAATGTGGCGAGAGTAAGAAAGAAACCTAACTAAATAATAATTGTTGAGAGTAAGGAGCCGACAACGCCACTTTGGGACTTTCACCCAAAGATTATATTATCCCAGGTAAAGGACACGCAAGTAAGTACTACTCAATGAATGCAGGAGACGTGATTCCAAATGTTAAAATAATACACACTTTAATAAATTGTTTAAAAGCACAATGTGTTCACTCAAAATCAAAAGAAAATAAATCTGTGCAGACCTAGGCTTGTGGTGAAATGAAGCTAGTGAGAGGAGGAGTCTAAATCAAAATACTCAATCACCAGGTTATGTGACAGGCACACACGCACACACACACACACAGTGAATACCCAAATCCCAGGGGACACAGCACGCAGGGAAAACGGACACCTCCACCCAGGTCACCAGCACCACCACCAGCCTTGGCACTAAAAACAAGATACAGAAATTAATAGCATGAATAACCAGGATAATAATAATAATAATAATAATAATAATAATAATAATAATAATAATAAGACTGGGCAAATTATGTTACTAAACTAAATATAAATTGCCCAGAAGAAAAGAAAATATCACTAATCACTCAAAGAAAATAACCAAATCAAACACAATAAACCAAAGAATTACAACCGGGCAAATTATACTACCAAAATAATTTACATATAATTCCCCAAAATAATAAACATATAACACTATATAAAACACACTAATACGCCCCAAAAAAATATATGTAATACGGCAGTTAATGAAAACAAAATAACCAAGATCAATCTCAGAAATCAAAACAAACAAAAAGGACAGGTGAAATAACAAAATCTAAATCGAAGTGAACCTAAACTAAAACATCAAAATAAAACGGCAAGCACAGAACAGCGGCCACGGGAGAAGCCGTGAAGCGACACGTTATGACGTCAAGGCAGGCAGAATCAGAGCGAGACAAAGCAGCAGGGGACAGCTGATCGTGACGTCATTCAGTTCACGTCTTACTCAGCCAGGTGGCCAACATTCATCTTAAAAAATATACAAAATTAGCACTTGAATTATGGCGCTAACAATATTTTAGATGAGGCAATTAAACAAGAAAACAAACCTTGTTGCCGAGTATGATGCCCGCACAACCATAGGGGGAGAGTGAGAGAGAGAGAGACTCACGCCGCTACCGGCATTAACCTGCAACCACACGGTGTTAGCCGTGAGGCACCAAACAGTATGATGCAGAGGGGGAGGACACTTACCACCGCAGCTTGGAGAGACAGCGCACCTTGAGCGTGGCGTGTAAGCCCAGCCGCTCTGCAGTACAACAACAAAACACTCCGATCAGCACACAGGTGAATGGGCATGAGAGACGTGAAGCAGCGCACAGTCCTACTCACCGAGAGCCAAACACTCCGACCGGAAGTGACGCGTTTACAGGAGTGCAGAGAACGAGAACCGATAGAATATGCCGCATTTATAGTCCCGTCCACCTAGAATGCATAGCTACCATTGGTGTTCAAATCAGGGCCGTCATAATGCATGAGATAGCGCACATCCATGCTGCTACATTCTACCCCCGCTTCTTGCATCGTCGTCCCGACGATGGACAAATCAAACAGAACCACATGCTAGTTCCAAGGTCTAAATAACACAGACACTGAATTGGATACTGGTGCAGGAGGGACCGCAGCCTCCACCTGCCTAACTGGCTGTGGCATGTGATGCACATTAGAATGTTGACCAGCTGTTGAACGCATGGTCCGGCGTGGAGCCATATGTCCAGGACTAGGACAATGGACTGGGAGAGAGACCAAGGATTCTGATTCCTCAGTATGTGAAGCTGTCAAAGGGCCACACTCAGAGGGGTTGGGGTCTGACGGTGGAACTGGCATTTGGGGAGTCGTCTGGGTCACCACAGTTGACCTAGTGGCGGGCACCGCCCAAGAGGCCAGTGGGGGTTGTTGCCTAAAAACCAACAGATCATAATCAAATGAGCATTCATTTTCAGGAAGTGGTTCTTCCACCAGTGGTGGATTAAGAGGGGAAGCACCACCAGGTGAGTCTGCTCCAATCACAGCCTTCAACATTCTGCGATGGACCTGCCTGACCTTGGTCTGGTCATCTACTGGCACAATTGTGTACACTGAGCCACTTTCTGCAGGTGCCCTCAACACTCGATATTTTACCGAACTCCATCTATCCCGGGTTTTGTGGGGCCCCCTTGCACTGAAGTCCCGCAAGAATACCAACTGACCCTCCCTCAGTGGCAGATCTCTTACATGCTGGTCATGGGCTTGCTTTCGGCGGGCTGCTGCCTGTTGTAAGCGCTTCCTTGCACCTGCAAATGCCACCTGCAATCGAGCTTGGTGCTCCTCGACCCACTCATGGACTAAACCATTAACAGGACTCTCAACCCTAGCCAAAAGAAAATCTAGTGGCAGCCGAGGCTCCTGGCCAAACATCAAAAAGAACGGAGACTCTCCTGTAGCCTGATGGGGTGTCGTGTTATAGCAGTACAGAACTTGAGGCAAACACGAGTTCCAGTCCCTCTTTCGGGAGACAGGTAAGGTGCGCAGCAAGTTGTGGAGCGTCCGGTTAAACCGCTCACACTGACCATTACCTTCAGGGTGGTACGGGGTGGTACGCGACTTCACAATACCGTACAGACTGCAAAGTTGCTGTATAAGTGAGCTCTCGAAGTTACGGCCTTGGTCAGAGTGTAACCGAGCGGGGACACAAAACTTGTAAAACCACTCCGATACCAGGACCTTAGCTACTGTGGGGGCACGCTGATCCCGGGTGGGGACAGCTATAGTATATTTACTAAAAACGTCAGTCATAACCAAGACGTTTTCAACACCATTCTGGGCAGGCTCAAGAGTGGTATAGTCAATAGCCAGAATTTCATTAGGATGTGATGCCAAAAGATGGCCCATATAGCTGCGAGCTGTTGGGTGAACATCTTTTGCAACCTGACACCTCTCACATGCATGACACCATTGAGCCACATCAGAGGACATGCCAGGCCAATAGCACCGGGACCGCAACAGTGCCAAAGTTCGTTCTACCCCCTGATGCCCATGCTCCTGATGGACTTGGGTCAGGACCTCTTTGGTGAGAGTGTCAGGTAACAGCACCTGAAACACCGGCTCTGCACCATCAGAGCGGAAAACCTTGCGGTACAGGACTCCGTCCCTCTCAACCAGGCGGTCCCACTGCCGGAGCAGGGTCAATGTGGACTGAGACAGCTGTAACCGCTCCTCATGGCTGGGACGCTGCTTTTTACGCCAAAATTTCAGCAACTCAAGGATAACAGGATCAGCCTGCTGGAGAGAACAGATCTCAGAGATTGTGTGCTGTGGCAGAGCTACAATAGCAGCTTGGGTTACCTCAGGCTCTCTCAACCTCAGAGCTTGCTGCAACGGCTTAGGCAAGGCAGTACCTGGGAGCATGGCTTCCACATCCTGAGGCCCAGGTGGGTACTGACGAGACAAGGCATCCGCATTCTGGTTACTCTTCCCCGACCTGTATTTAATATCAAAGTCAAATGATGCGAGTTGTGCTGCCCATCGCTGCTCAGCTGCAGACAGTTTAGCAGAAGACAAGTGGCTCAGGGGGTTGTTGTCAGTGAAGACAACACACTTATTACCTAGCAAGTACTCCCTGAATTTTTCAGTCATTGCCCACTTAAGGGCCAAGAACTCAAGCTTCATGGAACTGTAGTTCACCATGTTCCTTTCTGTAGGCCTCAAACCTCGACTAGCATAGGCGATCGGCCTTACCTTTCCCGCTTGGTTCTGAGAGAGCACCGCCCCCAAGCCACCATGGCTTGCGTCAACCTCCAAAACGAAAGGGAGGGAAAAATCAGCATAGGCCAATACTGGTGCAGTAGTGAGCCTAGCCTTAAGTGCTTGAAAGCTCGGGTCACAATCATCCATCCAACGTTTAATCACCTCATGCTTGGACTTCCTACCATTCTTGGTATGACCAAACTCTGCCACAGCCTTATGCAGAGGGGCTGCCAACTGGGCAAACCCTTCCACAAAACGCCGATAATAACTGGCAAAACCAAGAAAAGACCTCAACTCGGAGACGGTTGTGGGTGTTGGCCATTTAACAACAGAGTCGATCTTGCTGGGGTCAGTGGAAACACCTTTGCCAGATATCACATGGCCCAAGTAATGCACTTCCTTCTGAAAGAAGGCACATTTGCTGAGCTTGGCCTTTAGACCCTCATTTTGGAGTCGATTCAGCACGACCTGCAACCGCTCCAGATGTTGTTCAACAGTGGATGAAAACACGACAATATCATCAAGATACAGCAGTAGTGACTCACATTGCTGATCCCCGAAAATGCGTTGCATCAGCCTTTGAAAGGTGCTGGGGGCGTTACAAAGCCCAAATGGCATTCTGTTCCATTCGAACAAGCCAAATGGGGTACAAAAAGCAGTTTTTGACCTGTCTGATTCAGTCACAGGCACCTGGTTATAACCACTGGCCAGATCAAGGGTGGAAAACCAGCATGCGCCTGACAGCGCATCCAACGATTCCTCTATGCGAGGAAGCGGAAAAGCATCTTTTCTGGTTTTTCCGTTAAGTTGTCTATAGTCAACACACATTCTCAGACTACCATCCTTTTTCTTCACCAACACAATAGGGGATGCATAGGGGCTGCTACTATCCCGGATTACCTGTGATGAGAGCAGCTGATTGATGTGTTCCTTCACAACCTCATATTCTGAGGGTGGAATGCGCCTGTAGCGTTGTCTAACTGGGACATCATCAACCAGAGGTATGTCATGAGAGATCAGGTTGGTACAGCCCAGATCTCCGTCATGGGCTGAGAAAACGTTGGTGTACTGCCCCAGCAGAGACCTCACTCGGACTTGTTCGTCCATAGACAATGACGACAAATCTATGTCCTGCACCTGCTTCTGTTCAGTAAGGGCAACTGTTTGTGATGACGAGGTGGCTAAACCAGAGGGCACTTCAGTGACTCCTGAAGGAAGGCTAACAATATTTACAGCGTCTAGTGTACCAACAACAGTGCGAGGATGCAACATCACATCAGTGAATCCTACATTAACAACAGGTATGTAGGTCGTGCCCCTAATGACTTGAACTAGGGCAGGGGAGGCGAGCAAGCCAGCCGGCAAACCAGAGGCTGGGGGCTCAAACAAGACTGTGGAACCTGAATACTGTTCAGAGCAGGTGGCTGCCACGATCTTCATGACACCACCCGGAATACGCCAAGCCCTCTTACCTCTGACCTTTGCCCTCCCTGGACCATCCTGAGGAGTCTCAGCAGCCACACGCTGACACTGCTGCAGTGCCTGCACAATGGGCTCTGGGGTCCCAGAGAAACAGGGCTGAGAAAATAAAGCCTCACCATACTCAACAAAGAGTTCTTGGTAGCACCTACGGATCACGTTCATTCCAAGGACACCAGGCACTTGAGCAGGTATGCCACCAGGGGGGTCCTTCACAACTAACACCCCACAATTTGGCATGAACTTCCCACAAAGTTGTACCTCTAGCTCCAAGTAGCCAATATAAGGAATTGCTAAACCATTAGCAGCTCGCAGCTGCAACCAGTGGCATGATTGAAGGCGCTCCTGACCCCAAGGCTCAAAGTACTGGTGGAAAAAGCTCTCAGAAACAGTGGACACCATAGAACCAGTATCCACCAAGCAAGGGACCCTTACGCCGCCCATGCCGACATCAACATGAGGGCAAGACGAGATCAACTTGGGAACATCTGGACCACTAAAACTAACTGGTGAGCCAGTAGCTGCCCCACCCAAACTGTGGCTCTGAAGTTTGGCGGGCTCTAGTTTCCCGATCCCGAAGCGGGACGAGGCAGTCTATTGGGAAAAGATGGAGGTTGTGTAGAAGAGTGCGGGTGCGGAGCACGCACACCATCACACTCCCTTGCAAAATGGCCAGGCTGCTTACAGCGTCGGCATATTACAGGGTCGGCACGAGATGGACGGCTACGCCAGTTAGAGTTCTGCAATCGTGCGATGCTTTCAGTAAGCTGATTCAGCTGCTCTTGCTGCTGCTTTAGCATCTCTCTCATCTCACGCACTTCAGACATTGGGGGAGAAAAGATGGCACTCTGATGACTACCATGAACACCATACTGGACACCAAGCACTAAGGGGACGGAGTGACTGCGGGCCCTTACACCGCCAGGCAAACCTTCACGCTCCCACTGAATCGCCTCGGCTCTGACGTCAAGCAAAGTGCAATCAGGATGTCTACGCACTAACTGCTTTAACTCACGACGCAGGGAACTCTCCAACACATGCTCAACAAATTGGTCTCGCAGAAGAGCATCTGCATTGAGGATTCCCATAGGTGCACGCTGCTTCACCCTCTCCATAAGACCCATTAATGCAAGAGAGAACTCCTGAAGAGTCTCTCCCTCCTGCTGCCTCCTAGAGAAAAATGCCTCCTGCAGAGCAACATAAGACTCGGTGCAACCGTACAGCTCCCGCAAGATAGTGAGTATACTTTCAGGGTCCTCCCTCTCTGCACCAGAGCGATGCCTGATCTCCTCTTTAGCCTCACCCTCCAAGTGGTCATACAGGAAAAATGCACGGTCGGAAAAGGATAAATGCCGTGCCCTCATACATGCCTGTACCTCCTCTATCCACTCACTCAACCCAATGCCCGTTTTCCCCCTAAAGATGGGACATTTTCTATCTCGGGGCACAAAAACTAGTCTCTCTGCTACAGGGACACTAGAAGTGGAAGGGGCAGTAGGTTGTGCCGAAGAGGCAGATGACGCACTAGGGCCAGGCTGTTCCTGCCGCAGCCGCTCGTTGTCAGCTTTTAACTGCAACACCAAGGCTCTAAGTTCCTGTAGCTCTTCCCCCATGACTAATGAAACTCACTACCAGGTAAAACTAAAATGTAACAGCCCGACAAATGTCAAACCTGTAGCGAGAAACCTCCTCAGGCCAACCCAAAGATCCACTGCTGCTTTGTCTCACAGCTGCCCAATGTGCCTACCAAAAGAAAAAGAATAATGTTAGGGCAAAGAAAAAAAGAAACACAGAATGAACACAAAATGAATACACGTCTCTGCTGAGTAAGTCCTGCCGACAACGCCAAGTTCTGTGGCGAGAGTAAGAAAGAAACCTAACTAAATAATAATTGTTGAGAGTAAGGAGCCGACAACGCCACTTTGGGACTTTCACCCAAAGATTATATTATCCCAGGTAAAGGACACGCAAGTAAGTACTACTCAATGAATGCAGGAGACGTGATTCCAAATGTTAAAATAATACACACTTTAATAAATTGTTTAAAAGCACAATGTGTTCACTCAAAATCAAAAGAAAATAAATCTGTGCAGACCTAGGCTTGTGGTGAAATGAAGCTAGTGAGAGGAGGAGTCTAAATCAAAATACTCAATCACCAGGTTATGTGACAGGCACACACGCACACACACACACACAGTGAATACCCAAATCCCAGGGGACACAGCACGCAGGGAAAACGGACACCTCCACCCAGGTCACCAGCACCACCACCAGCCTTGGCACTAAAAACAAGATACAGAAATTAATAGCATGAATAACCAGGATAATAATAATAATAATAATAATAATAATAATAATAATAATAATAATAAGACTGGGCAAATTATGTTACTAAACTAAATATAAATTGCCCAGAAGAAAAGAAAATATCACTAATCACTCAAAGAAAATAACCAAATCAAACACAATAAACCAAAGAATTACAACCGGGCAAATTATACTACCAAAATAATTTACATATAATTCCCCAAAATAATAAACATATAACACTATATAAAACACACTAATACGCCCCAAAAAAATATATGTAATACGGCAGTTAATGAAAACAAAATAACCAAGATCAATCTCAGAAATCAAAACAAACAAAAAGGACAGGTGAAATAACAAAATCTAAATCGAAGTGAACCTAAACTAAAACATCAAAATAAAACGGCAAGCACAGAACAGCGGCCACGGGAGAAGCCGTGAAGCGACACGTTATGACGTCAAGGCAGGCAGAATCAGAGCGAGACAAAGCAGCAGGGGACAGCTGATCGTGACGTCATTCAGTTCACGTCTTACTCAGCCAGGTGGCCAACATTCATCTTAAAAAATATACAAAATTAGCACTTGAATTATGGCGCTAACAATATTTTAGATGAGGCAATTAAACAAGAAAACAAACCTTGTTGCCGAGTATGATGCCCGCACAACCATAGGGGGAGAGTGAGAGAGAGAGAGACTCACGCCGCTACCGGCATTAACCTGCAACCACACGGTGTTAGCCGTGAGGCACCAAACAGTATGATGCAGAGGGGGAGGACACTTACCACCGCAGCTTGGAGAGACAGCGCACCTTGAGCGTGGCGTGTAAGCCCAGCCGCTCTGCAGTACAACAACAAAACACTCCGATCAGCACACAGGTGAATGGGCATGAGAGACGTGAAGCAGCGCACAGTCCTACTCACCGAGAGCCAAACACTCCGACCGGAAGTGACGCGTTTACAGGAGTGCAGAGAACGAGAACCGATAGAATATGCCGCATTTATAGTCCCGTCCACCTAGAATGCATAGCTACCATTGGTGTTCAAATCAGGGCCGTCATAATGCATGAGATAGCGCACATCCATGCTGCTACATTAATTAATAAACTTTGCCATGGAGTTCTTCCCTATGCCTTCCTGCATAAAGAACATGGTGGCATCCTACTTCAATGACCTGCAGATGTACTTTGCTCTCCAAGACTTCACCACTAAGTGGCAACAGTAGGAAGTAGGAATTGCCATGGGTTGTTGCATCTCTCCCATCCTGTCTGTGGCATCCTTTTGAGGTAATCCTCGTTGGACAGATGGTTGGAGGGACCAAGCTACCGTCTGGGCAGAGACTACCCCCACTGAGGACGTACATAGATGATGTCACCAGCCTCCTTCAGACAGCAGCATGCACATCAAGACTGCTGAAAAGGATGGACGAGTTGATGTCGTGGGCACGAATGAAAATAAAACCAGCAAAATCATGGAACCTGTCTCTCAGAAGAGTCAGAAACGACAACACTAGTTTCTTCGTAGGGGAGAGAAAATCCCACTCCTCTCAGAGAAACCCATTAAAATCCTGGGGAGGCAGTACACAGCCGAGTTCACGGACAAACAGATGGGGAGAACTGTGATGAAACAACTATCATAAGGCCTGGCAAAGATCGACCAAAGCCAACTCCCAGGGAAGTACAAGGTCTGGTGCTACCAATTTACGCTCTACAGGAGGGTGATGTGGCCTCTGATGTGGTGGATGAGATCCCCTCAGCCACCGCAAGTAAGATGGACGGAAAAGCCAACACATTCATCCAAAAGTGGTTGGGGCTGCCACGGTGCCTCTCCGAAATGGGCCTCTTCGGAAGAAACACCCTCCAGCTGCCGCTTCAATCTATCAGTCTGGTTTACAAGCAGGAAGAGACCAGGCTTGTTCTCTAAGTTGAGAACACCATGAGTGCCCAGGGTAGTTAGAATAATTGGATCCTGTCTTCACCTTCTCCTAAGCTAAGACTATACTTTTAGGGATCATTTCTATAGTTTCTGACTTAAGAAATGTCTTTCTACAGAGTTTGGTCTCGCTTACCACGATGATGAGTTGTGATGTTCACTTCTGAGCATGAAGTTGGCATTGAGTAATGATTTACCTCATATGCTCCTTGTCATTGATGACTGTTCTTTGCTTCTTCATGAAGCTCAGAGGAAGAGAATATGATCAGAGTGGTTGTTCTATAGTTTGAATATAAAGCATGTCATGGTAAAGCTTGTTATTACTTGTGTTAATAGCTAGAAAGTGTTAGTTCTGTGTTGAACTCAATGTTTCAGTTAAGTGGGACATCTAATTGTGTTTGCAGGAAAAAATTATTTGGTTGAGGTTATCCATGTGTGATTTTGGCATTTTCAGATTTGGTGCATGATTTGTGGATACAAGTAAGGCTAACAGCAGCCATCTTTTCAACTTTAGCCTTCTCCTTTGCTGACTCGTACTTGGCCTCCACCATGACCTTCAGAGCCTAAAGGAAAAAATATATAATGTTGAATTGTGAGACATACAATTAAGTACTCATTTGTTTCATGCATGCACCCATACATACCTGCCTTGTAGTGTCCTTCACTATCATGGAGACAAGGGCTTCATCCAGCTCCTGTTTTCTGGTGGCTGGTTAAAAGAGAATAAATACAGTGTTACTTGTCTTTATTTGCACAATAAACAAAAGTAAACATGGAAAAACTGTGATAGTGTGTTTGTAATATTGTTATCACTTACCTTGGCTAGATGAAGCTCTAGTTTCCTCCTTATTCTCATGCAAGGCACGGTAATGCCTTAGCATGGATGAGGTGTTGTTATTGTACCCCAAATCCTTGGAACACAATAAACACCTCACCTTTGAATAAAATAAGAAACCGGGAAAAATAGTTCTTGATAAGCAAACCTAATGTGTCTGTAATAATGTTAGATTTAGCTTACCTTGTTAGGAGATATCAGATCGAAGTGTTCCCACAAATCCTCCTCTTCCTTGCTGTCTCCATCCTATCACCTATCCTACTCTCCTCACTCTCCTAAATCTCTCTCTCTCCCTAAACTCTCCAAACTATCTCCAAACTATATAAACGCTATCCAAACTCTAGTATCCAAACTCTCCAAACTCTCCAAACTCTCCAAACTCTCCAAACTCTATCCAAATTCTCAACTGACCACAACTCTCCTTCAAAAACCCACATTTGGTTGAGAATAACCATATGTGATTTTGGCATTTTCACATTTAGTGCATGATTTGTGGATACAATTTATGAACTTCCTCTCCGGGAACCATCACCTTACCGTGGTGGAGAGGTTTGAGTGTCCCTGTGATTCTGAGAGCTGTGTTGTCTGGAGCCTAGTGCTCCTGGTAGGGTCTCCCAAGGCAAATTGGTCTCAGGGGAGGGGCCTGACGAAGAATGGTTCAAAGACCTCATGAAAAAACGACAGAGGAAGAGAGTGACCCTACCCGGAGGAAGCCCGGGGCCCCCGCCTGGAGCCAGGCCCAGACGGAGGGCCCGTGAGCGAACGCCTGGTGGCCGGGTCTACCACGGGGCCCGGCCGGGCACAGCCCGAACAAGTCCCGTGGCCTCTTCATCGTCCTCCTGTGGACCCACCACCTGCAGGGAGATCGACTGGGGTCGGGTGCGCTGCCTAATGGGTGGCAGTGAAGGTCGGGGGTCTCGACGCACTGGACCTGGGCGGCAGAAGCTGGTTCTGGGGACGTGGAACGTCACCTCGCTGTGGGGTAAAGAGCCGGAGCTTGTGCGGGAGATGGAGCGCTTCCAATTAGATCTGGTGGGGCTTACCTCCACGCACAGCCTTGGCTCTGGAACCACATTCCTGGATAGGGGTTGGAAGTTATTCTTCTCTGGAGTTGCCCAGGGTGTAAGGCGCCGGGTGGGTGTGGGGATACTCACAAGCCCCCGGCTGAGCGCCGCTGTGTTGGAGTTTACCCCGGTGGACAAGAGGGTCGCCTCCCTGCGCCTTAGGGTTGCGGGGGGAAAGCCCTGACAGCTGTTTGTGCTTATGCACCGAACAGCAGCTCGGAGTATCCGGCCTTCTTGGAGGCTCTAGATGGAGTCCTGCAAGGGGCTCCGTCGGGGGACTCCATAGTTCTGCTGGGAGACTTCAACGCGCACGTGGGCAGCGATGGGGAAACCTGGAGAGGCGTGATTGGGAAGAACGGCCTCCCTGATCTAAATCAGAGTGGTCGTTTGTTGTTGGATTTCTGTGCAAGTCATGGACTATCCATAACAAACACCATGTTCGAGCATAAGGACGCTCATAAGTGGTACCAGAGTGTCCTTGGCCGAAGGTCGATGATCGATTTTGTGATCGTTTCATCTGATCTGAGGCCGCATGTTCTGGACACTCGGGTGAAGAGAGGGGCAGAGCTGTCAACTGATCACCATCTGGTGGTGAGTTGGGTCAGAGGATGGGGGAGGACTCTGGATAGACCTGGTAAACCCAAACGTGTAGTGCGGATGAACTGGGAACGTCTGGAGGATGCCCCTGTCCGAGAGGCCTTCAACTCTCACCTCCGGCAGAGCTTTTCCTGTATCCCTGTGGAGGCTGAACCTGAATGGGCAGTGTTCAAAGACTCTATTGTGAAAGCTGTAGTGGAGAGCTGTGGCTCCAGGGCTTTAGTTGCCTCAAGGGGCGGTAACCCTCCGATATCGTGGTGGACACCGGTGGTCAGGGAAGCTGTCTGACTGAAGAAGGAGTGTTTCCGGGATATGTTATCCCGGAGGACTCCTGAGGCAGTTGCAAGGTATCGACGGGCCCGAAGGGCAGCAGCCTCTGCTGTGGCAGATGCAAAGCAGCGGGTATGGGAGAAGTTCGGAGAGGACATGGAGAAGGACTATCGGTCGGCACCAAGGTGTTTCTGGAAAACCATTCGGGGCCTCAGGAGGGGAAAGCGGGGGACCATCCAAGCTGTGTACAGTAAGGATGGGACACTGTTGACCTCGACTGAGGAGGTAACCGGACGGTGGAAGGAACACTTTGAGGAACTCCTGAATCCAACATCTGCACCCTCTGTGGTGGAGGCAGAGAGGGAAGCTGATGGGGGATCATCGTCAATCTCCCTGAGGGAGGTCACTGAGGTGGTTAAACAACTCCGCAGTGGCAAGGCCCCAGGGGTTAATGAGATCTGCCCAGAAATGCTGAAGGCTCTGGGTGTGGAGGGGCTGTCTTGGATGACACGTCTCTTCAACATTGCGTAGAGGTCGGGGTCAGTGCCGAAGGAGTGGCAAACTGGGGTGGTGGCCCCCCTTTTCAAAAAGGGGGACCTGAGAGTGTGTGCCAATTACCGGGGCATCACACTTCTCAGCCTCCCTGGTAAGGTTTACTCCAAGGTACTGGAAAGGAGGGTTCGACCGGTAGTCGAACCTCGGATTCAAGAGGAACAATGCGGATTCCGTCCTGGTCGTGGAACAACGGACCAGCTCTTTACTCTTGCAGGGATCCTGGAGGGGGCCTGGGAGTACACCCATCCGGTCTACATGTGTTTTGTGGACCTGGAGAAGGCATATGATCGGGTTCCCAGGGAGATACTGTGGGATGTGCTGCGGGAGTATGGGGTGAGGGGGGCACTACTTAGGGCCATCCAATCCCTATACGCCCAAAGTATGAGCTGTGTCAGGGTTCTCGGCACTAAATCAGGCCTGTTTCCTGTGGGTGTTGGCCTTCGCTAGGGCTGCGCTTTATCACCAATCCTGTTTGTGATTTTCATGGACAGGATATCGAGGCGTAGTCGTGGGGGAGAGGGGTTGTGGTTTGGCGGGCTTGAGATCACGTCGCTGCTTTTTGCAGATGATGTGGTTCTCATGGCTTCGTCGGCCTGCGACCTTCAGCGCTCACTGGATCGGTTCGAAGCCGAGTACGAAACGGTCGGGATGAGGATCAGCACCTCTAAGTCTGAGGCCATGGCTCTTAGCAGGAAACCGGTGGATTGCCTTCTCCGGGTAGGGAGTGACTCCTTGCCCCAGGTGAAGGAGTTCAAGTATCTCGGGGTCTTGTTCACGAGTGAGGGTACGAGGGAGCGGGAGATGGGCCGGAGAATCGGAGCGGCTGGTGCGGTACTGCATTCGCTTTACCGCACGGTTGTGACGAAAAGGGAGCTGAGCCGGAAGGCAAAGCTCTCGATCTACCGGTCAATCTTCGTTCCTATCCTCACCTATGGTCATGAAGGTTGGGTCATGACCCAAAGAACGAGATCGCGGGTACAAGCGGCCGAAATGGGATTCCTCAGGAGAGTGGCTGGCTTTTCCCTTAGAGATAGGGTGAGAAGCTCGGTCATCCGGGGGGAGCTCGGAGTACTGGCTCCTTTCAAGTTGAAAGGAGCCAGTTGAGGTGGTTCGGACATCTGGTTAGGATGCCTCCTGGGCGCCTCCCAAGGGAGGTGTATCAGGCACGTCCAGCTGGGAGGAGGCCTCGGGGTAGACCTAGGACAAGGTGGAGGGATTACATCTCCACTCTGGCCTGGGAACGCCTCGGGATCCCTCAGTCGGAGCTGGTCAATGCGGCTCAGGAAAAGGAAGTTTGGGGTCCCTTGCTGAAACTGCTGCCCCCGCGACCCGGCCCCGGATAAGCGGAGGATGATGATGATGATGATGATGAATTTATGAACTTTATTATTGATCTACATATTTATAAGTTGTGCTTTGCTGTGTTGGGTAACAAACTCGCAGCAGTCGACTAAGGTCATTTTCACACCTAAATGTAGTTGAGATTGTTTCATTGAAGTCTTAACTTGTGTGTCTGGTGTGATTAAATTGTTTGATATC
Source organism: Solea solea (assembly GCF_958295425.1). Lineage (NCBI taxonomy): Eukaryota > Metazoa > Chordata > Actinopteri > Pleuronectiformes > Soleidae > Solea > Solea solea. The sequence continues at coordinate 26,193,818 of NC_081139.1, forward strand.
TTGGTTTTAGGGGTTATGATGTCACATTTTTAGTATTTGTGACACATGTGCCAATGGCTTCAGTGTGATTTCCTGCAGGTGAGGCAGTGGGGAAAAAACAGTGTTGCAGTTGTAGCCATTATAGCAAGACAACACATGCTTTATTTACTTGATGTGCGTTGTGTCGTTTATGTGAGACAGTTGGAGAAAACCACGAGTGACCAGGGTAGTTAGAAGAATTGGATCCTGTCTTCACCTTCTCCTAAACTAAGACTATACTTTCAGAGATCATTTCTATAGTTTTAACTTGAGAAATGTGTTTCTAAAGAGTTTGGTCTCGCTTACCATGATGATGAGTTGTGATGTTCTCTTCTGAGCATGAAGCTGCCATTGAGTAATGTTTTGCTTCATATTCTCATTGTGATTGATGATTGTTCTTTGCTTCTTCATGAAGCTCAGAGGAAGAGAATGTGATCAGAGTGGTTCTTCTTTGATGTAAATGAAACTTGTCTGTTAATATACATAGACAATTGGGTCAGGTAGCGTGCGACATTACTGGTGTTGTAAATGTCGGAATCACAGGGAAGCTAGTTATTCTCACTTACTTATAAATATTCATTCTCTTGTAGAGCTGGTATCATGGGTCTTTGAAGGAAACCTGAACGTGAGGAGCTCTTTTTCTTATATATGATTGTTCTTTTACAAGCTAGACAGGGCTTACTGATTTTTATCAAGAAAATAATCACAATCACATTCAAACTTACCCATTCCACCAATATATACTTTATTGGTGGAAGTTTTTAAAAAAAGGGATGCTACAATTCACTTCAATGCAAAAAAAAGAAAAACCTTTACTAAAACATTTTACACAAGAATAATTAATTAAAAAAAATATTTAAGATAGAAGGAATACATAGAAACTATGTAAACAATAGCATGGACAATTTGTATATAAAAAGAACAGTTTCCAAACTGTGAGGAGAAAACCATGAGTGACCAGGATAGTTAGAAGAATTGGATCCTGTCTTTACCTTCTCCTAAATTAAGACTATACTTTCAGGGATCATTTCTATCGTTTCTGACTTGAGAAATGTGTTTCTAAAGAGTTTGGTCTCGCTTACCACGATGATGAGTTGTGATGTTCTCTTCTGAGCATGAAGTTGACATTGAGTAATGATTGACTTAATCTGCTCACTGTCATTGATGACTGTTCTTTGCCTTTGCTTCTTCATGAAGGTCAGAGGAAGAGAATGTGTTCAGAGTGGTCATCTGTTATTATGAATATAAATTTAGTTTTACGTACGGAGCAGACTATAATTAATTTCTATGCAAAAAAATACTTTATTTAAACATTTTCCATAAAAGAACACAAAGAAAACTATGGTATATATGTGTAAGAATAATTAATTAGACAAAATTGTCAAGACAATGTCTTGTCACGTCTAGTCTCAGCCTGTACCATTTCAGCGATGACGGACGGGCTTTCAATCTGGTTGGTGAACATGTCTAAAAGACAGCCATCTTCCTGTTTGTTGTTCCTATCATACAGAGGCAATCGTGACAGTCTGTCCACATTTGCATGGTCCCCAGTCCCCTGGAACTGTATCTTGTATCCCCCGAGAGACAATGCCCAGCGCTGCATACGAGCAGCAGTGGTCGCTGGAACCCCTTTTTGAGAGCTGAAAATTGACATGAGGGGCTGATGGTCAGTAATGAGGGTGAATTCTCTTCCAAACAAGTATTGATTAAACCTCTTCACCCCCACACTAAGCTCAGTGCCTCTTTGTCGATCTGGGCATAGTTTTTCTCTGCTGTAGTTTGGGATCGAGATGCGAAAGTTATTGGCCGTTCACTGCCATCATAGTTTGGAGATAGTTTGGAGAGTTTAGGGAGAGAGAGAGATTTAAGAGAGTGAGGAGAGTAGGATAGGTGATATAGGATGGAGCCAGCGAGACTCATCATTGTCCAAGTTACACAAGCATAATCTGTGCCCTTTTCCTAGTTCCACAATCACTTTCACTGTCCTCTGCCTGATTACGCCCATGCCATTTTCAGAAAAACATTGCACAACCTGCCATATTATGATATTACCATTTTGGGAAGATATACGCTCACAGAATACATTCAATGTATTAAACACATATGTACAGTAATTATTTGGTCATACATTTTTTGTAATTCATAGTCATTTCTAACAGACATAACAGACACAAAAATTCAATGCATCACACATTATGTGGTTCAGATACAGCTGCCTGTGATTATACACTTGGCCAGTAGGTGGTTTCGTGTGCACATGAAGCTTCGAGAAATTAACCCTTTCTCAAACCAATTGGCTCAAGTGGTTCAATGCCTCATGAGGCTTCATCTCACCATCACTACTTCTTGGTACGCACGTTCACAGTCATTGGTCCACATCCATTTCCGTCCTACATGGAGGAGCTGATTCAGAGGATGGAGCACTGTTGCCACGTTGGGCAAGAATCTGTGATAATAGTTCACAAACCCCTGAAAGGATCTCAGCTGTGAAACATCTTGAGGCTGAGGGGCCTTCAACACTGTCTCGATTTTCTCTTGACATTTGTGTAGTCCGTTTGCATCAATGGTGTGTCCACAATATGCGACACTGGATTTGAAAAACTCACATTTGTCCCTAAAGTCTTTTCAGGACCTGTCTCAGGTTCTCGAGGTGAGCGATATCATTGTCTCCTGTAACCATGATGTCATCGAGGTATTTATGCTTCTGCTAAATCCACCTTTGAAAAACGTTGTCCGCCAGACAACTTAGCAAAAATATCCTGAATTCTCGGCAGTGGATATTGCTCAACCAGAAGTACTGGGTTAACAGAGACTTTAAAGTCCCCACACAAAGTCGCCACAAAGCCTAACTGTGCCATTTCTTTTCATGACTGGGACCACTGGGGTAGCCCAGGGACTCCAGTCAACTTTGGAAAGTATTCCATTGGCTTCTAGACGGTTCAGTTCCTTCTCCACAACAGGCCGAATAGCATAGGGGACAGGCCGAGCCTTGTGGAATTTTGGTTGAACACCTTCTTTGAGTGTAATTTTTCCCTTGATATACTTAAGTTTGCCGATTCCATCCTTGAACACCATCACCGCTTCATCCAGGATCTGGTTCAGCTTGGCCTCAGTTGAATCTGACGCTTTGGACAAAACATGCAGGCTCTTTATGGCGCTCCAATCAAGCTTTAGCTTCCTTTCACGTCCCCAGAGAGGTGCGCCTCCTCTCTCTAGAACATACAGGTCTAACACCTCTTCTTGGCCATTATATTCAACTCGTACTGGCAGCACACCAAGAGGGACAACTTTCTCTCCTGTATAGGTTTTGAGGAGGGGAGACGTTGGGCTCACCACGTTTATGGAATCGAAAGTGTTCCGCTATTACAAGCGGTTTTGGCGATAGATGTGCCTGCATTATTTACCTCCACAATGTCGTCATACTTCATGTCGGCGGGTCTGTCGGGGGCTGTCAAACTCCGAAGGAGGCTATATGCCTTTCCACCCATGGCACTCAGCAGAATCCTCCGTGGAGCTATCGAATGCATCCAGTCTTCGTCTTATGTATGACGCCAAGTTAGCTACTCACGTCAGGGGCTTCAAATTCTGTTGTCTTCCAAATTGTCCATGTGTAAATTCCTTCCAAACGTCACAGAATGTCCGATTGTATTAAGTAGTTCAACGCTTTATCATATTCCTTTGTATCCTTGTCGCCACTGTTGTGTTTGTTCTATTTATCAAAGAGACGCATTGAGACTCAGTCTGGTCAAAGCTAGTAGCCACGTTTACTGCACTTAGTTCAGAGGTAACGTACAACAAAAACATATACCTAGGAGAACCCCAATACTCTAGCGACACCAAGTGGCTCCAAAACACTACAAAAAGAATCTACAATATTGAATGAATCAGTCACTCACGCACTCACTCAGTGAGGTAATTTCCATGGGTAACCCACGCTTACATGCTAACAGCTTCTGTAGTCGGTGCAAGATGTTTACCTTTAAGAAAAGAAAACATAAAAACACACAGTTCCCCGTTGTTTGAACCAATTTTTCCAGTAAGCACAAACTTAAACGTTAGAGTGGCCCATGATGAGAGGACAGTGTAGAGACTCTATTTTAACAGAGAAAGGTTTGGTGTATTTAGCGACAGCACTGACGAGAGCCAGAAGCACTGAACTGAATCACAACCAGTTCAGTGACTGAGGCAGACGGAGTCTGCACTCTGCTCATGTGGAAAGAACTAAACTAGAGCAGTGACATACACAAACGAGTCAGATCTTTTGAACGGCTCTTTTAACTGAACGATAAGAACCGAGTCGCAGTTGCGACAACTGTTTGCGAGTCGTTCCTTTTATATGCAAATTGTCTGTGATATTGTTTAGATTGTTTTTTTTCTGTATTCTGTATTTTTATCTTTAACTGGTTTTTGCGGCTCTGTCTAGATGGTGCTTTATTTTCACATGGTGTGTGTCGTGACGTTTATGTGAGACAGTTGGAGAAAACCATGATTGACCGGGATAGTTAGAAGAATTGGATCCTGTCTTCACGTTTTCCTAAACTAATACTATACTTTCAGGGATCATTTCTATAGTTTGTGACTTGAGAAATGTGTTTCTAAAGAGTTTGGTCTTGCTTACCACGATGATGAGTCATGATGTTCTCTTCCGAGCATGAAGTTGACATTACGTAGTGATTTACTTGATATGCTCACTGTCATTGATGACTGTTCTTTGCTTCTTCATGAAGCTCAGAGGAAGAGAATATGATCAGAGTGGTTGTTCTTTAATGTAAATGCAACTTGTCTGTTACTAAACATAGATAATTAAGTAAGAATGTATGGGACATTATTAGTGTTGTACATGTAGGAATGAGTTAGTTTAAAATATTGGTTCACTTCTAGAGCTGGTATCGTGGGTCTTTGAAGGAAACCTGAACGTGAGGAGCTGTCTATCCTTATATTTGATTATTCTTTTACAAGCTAGACAGGGCTAACTGATTTTTATCAACTAAATAATCACAATCACCTATTCCAATTTCAATTGTAATGGATAGTAAGTAAGGAAGCAGTTCCCTGACCGGGAATCGAACCCGGGCCGCAGCGGTGAGAGCGCCGAATCCTAACCACTAGACCACCAGGGAGTGGCTTAAGTGGTTGGACTGGAATGTCAGACGTCCGTGAAATGTCCTCATGAGAACACATTTGTAGGTAGTTCCCAACAAAAGCAGGATTTTTAAGCTTTCGTGGACACAGGAGCCGCCGGTCTACAGACCTCATTTGGTATATTTGTGTAATTTGTGTAAATACGAACGAATTTCAAACCCTGACGTCACAAAATAACACTTTTAAATTGACGGATGGAGGCAGCAGTGGATGAACAACAGCTCCTGTGTGCTGTGATGTGAAATCACCGATTTTCTCTATGGAGTTTGGCACTCGGAGTGTAGAAAATGACACAAACTCTCAGATTCAGATTTCTCTTGTGTCCACAGTGAAATTAGCTTTGTCTGTAGGTCAGTACTACGTCACACATTGGAGAAAGCTTAAATATCCCTTGACTTTAGTGTTTGGTTGCAGCGTAAACAGCTGTCTATGTTAGCCTGGAGACACCAGCTATCAGCCTCCTACAATGCTGTCCTGAGCTCTCTTATGAAAAGAACGCATAACATGACTCTGCCTCTCAGGTGACTCCCCCTAATGAGCCGTTCACACCTCCAACACCACCAACACAGCCTGAAACCAGAAGCGATGAACAACCTGCATCGTTCAACTTAGCAACTCTCTAGTCCGGTATCACCTCTGAGGTTAAATACCTAGTTCTTCCTACTTGTTAGTCAGAACTGAAGAAGCCTCTTGGATTGAGAGAGGTGACACGTCTTCACCTCACCTCGCACACTGATAATTCCTGGTTTTGTGTGTTACTGGAGTACAGTAATGAGCTGTTTTAACATCTAGTTTCCAAATGTGTAAACAAGTAGTTCCCTGACCGGGAATCGAACCCAGGCCGCGGCGGTGAGAGCGCCGAATCCTAACCACTAGACCACCAGGGAGCTGCGTAAGTGGTTGGACTGGAATGTCAGACATCCGTGTCAACTGCTCACAGAAAGACATTGAGTTTATGAATCACTTACTCTCTTGCACCAAAGTCCATAGAGAAAATCAGTGTTTTTAGCTCACATAAAAACGGGAGATGCCGCTCTACTTCTGCCCGACTTGTTAAATTTGTGTCACTTGGGTATATCTGAAAACAAAATCTGAACCACTGAGGTCATAAAATAACACATTTGAATGTAGTGAAGGAGGCAGCAGTGGCTCAACATCCCAATCACAATATAAACCTTATTGGTGGAGGTTTTTAAAAATAAGCAGACTACAATTAACTTTAATGCAAAAAAGAAAAGAAAAACGTTTAATAAAACATTTTCCACAAGAATAATTAATAAGAAAATAAATATTTAAGATAAAAAAAACAAAACAGGAATACATAGAAACTATGTAAACAATAGCATGGACAATTTGTATATAAAAAGAACAGTTCACAAACTGTGTGAGACAGTAGGAGAAAACCATGAGTGACCAGGATAGTTAGAAGAATTGGATCCTGTCTTCACCTTCTCCTAAACTAAGACTATACTTTCAGGGATCATTTCTATAGTTTTTAACTTGAGAAATGTGTTTCTAAAGAGTTTGGTCTCGCTTACCATGATGATGAGTTGTGATGTTCTCTTCTGAGCATGAAGTTGACATTGAGTAATGATTTACTTCATCTGCTCACTGTCATTGATGACTGTTCTTTGCTTCTTCATGAAGCTCAGAGGAAGAGAATATGGTCAGAGTGGTTGTTCTTCAGTGTGAATATAAAGTATCTTAGCGTAAAGCTTGTTATTACTTGTCCTAATAGCTAGTAGTGATGGTGAGATGAAGCCTCATGACGCATTGAACCACTTGAGCCAATTGGTTCGAGAAAGGGTTCATTTCTCGTAGCTTCATGTGCACACCTACTGGCCAAGTGTATAATCACAGGCAGCTGTATCTGAACCACATAATGTGTGATGCATTGCATTTTTGTGTCTGTTATGTCTGTTAGAAATGACTATGAATTACAAAACATGTATGACCAAATAATTTCTGTACATATGTGTTTAATACATTTTTTGAATGTATTCTGTGTGTGTAAATCTTCCCAAAATGGTAATATCATAATATGGCAGGTTGTGCAATGTTTTTTCTGAAAATGGCATGGGCGTAATCAGGCAGAGGACAGTGAAAGTGCTTGTGGAACTAGGAAAAGGGCACAGATTATGCTTGTGTAACTTGGACAATGATGAGCCTCGCTGGCTCCATCCTATATCACCTATCCTACTCTCCTCACTCTCCTAAATCTCTCTCTCTCCCTAAACTCTCCAAACTACCTCCAAACTATATAAACGCTATCCAAACTCTCAACTGACCGCAACTCTCCTTCAGAAACCCACATTTTGAATGGAGCTGAGGGGTCTATATAGCTGTAAAACCTTGCGGCAAAATCTGAACCACTTCACGAAGCAATCACGTGGTACAGCCGGGCAGCGAGGCTTCGGACGTCATCATTTTTGGCTCCTCCCTTAAATAAAGCAAGCCTCGGTACGCGCATCGCGGAAACGCCCCCTCCCCTACTCGGCACGCGCTTCGAAGCCTCGATACGGAACGTCACATCACTACTGTTTATCCTTATCCTTTAATGCAAAAAACTTTTAATAAAACATTTTCCACAAGAATATTTAATAAGAAAAAAAAAATGTAAGATTAAAAAAAAAAACAGGAATACATAGAAACTATGTAAACAATAGCATGGACAATTTGTATATACCCGGCCCCGGATAAGCGGAGGATGATGATGATGATGATGATGAATTTGTATATAAAAAGAACAGTTCACAAAACTGTGTGAGACGGTAGGAGAAAACCATGAGTGACCAGGATAGTTAGAAGAATTGGATCCTGTCTTTACCTTCTCCTAAACTAAGACTATACTTTCAGGGATCATTTCTATAGTTGTTAACTTGAGAAATGTGTTTCTAAAGAGTTTGGTCTCGCTTACCACGATGATGAGTTGTGATGTTCTCTTCTGAGCATGAAGTTGGCATTGAGAAATGATTGACTTCATTGACTCACTGTCATTGATGACTGTTCTTTGCTTCTTCATGAAGCTCAGAGGAAGAGAATATGATCAGAGTGGTTGTTCTTCAGTGTGAATATGAAGTATGTTATGGTAAAGCTTGTTATTACTTGTCTTAATAGCTAGAAAGTGTCAGTTCTCTATTGGACTTAATGTTTCTGTTAAGTGGGACATGTAATTGTGTTTGATGGGAAAAAAAAATTGGTTGAAATTTTTCATGTGTCGTTTTGGTCTTTATAGATTTAATGCATGATTTGTAATTTATGAAGTTTATTTATGATCTGCATATTTATAGGTTGTGCTTTGCTGTGCTGAGTCACAAACTCACAGCAGTGGACTAAGATCATTTTCACACCTAAATGCAGTTGAGATTGTAGAAAGAAATGTTTCATGGAAGTCTTAACTTGTGAGTTGGATTTCTCCAGATAAAGTGTGTGGTGTGATTAAACTGTTTGATTTCTTGGTTATGATGTCAGATTTTTAGTATGTCCAGTCTCCTGGTAATTTGCAGTAGGTGTTTCTCTTTGTCTATTTTTTACTGAAAAATATACATTATTGTATAATATAAACTATACCTTCATATATTAGATAAATATGATAAAATATTTGTGACATATGTGCCAACGGCTTCAGTGTGATTTCCTGCAGGTGAGGCATTGGGGAAAAAACAGTGTTGTGGTTGTAGCCATTATAGCAAGACAACGCATGCTTTATTCATGTGGTATGTGTTGTGTCGTTTATTTATTTATTTTTAACCTTTATTTAACCAGATAAAAGACCCATTGAGATCAAGATCTCTTTCACAAGGGTGACCTGGCCAAGAAAGGCAGCAGCACATATCATAGTTAAATAAAAAACAGGAAGGCAGCAACTGCAATACAAACACTGAAATACAAGAGTACAACTAGACAAACATAAAGTGCAGGAGTTGTGGTCGCAGTAACAATTTAAGAACATAGGCACTGTTCAATGGATTTCTGTTGTCTGTCTTTTAAGATGGAACGGAAAGCTCCCAGTGAAATAAAAGCTTGCAATTTAAGTTCAGTTTGGAGGGTATTTCAAGCAGAGGGGGCAGAGAAACTGAAAGCTTTTTTTCCGAACGCGTGGAGCAGACGAGTGCAAAATGTCATTTGAACACAAGGCATAATGGCTTCTGGTCCGCTGAAGAAAAGTACTTAAATAGGTAGGAACCAAGCCGAGAAGAGCCTTATAGACCAGAGTCATCCAGTGTGTGTAGCGTCTTACAGACAGAGAGGACATGGAAGCATTGGCATACAGTTCACAGTGGTGGGTGAGGCGGCTACAGCCAGTGATGAACCTCAGAGCACAATGATAGACTGGAGTCAAAGACTGTAGGCAACTGTTAGAGGCACACATGTACATGACATCATCATAGTCAAGTATTGGTAAGAATATTGCTGATATCAGGACCTTCCTAGCTCTGAGGGAGAAACTATACTTGTATCTATAAAAGAAACCGAGCTTCACTCTTAATTTAGAAACCAAATTTCTAATATGCACTTTGAAAGATAGCTCCCCATCAATAACAAATCCCAGGTACTTATAACTGGTTACCAGCTCAAGAGCTCTGCCATGGGAAGTTCTAATTGAGGGGATTTTTTCCATGGGAACAGATGAGTTTAAAAAAAGCATTATTATTATTTCATACCAGTTCTAATTTCTCCAGATTAGTCTGCACTGTATCAAAGGCGGATTGCAAAAATATGAATGCTTGTGCAATTGAACGTGAAGAGCAATACATGACTGTATCATCAGCATAAAAATGGTGTGAGGCACTGGACAAGTTTGCACACACTGCTGTGATAAAATCTTCATTAAAATAATTTAGCATGGCACATTTATCAGTCAGGTTATGTGAGACAGTTGGAGAAACCATGAGTGACCAGGATAGTTAGAAGAATTGGATCCTGTCTTCACCTTCTCCTAAACTAAGACTATACTTTCAGGGATCATTTCTATAGTTTCTGACTTGAGAAATGTGTTTCTGCATAGTTTAGTCTCGCTTACCACGATGATGAATCATGATGTTGTCTTCTGAGCATGAAGTTGACGTTGATTAATGTTTTACTTCATCCACTCAATGTCGTTGATGACTGTTCTTTGCTTCTTCATGAAGCTCAGAGGAAGAGAACATGATCAGAGTGGTTGTTCCTCAATGTAAATAAAAGATGTCTAAAAAAAGTTACTATATGTAGATAATATGTCAGAAAGCATGGGACATTATTAGTGCATGATTAAATGCATCATTTGTTGATAAAAAATTAATGAACATTATTTATGCTCTGCTGAGTCCCAAACTCACAGAAGTAGACTAAGCGCAGCATCTGGTCTCGCTAGATCAGGGATGGGCAACTTAAATGATGGAGGGGCCCGCAATTTTTGGTCAACACTACCAGAGGGCCACATGGGACCGCACACTTAACCAGATATGATAAAACTGCCATTTTAAATGTTTGTATACATATATATGTGTTTATTGAACCAACATACAATGCAGTAACTTTACATATTTCATGCTCAAATTCATGTATAACAGTTGAACTCTTCTTTCATAAATAGGAATACAAAAGGTTTGAAGCAAACTAAAATAACCACTTAGTGTGATTTCTTTTTTCTCTCTCATGAAAATAAAACATACAAATCACCATCCACCTCAAAGATGGCAGAAAGCTGCAGAACAGCAGACCAACATGAAGTGCTCATTTTGTGCATTTTTACACTGCACTTGAAAGATTTTGACATTTTCCCTGTATACCCACTCTACCTCACAACTATCAGTAGTCTGCCTACTGGTTGCCTTTTAATGAGAAACTTGTGGCTTTGCCTGCTGGTGCACAATTAACTGGATATCAATATCAATCTTTGTGCATCCAATCTGCATCTGAGCCTGTTTCTCTCTTTTGACTTGATGTGATTCATTGTGGAAAAACTGCTCTCACAAATATACAGTATGTGCCCCACAAACATGTTGGTCATTGAGAGTGCACACTCTCAGAGGAGTGGCAAACGGGAATGTGGAAGCAGACTCCAAAAAATTCCCTTCTCATTGTGCCTCGCTTGAAAGAAACAGGTCTGGCTGCAGGTCGCAGAGTTCCAGCTGCAACTCTGAAGGCTGCTCACTGACAGCAGTGGAGGGGGGGTCCGCGAAGAGCACTATCCGTGACTGCATCGCGGGAAAATCTTGGAGACAATGCTTGAACTGCTCCTGCAGTCTCTCGATATTGTCCTTGTATTTGTTTAGTCATTTTTCGCACTGAGGGACATTTTTCTGCATCTCCTCACAAGCGGGGAAGTGTGCCAAAATCAGAGGGCATTGTATTGTTGTTTTTAAAGCTCGTAATGGTTTGACACCGTCCAAACCTGGGGTGATAGGGCCTTTTATGTAACTGCCCCGAAACTTTGGAACGGGTTACCCATGGAAAATCTGCCCCTACCATTGAACATTTTAAATGACTTTTAAAGACCCACCTCTACTCCTTGAATAGTCAACCCGGACACCTCTTTATAGTTTTTACCATTTTACTATCCTCTTACTGTATGTCACTATTGTACTTCTACTTACTGCTCCAGAGTCACTGAAGGTTTACAAGAGCCTGTTGGGAAACAAATGGACACACTCTGGCTTTGTGACAAACATTCTACTGGCAACAGATAGTGTTCAGAGTGTGTTCAGTTAGCATAACATAGCATCATGTTAGCATTAGCAACAGGCAGTGTAATGTAAATAATTGCTGTGTTAACGTTGCTGTGCAGACTAGCTGTTGGTAAATCTGGTTTGAGTCCATGATTTACCAAGAGTGTCCGTTGCTTGTGTTTGTTCCCGTCGCTCCGTGTTCTTCTGCTCACTGTGAGCTTTATGTTTCAGAGCAGTGATTCACCTCCACTGTCTCTGGATCAGTGGGGATTGTTTTGGATCGTCACTTATCCACCATCTTCACTTTTATGATGAAAACAGTTGGTAAATAGATGAGTTGTATTATCACCTGATCTATTTGTGTCCATTTTATTTATATAGCCCAACATCACAAACACAATTTGCCCCAAAGGCCTGCTGTCCAGTGCACAAGTTACCTTGGTTATGTGATGTTGAAGCTACTGGAGGAATATTGAAGTGAATACACTAAAAAAAAGAGACTACAATATCTTTTTTGGTATCATCTTGGTAAATCTACAACAAAGTACTATTTCCAAAGCAGCTGTGTTTCAGTTACCTCACTATTGCACAGTATCATGATTTATTTGCGACACTGGGACCAACGTCAGCAATAACAATTCAAGCTGAAAGCTAACCTGCTTGCTTCATAAAAAAACAAACAAACTATAACCTATAATCCAAGACAGAAAACCTCTGACATGTGAAGTCACCGTATTGTCCTGAAATATCTCGTCACATGTGTCATTGAGTGCATCATATCTGTAAGAGAGGATGCAACCTTTACTCTCTGTTTCCTGCAGGAGGACCGCTGGATAAGTTTGGCCCCGATGCCCACCCCTCGTGCTGGGGCTGCTGTGGCAGTTCTTGGAAAGCAGATCCTGGTCGTGGGAGGAGTGGGTGAGGACCAGAGCCCTGTGAAGGTGGTGGAGCTATACAACATAGATGAAGGGAGGTGGAGGAGGAGGAGTGCACTGCGGGAGGCCCTCATGGGTGTGTCCATCATTGTCAAAGGTAAGAATCGTATCATTATAATTGTAACATGGAAACCAGAAATTATAAGCTGTGTCCCAAATGCGTATACTAATACTATATTCTATGGTAATACTGTACCATACTGTAGAATACAGACCACCAGTGTCACAACAGTGTGGTGTAATGTGCTAAGCTGGAAATAATGAGACCAAAAGGAACAGTTTATTATAATGAAATAGCTGTTATTTGTTATTTGTCTCATATTTGTTTTAAAGTACTTGGTCAAATTAGTGAAAAGGTACGAACACAAGAAAAAGCCACTTAAAGACAGGGTCGACTAATACTGTTATACAGTTTCTCCTGCATTTTCTCTATAGACTGGTAATGTGAATACAGGTGATAGTAAATATGTAGAAGTTAAAAAATGTATTCATTGACGAACAGAAATTGAATCCGCTCTTGAAACTACACATAAAAGCCCCTTTTATTTTTTTTTCATTTATAAGTCAATAGAAAATAATTATTTCTTTAAACTTAATTAATGAATGAATGCATTAACATATGTATATCAAAGCATTTCACTGCTTTCTCTTCCCCAGCTCCTGCCGCTCCTGTCGGGGCTCGCACACCACGACGTGTCGGGCTTTTGCTCATGTGGACAGAACGCAGTTTTTGTAAAGAACTGAGGCATTTATTGCAGCCAGGTCGAGGATATTACAGAACACTGCCACTGGTCATCTGCATTTGTTTTGCCCTGGTAGACACTGAGTGATGTGTTGTTACTTTTTAGCACCTGTGTGGTGAACAGCGGCATTTGCGTCTCTTCTGATTTTATTGACTCTGCCAACCAGGCTGGTTTTCTTGGCTTGTTTTGTTTTTGTCCCCTTTTTTTTTTTAGCTTTTCAGTACGTCAACAGATCTCCATCTCAAATGACGTTAAATCTTAATAAACAACATGAAATGTTAAATCTTTTTTAAATATATTTTTTTTTTTTTTTCTAATATGAGAGGTACCGGGTCGGCCCAAATAAGTCCCAGAACGCAGGCAGGCCAAAACCAAGGCAAATTAACCCCTGCCTACAACATCAGAAGCATCTCACATATTTTTAATGTTTTAATGACAAAGAATGCAACATTAGTATTTATCAAGTCATTTATTTAGCTACCATGATTTTTGGGGGCGGGCCCGGCCCCCTACGGCCCGCCCATAGCGACAGGTGTGCAGCTCTGTTTGTCAGCTGCATTTGAAAAGTAGTGGTCCACGAACAGTTGTTACACTCTTAGTTAACCTCTAACTTCTCTTGTGACAGGTACAGTTGTCAGTGTCATGTAAACTGTAAATTGACTGGCAGATGTGCACAGTTGCAATGTAGTAGTTTAAATCCGTTTCTTGTAGGTTGTCATTTACAATGTTAAAGCTCAATACTACAAAAATAAAACTGCATTTGGTGGTTATAGTTTCAAACGGCAAAACAATTCATAAAATGAAATTGTATCTGACCGTCCACAAAGAACAAATAAACTCTGGGAGTTCTGGGAGCATCTCGTCAGCCATGGATGAGTTTGCTTTCAGTGCAGCGGTGCATTTGTCAGCGTCTGCTGGAAACACAGACAGATGCTGTAAACACAGACGTATTGGCTACATAAAGGTTTTATCGTGCTACGCGTTCCGTCTCCCTGACCAATCTTCGATCCTTCCAGCCGTTGTTTGCCGTCCTATTCCCAAACTCATCCCCAGCAGCTAAAACAGAGACAAATTGTCTGTCACAGTGATCGATAGGGACAAATTAAAACGATATTGTATTTTTTCAATGGATAATCAGTCACAGAATTGACATTGGTTTGACCGTTATGTTGCAGATATTAAATGATGAACTTTAGGTAATGAGCTTTTGCTTTCCTCAAAATTATTTAAAACTTTTTCCACTTTTATTTGTGTAATTTAGATGCATCAAGGTTGACTTTAAAATAAAGGCTGTGTAATGGGAAAAAGATGAAAAATTGATATTGTTAATCCTTAATAAAAATGCAGATTGTTTCTGTGCAACTCTTTTCTCCTCTGCACTGTGAGGACTAAAGCTTTACTTTCTTTGTTTTAGCACTCTCGCCCACCTCCATTCTTATTCTGGAGGTGTCATCCTGAAGTGCCAGACATGGACTCTGCATTTTTATTCTGCTGCTGCATCTGTCACGCTCTCTTGCCTCAGCCTGAGCTCACTTCTCGTCCAGCTCTGTGGCCGAGCACATTTTTAGCGCCTGATAAAAAAAAAAGGTGTTTTCACCTGCGGGGTCTGGTCTCACACTCACACACACACACACACAAGGAGTTGTTGGGTTCTTACTTTTGTTTTTGTGGGAAAGTTTCAATGCACAAATGTTTCTCAGACTTAACTAAAATGTGTGACATTAATTGTAATGAAAACTGTGCTTTCATTTTTGCATTTATAATCGACAAAGGGCTGACCTCTGACTCCCCACAGACCCAGCTTCCTCATTGGAAGGCGTGTTAGTGGGATTGAGGAGGTCCTTGACGTACTCCTGTCCCCGACCCACATCTCCACTGTACACAGTACTGACAGTGCACTGTGTGTGTGTGTGTGTGTGTGAAGATGCTCGAGCTCTGGCTGTGGGTGGGATGGGTGACGACCTGCTCCCTCGTAGCATCCTTCAGCAGTATGACCTTCGAAAGGACGTGTGGGCTCTGCTTCCTCCAATGCCGACGCCACGCTACGATGCTAACACACACCTGCTGGGCAACAAACTCTATGTGGCAGGTACTGACAGACCAGTGTGGCCCTGTTTGTCATTTAATAGTTAAACTCTGTGGATAAACTAAAAGCTTTTTTTGTTTGTTTCTTATGAGATGTCATGTCTTGCATCTTTCAGGTGGCCGTCAGTGTAAAAGACCAGTGAAGGCCTTTGAAATGTACGACGCAGAGACACGTTCTTGGACTACACTGCCCATGATGCCTTGCAAGCGTTCATACGGTGGCGTGATATGGGATGCAGCTGGGAGGCTGTGGCTGCTCGGAGGACTGCGTCAAGGGGGAGGACACCATAGCTCCAAGTTCACCAAGAACGTCAACATGTTTGACTCCAACCAAGGTACAGAAACAGGCTCCACACGCTCACATGACTCACATAACCTTAACCATAACTACTACTGGCCTAACCCTAATTTCATCCTAGACATACAACATGACTTTACCTTGATTTATGTCCTCATAATGTGACTGTGAACATTTTAGTGTATATTATTTCACTGAAACTATACTAAAATTCTGCTTGCTGAGCCTTTAACTGCAGTATTTTTTTAGTTTGAAATCTTAATACAAACAGGATATAAAACAGGACATTCAGTGAACAGTGAGGACAAAATGTCAAGACAGAATTAGACAACACAGATTATCGGTGTATAATCTGTGTTGTCCCCAGTGTTCCCACTGACAGCATCCATCTTCATTAAGTCTCCACCTTTATATACAAAGCAGACATTAACATCAACAACGCTATGAAGAGGAACAGGCTCATTCTTCTCTTAATTCTCTGCACACTTTGTGTCCCACTACGCAGCAGAATGACTTTTCCCTTCATCTGGCAAAGACACCCCAGAGGTAGTGAGTTTGTATCCATAATGCTGTTTATACACAGCTCTGTCTAAAACTGTACATTTGTAATTTGCTATAAAGGTGTTGTTTTGTTACGTTAGAAAGTGTTTTAATTGAAGAGCTCAGTATTTGGGGGATTTGTGCCATGAAAGAAAACTAGTAGAATGAAGAGTGGAGGCCAGTCTCCAGCTCATGATTCACAATAGAGCTGCAACTAATGATGATTTTAATAATCGATTAACTGTCAATTATTATAATTGAATAAAATATTCACATTTAAGAAGCTTAAACAATCGGAACTCTTGTATTAATCATGAAAAAAAGCTTCAAACCAATTATTCGATTATCAAAATTGTTGACGATTAATTTAGTAATCGATTAATAAACGATTCTTTGATTAATCGTTTCAGCTCTAATTCACAACCAGCATCACACATACATGAGCACATGAAGGTTGAAGGGATAGATCTGTTTCTGTGGCTGTCACGGCCCATGCTGCAATGAGAACTAGCATAATATGTACACCAGGAGTGTCAAATTCAAACGACCTGGGGGCCAATGAGCATCTAGTCTGGTCAAGCGGGGGCCGACATAGAGGAAAAAAAGTGGAAAAAACAACTATTTAGTAGCCGGTGGTCAATATAAGATATTCATTATGATATATAGACAGAATTGCAAAGTAAAATTGCTTGTTTTGATATAAAATGATTCACAATAACAACATATTTATAATGCACAAAAACAGAGAATTAAATTGAAAATTTAGCAAATAATGACGAGGATAATTGTTATTAAAACAGCTTAAATATATGTAATTTCATGTTGAGTGTAATACATTTAATAAAGCAATGATTATGGGCCGCATGTAATCGATTGGAGGGCCACATGTGGGCCCCGGGCCACCAGTTTGACGCATGTGATATACACATGTCATCAGTAGGTGGCAGTAGAAGCACAAAAGATAGTGAGAGTCACGGTGTGCATGTGCAAAATAAAGAGCACATGCAAAGCATTATTTAAAATGCTAAAGGAACATTCTGGTTAACGTCATTGGGAGAAAGAAATGAAACAGAAGACGATAGATGCAGTGAAGCCACCGTGTCAGCTGAAACTGACTGGACACGTGGATGCAAACTGGAAGGCTTTCAAACAGCAATTTCTGCTGTATCGGCTATTGGTGCAGACAGATGGGAAGAGGAGAGTAAAATAGCCACTGTTGCAGAGACAGAAGCCTTCACAGAAGTCTTGGAACTATACGAGAGCTGCCTGTGGAAGAAAAATTAAACCTTTCACTCACGTATGCAGCACCAGGGAAAGACGTGTAATCATTTTCTCACAGACCTCGAGCTCAAGGCACAGTCCTGTCATTTTGGTGATCTTAGAAACTCTATGATAAGGGATCAGCTTGTGTTTGGCACAAAAGATAAGAAGCTCTGGGAGAAATCACTGAGAGAAACAGCAGTTTCAGCCTGTGGGGACACACGCTCCTGGTCTACTGCTGCATCATCTGGTACATTTTTTTGCTGAGGTAAATCTGAACAAACTACTTTCACCACATAATTCACAAATAGATGGAGCAGCAGGGATTATATTCCTGAGATTTTAGATAGGTGAGCCTCTTAAGTCCCTCAAATCAGTTTGTAACGGTATTATTTGTTGAATATTTGAATATTCTATATGACAGCCAGTGAAAGTAATGCAGGGCTCACACTTGAGCTTACAGAAGTGGCTAATGAGATGCATTCAAGGACCCCGGTAAATGTCATTCTATGTCCTGCTTTTATATTGAGGAGTCTATCACCCAGCCCTATGATTATCAGTTAATTCCTAGTTGGCCGCTCTTGTTAGGATGTTTTGAAAAGCTTTGACACACTGAAATTTGTAGCTAACGAGCGTTTCAGATTCTCCATTCTTTATGCTGAGATACACACTGAAAAATGTCCTTCAAACTAAAGTAAATTGTCTTAATATAACTTGGTAATTTCAGTTGGTGAAGCGTACACACATGCACTGTCATCTGCCCGACGACTGATGATGATCCACACTGCATTTCCCCGGAGTTACAACATTATAGTTGGCTAATGAAGAGATCACAGATTATGGGCACGAGCAAATCTTGTCTCCCGCGTTCCCGCTGACAGCATCCATCTTCATTAAGTCTTCACCTTTATATAAACATTAACGTCAACCTCACTGTGAAGAGGAATGTTTTTCCACCCAAACAGGCTCGTTCCTCTCTTAATTCTCTGCACAGCAGGATGACTTATCCCTTCATCTGGCAAAGACACCCCAGAGTAACAGGTGAACAAACTGAGGAGGGACCGCAGCAGAAATCGATAAGTCATTCTAGACGGCAGGATACATGATCACTTTCAGGAATTAGAAGGATGAAAGCCAAATTAAGCAGAACATGGCAGTGATAATGTGAATGTATGATAATGGTGGGAAAGTGTGTCCTCTGTGGGTGTGTGTGAGACAGAGGACAAAAGGAAAATGGATTCCGGCAGACACACAAACACAAGCATTCACACTGATTTACTAATGCGTGTCCACACATATGGAGACGGCTGCCGCACCCACTTTCTCCAATCTAATTCTGGTGGAGATGAGCTGCAGAGGGAGGGCTGGAGATGAGGGGCGCTTTAGATTACAAGATCCACAAACAGATTGCTTTATTATCCACTGCACCCAATATATCTCTGCACACACACACAAACACACACACACACACACACACACACACACGCACACACGCTCGCTCATGCAATCTGCCGCCACACAGTGATATTCTATTACAGTTCCATTCCATATCGGCAAGTACTGAGACGTAGAGCGGTAGATTGGTGGTACTGGGATTGTTGGCAAGCTGCAACAAGTACAACACAGAACACAAAGAATGGAGATGTGTCTAAGAGGGCAAGTTATTCAAGAAATCTATTTTCTCCGTCTCTGGGATTCAGACATACACCTCCTCAATACTAAAATCACAACAACAAATACTGTTTACCTCACTATTGTGTTGTGGAGCGAACACAACGATGAGACAGACACTTGAGTCCAACACACATCTGTGCAGTAATCACTCGCTGTAAAACTGTCCAAAAATTGACCACAAAAAACATAAAGAAATTGTTTATTTATAATAATCATTCATGCAAATTTGAATTATTATACAAGATGATATAAAAGTATATACAGTCTATAATATGTGACCAGCTATGAGAAAACCAGAATTTATACTCTCCCCAGAGCTTATGTACAACAAACGGATGGACAAAATTCTTATTATTTATTATTTTCAAGAGCATTCATGTGCACTGGATGTTTTGCTCATCAATTACGCATGATTTCACCTTCTTGCAACTCTTAAATAATAATTTGTATGATCCATCCCCCACAGACAGAACTGCATCTTATGTGTCTTGTCTTTTTATTCATTTTCAACAATAATATTTTAATATTTGTGTAAACAAATCTCTGAATTTATTTTACAGGAGCTCCAATCAGCACTTTTGAAGTTATTTTCTATTATAAGTCTATTATTATTGTCATAATAATAATCATTATTATTGCTGTGGCAGATTATTAATGTTACTGTATTACAGTCATCATTGAAACTAATGTTATTGTGATTTAATTGTTTCATTATCTCAAGCAAAGACTTTACAACCAGTAGTCCTCATCGAGACCAAAACCTGGTTAAGGTTTGGTTTATGGTTAAGGTTGGACACTTTTGGACTGTCCAAATGAATGGAAGTCAATGCAGTGTCCTGTAAGAATAGCTGTGTGTGTGTGTGTGCGTGTCTGCCAAAGACAGAGAACCAATCAAATCACCGTCTTTTTCTAGTTTTAATCTTCAGGGACAATTACAGAGGAGAGCTGAGGACCAAATTACCAGCGCACAGACGAAAAAACCATGTCTTCAGAGGATTGTCTCATATCATCCCCCTCTGTCTGTCTCTCTGGGTTTCCTCCCTTTTCTCTCCAGCTCGTTATTCTTCCCTCACCAGAGTAGAACCATGCTGGGGTTTTCCCTGCATTCTGCGGAGAGAAGTAAAATCTCTCCAAAGCAAATACTGCATGAATCAAACCTGCAGTCGCAGCTCAGTCTCAAAACACTGAGCCATAAATCTGTACAGGGATGACTTGACACACTTGTAAAGAATAAAGAACAATAACACTGTGAAGAGAGAGATTTATACTGCAACACTTTTGAGTTGAGCCACAGTGTTGCACACCTGCAGATATTATTACGTCATGGAATGCGACTGGTAGGCAACAGTCTCTGTGAAGACTTCATGAAAACAAAGAAAAAGTAGCACCGACGTGGCGTTGCACCGGAGCAATGACGACAAACGTGACACCACAGGCGGTGAGGGAGGACGTCCGGCAAGTCAAGCTTTGTGTGAGAATAGACTGCGGATGCTTGTCTCAACTTCCGTATTTACACCGATCAATATTCTGTTGCCAAATCAGATGACTGTTGGGGGTGGAGCCGGTCTAGCTCCGCCCTGGCCGTACTGTACTTTTATTTTACAGGTGCCAAAGAATGGAACATTTTGGGGGCTGGTTATTTTGGTACTATTCCTAATAGAAACCAAACTTCTCACAGCTCAAGTGGTTCTCACAGCCTCTTTATTGAAATCACTTTATATTCCAGAAGTTGCATGCAAACTCCTTCATATGAAAAACTGCATCCACGTTTATATTGATCCCTGATAAGTCTCACATTCAGCAGTTTTCGCTGAGAAATTGCCACTTGATTTATAGCACAATGGAACTGTGGTAATCCATATGTGAAACAATGGAGAGAAGAGGGAGTTATCACACACAGGAACAGCACCAGTGTCTTTAATACATTTCACATTTATCCAGACCAAAATAATTGCAGTTCACAATATAAGAGTGATAACTGTAAGAATCAGGAGGACAGGGGGAGGATGAAGAGGATGAAGAGGATGAGACTGAGGAGAGGAGAGGAGCTTTGAGAGAGAAGAAGAATCCGGAGGGATTAAGGTATTAGGATGACAATGAAGGAGAGATGTGATCCGAGAGGAGAACAGAAATTATTATTAGAAGAAAGCCCCTCCCTCTGGGACTGGGCAGATGGGAGGGGCTTTGGGCTGGGGTCGCGTTAACCCAGAATTCTACGTCATTGACAGATTTTTTTTCGCAGACAGGTCTCTGACACACAGCTGCGAGGAGGCGTGCTTTCAAACGTTGCACAGATACGGTGATCTGAGGGTTTTATTTTGAAAACCGGACGTCGATGTCTTTAAAAATCAGCTTGACTGCAGGCTTTTTACCTAAATCCCTTTGTAATTTAGGACAAGAATGGAACTACAGAGAAATGAGTGTCGGATAGCTTGACCACAGTCGGATAACGTCTTCATAAAGGTCTTTTAATAAAGTAACACTTAAGTAGTCCCTGAGAATTGTAACGGCTGGTCTCACAGACCTGCTTCTGTTTTTGAATATGCTGGTGATTTCTGTCGTGCGTGTGTTTTGTTTCTATCTGCACATCATTCTTCTTTTGCAGTGCGTTTCTCACGTTGCATTAGTTTTTGTTTTCGTTTGTGCAGCTGTACGGCGTATAAGAAATTGAGTATAATAAATATTTAATTGGAAATGTGAGCTAAAACAATACTTAAACACTTAAGTTAAAACAGTGAAATCATTACCAAGTAAAAATTAAAGCTAGAAGTAATTGCTTAAGGACATAATATAAGATGAAGAGTCATTATAATTTGCAGATTGAGATCATCAGTGATCTATTACTTCAGCCTGCCAGGAAGAACAGGTTAAGATAATTATCATATAGATAAACTGTGGTTAAAATGTGTTCTATAGATAAACTGTGGTTAAAATATGTGTTCTATAATGTTTAGGAGAATGCACGGTGCGATTTTTATGTGCTTTCTTCTGTTTCTCCAAGTTTTGGAAACTAGTATGGTTAAAATACAGATCGGTTTTCGACTATTGATGTCTGGTTCAGCCTGAGCGGGAGCGTGTGGCTTCACGTCGTGTGCGTGTCTTTCTTTTCTATCACCCGCTTTTACAGGTAAGAACAGGGTTTTTTTGTGGAGGTTTGCATTTTAAATGTTATACAAAACTACAGAGTAGAAGATAGTAGTCGTTTCAATAAGTTTGACATTGGAATTAAGTTGCGGTGGAAGTGAACGTCTACTTAGCACAGCCTGTTGCTAGCAGCACTACCGCAGTTGTAGACGAGTGTCAGTCTTCATGTGCATTACATGTTATGTTATGTTAAGGATTGTAATTGTTAACAGATAATATTTATTGTGCTATGTTAAAAATGCTCTATACATTTATTATCTTAATAATGATGTGTAATTTCAAGTCGGATTATTTGCTTGAAGACATTCTGTTGTGTTGTTGATGACATCATTTAAAGGTCAAGTTTACTTATTTTTCTGTTTTCATTATAAAAGTGATTTGGGGCATTTCTTCAGGAGTAAAATTGTTTTATTCAGCATCTGATATCTTTTTCAAATGTTGTCGCTGACCAAAGTGATGCTTTTGTGAAGCATTTTGTAAAAGTGTGACCATGTTTATGGAGAAATACATTGTGATAGTGGATTTGATCAGTCACATAGTGTGCGTGTCTTTCTTTTCTATCACCACAACACAGCGTTTGTGAATCTGTGTGTTTGGGTCGAGTTTGACCCCGTCTGCCACCGTAGTGTCTACAGAGTTGAGCGGCGTTGCTTTCAGCCAGAGGGCGTTACCTTGTTTGTGTGACATGGCTAAAAGACTTCTGCATCTACCATGTGTTTCTCTATCGTTGTTTCATGTTTGCGTTCATAGCTGACCCAAAATAGAGATGAATAAGTGCCGTCTGATTAAAAAAGAAAATGAAGCCGCAATTCCTTGCTTTTATTCTCACTGCTCCAGGTCTGATGAGGTTTGATTGACTGTTCCTGACTTTAATAAAGTGAACCTCACAGACTGACGAGAGATGACAGGACACAAAGTACACAGAGGATTTTCCTCTGAGGAGAGAACAGAGCAGAGCAGTGAAGCAGCTGTGTTCTTTAATTTAACTACGACAGCACTGAGACTCACCATCTGGCTACTTCTCTTTCTTTCACTCTACGTCGCTGTTTGTTTTCTATCGCTCTTGACCTTGTTGTCTTTTTCCCCTTGTTTAAGGAAAAGATTGAAAATAAATAAGAGAGTGGAGAGACTGAAGGGAGAATAGTAAAACAACGAGAGAGAGAGAGCGAAGCAGGGCAAGAAAATGGAAAAACAAGGAAAAAGAGAAAAAGTATGTTAACTCTTTTGTTTGTTTTCTTTCTAATCATCTGTCCCTCCCTTCCTCGCGCCCCTATAATGAAGTTATCTTTACTGCTCTTCCGTGGTTGTCAGCAGTCTGCGTATCAGACAGATAAACAAGAGTTTGCAGCAATAAAGAGTAAAAAAAGAAAACTTTAGGATTTTAACTAGTTTGTGTTCATTTCTTCCACCTTCAAATACACTTTGTATCACCCGGAGTCCTATGTGCTGTGCCGAGGTCTATGGAGGGCAGTTTTTATTGTTGGTGTCGAATAATTAGGGAGATTAAATTAAAACGGTAATGTATTCCACACACGTTTGTTTTGTTTTGGAATTGAAGCTGACAATTGCTGTTTCCACAGGTAGAAAAGAAAAATAATCCCAGCGCTGCAGTTTTCATGTTGGCATTAGCAGTGCATTAAAGGGAAAGTGAACGTCTCACTGTAGTAGCAGCGACTACTGGCTGGTTAAGATATTTAAGTTATCAACCACAAACTAAGATAAGCTGACCCAGCTGTGACCTCTGTGCTGACAAATATTATGCCCAACCCTCCTACGCGGCCACTATTGCTGTGCTGACTGACTTGGGTTACCTTAACCCTAACCCTGGCAAGTTTACTTGAACCCCATTAACTCCTGCAATACAAGGTAATATTACGTTACACTAGGTCACTGCTGTCATTCATCGGGCAAAGGTTTATAGCCTTAATGACTTTTTAAATGATCATTTTATGCAACATTACAGTAAATCTGCCCACAGATATGTCTCTGTGGGGCTGCTAGTGTTGAAGCCAGCTTGTTGTCATCATTTCATGTGACTAGGTATCATATTTTACTAGCTACAGAATTACATAAGTTGGTCTGGTGCAACCATAATTATTCCTAAGGCTAGTAGTAGTTAAGTATTTACTAAATCATGACATTCGTGCAGGCTTATGCTAAATTGGTGCAGCCCCACCCAGGTATATTATGGTTTGTAAACTCAAAAAGACAAAGGTATGTTGTGCCATCATATGTACGTCTGTTCACTGAACGGTTTTCTATCGGCAGGTCCGTGTACAATCTGTTTTACCCTGGTAATGCCTGGACGCGTTTGCATGTACACTGCCGACCTACTGCGACTCACACACCACTGTTGTTCAAGTTCTCTGATGAACTGTGGCTCGTAGGCTGAATGCCAGCTGAATTTCATCTCTGCTGTGCGAACTTCAGAGTAAACTCATGACCTCCAACTCTTGCTGCTATAAAAGAACATTTATTTTCTGTAAAGTTCAGTCAAGCAAATGTTACAAAACTAAAAGAACGTCCTCTCATTCTCTCTGTAGGAGGGTTTTGACCTTCAGTCCTACTTCCCTGTCCCCTCTTTCTGTCTGTGTAGTCTCTGGTTCTTATAACCTTTGTGTGTCCTTGCTGTGCTGCAGCTGCCTGGTGGATGACCTGTCTATGCCGGGTCACTCTCTGTAAACACACTCAGCAGCATCCTGTCCAGCTGAAGGTGGACTGTGGTGCCACTGAACTTCACCTGAGCTGTTTTATAAGCTCTTGCACACCTGTACTTGCAGACTTACTCACTCTTTGTCTTTGTTCTTTTTACTTTTCTTCTTCTCTGTCTACAGGTATGTGGTTGAAGACGGACGAGACGGTGGCACTGAAAACTAAGAGAGCCGACTTTGCCGCCGCGTTCCTCCGCGGCCGAATGGTTGTCGCGGGAGGACTTGGTAAGAGCGAGATTAACATGACACTAAAACTACTGCTGCTGTCGCCATGTTAATGATTAGTGTCAGAATCACTGAACTGATTAAAGGGACAGTTCAGCGTTTGAGGGGTGGTTGTATGAAGCACTGGCACATAGTCATTGCTGACCAAACTTTTCACACATTCTTTCTATGGGCTTTTGCACAGGAGAAGGAGCAGTTCACAAGGCAACACTAACTCAAGTTTCAAGTTGGAAAAGGTTATCAAATCATGATAAAAGTATTGTAGAAAAAAGTGGGTGGGGATTTTATTAGGTCAGGGTTAGACGAGTAAAAGAATATGGTTACATGCATCCCTGATATATTCAGACTTTTCATATATATACATACATATATATACAGTATATACATATATTCAGACCTTTCATATATATATATTCAGGTTTTTCATATATATGTAGTACATATATATATATATATACACATATATATAAAAATAGTTAAGTGTGGAAACCACGGGACATGTTTGTTTGACTGTACTTGATAACACGTTTTATTGTCATTACTAGTTTGGTGTTAATATATGAATAAATACATTAATAAGATGGCTGCAGTTTTTATTATATGAATAATCTGATGGATGAATAACATGACATTGACAGAAAAAGTGTGAGTGAGGATCACAATGTGATATTGGATGTGTTCACTGTGACTGACTATGAATGTGTGTGTTTACGTCCTTCAGGTCACGAGCCCTCGGCTCTGGACACAGTGGACGCTTTTCATCCTCAGAGGAAGAAGTGGGAGAGATTGGCTCCCATGAACTTCCCTCGCTGCTCTGCCTCCTCCATTGTCATTCGAGACCGCCTCTTGGTGGTGGGCGGAGTCAACCAGGTACTGAACGACTGAGTTGATAAGTAAAGGCTCCAAAAAGTGTGAACATAATGATATTAGAGTGGATTTGAAGCGCTGAACACTGTGACCCTTTATCTGGAGATGTAACAAGGGTCCATCTTTGTTGTTGTTTTTTCCCTCACCAGCAGATGTTGCTCAAGTGAAACTGACGCTAACGAGGAGAGAAAAGGCCTTGGCGCGGTTTAGGTTGATTTTCTATGACAAAATAGTACCTACTCAGCGTGGGCTATCAGTATAATTGCTGTCAAACCATTTACAGTAGCTGATGCTGATGAAAGTCAGTTTTCTCAGTGTGACAGTGAGGATGTAAGGTGGTTTAATTGTGCAGCCTTATTGCTGTGATATTGATCACATACAGTAGAACTGTCACTGAACCCTAAGCCCCTGAAACAGCGAGACTTTGGATTCAAACCTTTTTTTAAATCTAAATGCAGTTTATCTCTTTGCCCCCCTGTAGATCCGCCCCTGGAAACTGCAGAAATGACCACTAACAACTTCAAAATGTGATCTGATCGTTCATTCTTTTGAGGGTTTTTTTGTTTTGTTTGTTTTTTACACATAATAGTTTTTATTATGTATCATAATTGTATTATTTTATTTAAGTGAAATGTGCATTTTATATCACTTGTCCTTCTCTAACTTTACTTTTTTGAGTAAAAGAAGAATAATCTTCTACTGCTAATCCTTAATTTAAGTGAGACTGGGCATTAGAAAACAATTTTAGCTGGAATCAAAGCAAATCTACAGAGTTTATTACTATGGATTACCAACAATCGTTGTGTTAGGGGAAGTATGAACCAGAAATGTGTCGGGTAGACTTTCAACCCATTCATTCTCATCTTGGATGAAGGAAATTAGATTGTTCAATAATAATCTGCACTCTGAAAGTCGCGAGCGGCTGATAAAGAGAAAGCTGCATGTCAGGTGTGCATTACACGAGGAGCCTGGTGGCCTCATGTAAGATTAATAAAGACTCATGTAGTCTCATTAAAGGGAAGTGTTGTTGTGTAAGACACTGACACGATGTGTGCAACCTCACAGACCCCTGCTGGTCCCTGGACCTCACAGAGTCCAGGAGGAGAAGGACGAACTCTGAGTTAATACGGAGTCCTTTCACAGCTCATAGCGCTCTACATTGTGGATTAGCTATGCTAATGCGACACTTAGCCTTCCAACAGTCTTTAGCTGTCAAAAACTTAGATTTGAATGCTTGTCACAAAGCCAGATTGCGTCCATTTGTTTCCCTCCAGGATTTTTGTAAACGTTCAGTGACTCTCTGGAGTAAAGTGAAGCAAAGCTAATAATAATGTTTAAAAGCAAGCACACCGGGCATTATAAGGATCTGTCGGGTTTTGTGATACATCGGTCGATCTCCGTGGATTATGTGACAGTGAACTCTGTATGTTGAATCCCGCACCGGTCAAGTGACTATATGGTCTATAAGACTGGTGAGTCATAAACTCAGGGTCTGGAGTTTCCTATGGTGCTTAAATGCACCTGCTGGACCAGAGGCCCAGTAACAACAAATCTTTACATAGGATATTTAGTAATATTCATTTGTATGAATGTTGCATATCGTAAGAAGCAATTCACAACAGAAACACAAACCGGTCACAACAGCAACATCAGAATGTAGCTTCAGTATTGACAGGTAGTGTGACACAGGAAGCAGCAGCTCACCACACAGCACCCAGCTACTTACTGCCGGTGAATAGCTCAACAGCTCCCCCTTGTGGAAAATCGTCAGCCCACTGACAGAGACTGAATTTGAATGTGTTAGAGTTCTGTGCGGTTGCTCATTAGCTTATATAGTGATATGCATTATTATTCAGTCAGTTGAATTTGTTTCGACAGTGAGATAAAGGTGCCTTATTCAGCACTAAGGGACAGAGTAACAAGTATTATCTATGTCGTTCTATGGCAGACTCACTCTCCTTCTCTTTGTTTTGTTACCTCTGTTTTGGAAGCCCGTCCAACGGTTACTACTTTTTACATATATATACATGTTGTTTGTTGTTTGTTTAATCATTTTTCAAAGTCACAATGAACAATTACTGCAGTATAATATTAATAACATAAGAAAAAATTAATGGATGAAAAAAGACAGAGGAGCCTCTTTATTGTTTTTATAACAACAAAAAAAGTAATAATATGGAACAGCTCTTCTGAACAACCCTCCTCAAACCGTATTTGTTTACGTCAAGTACGCCTGATATTTGTTCTAGTTGTCAGTCATTTGTTGTTGTTGTTGCTGTCAGAAACTCTCGACTCTTTGCTCTTTATGCTGCGTTCAGAATGTCCTGTATCCACCTTATTCCTGGAGGAGGAACAGGAGAAATGATTGTGTTAGAAACTTTCAGAGCAGAAATTCAATTACATTTGTATTCAGTTTGTATAGTGACAGAGAAGTAGAAAACTACTTCTAGCAGTAAACTACTTCTTTCCAGTGGCAGTGGTGCATGAGCATCCTGGTGTTCAAACTACAACCCAGGCGTGGTGATGTGGGACTTGGCTCTTTGTCTTTCTTTAAATCAATAAGATTGTGTCTCACCTCCTTTAAGAGAACGTGACTGATTGTGTTGCTGTGTAAATATGGACACACACACCTCAGAGCTTTTCACATTGTTCACAGCTTCACTGTCGGGAGCCATGGAGTCAATTCACAGACCCTGCTGCTGCACATTGTTCTAATGTGATCATCATACACAATAAATCAGTGTTTTATTTACAGTAAAATAGTCCATTTAACTCTTGTAATGTTAACACTAACTTCCCACAATCGCCCTCGATGGTTAGTGTTATGGCACACACTGTGTTTAGAGGAAGAGGAAGTCGCGGGCCATGTTTTCACTCTAACATGATATTAAGTGGGGCCCGCAAGCGATTGATTGGCCAGCCACATGTGGCCCATGGGCCCCCAGTTTGACACCTCTGATAGAGGCGATGTTTAAGTTTAACTTTTTTCAGGTCAAATCCAGTGAGTGTTATTTGTTGATCCAGTTTCCAGTTTACATCCTGACATCATACATCAGTCCAGAGACTCCTCCCCCTTTTTATAAATGTTTTTGAGAGGCTCGAGAACCTCACACAGCTACAACCCTGTGTCAGATTTCACTACCTGACCACACCCCCTGCACTGCCCCCCCCCCCCCCCACTCACCCTCCCTCCTCCTGTCCCTTACTCAGTTCTCAGCCCACTTCTTGGCATTGGGTGGAGTTTAGCCCAAGAAGAGGGGGTTTAGTTTAACTTTAATTACTTTACATTTATCCAAAGTAACGTTCTCCACTGATATAAGTCTTGTTTTGTCTACTTCAGGTTCCCAGTTCAGCACATGAGATCCTCTACGTCAAAGAAGAAGAGTGTCTGTAGATCATGTTCACTGATCCTCTGCACGATCCTCCTGAATCAGACTGTGCAAAGTCAAATGTGTACGCAGCACTGACCACACTGAGGGAGATGGAGTCTAAGTGAAAGACGGTGTAACAGGTAATACTGCCCCCTGCTGGGCTTGACCGACACTGACGCCCACATGGAAGCACACTGTGGAGGAGCTGGCTCTCTCTTTACACCAAACCCATGTGTCCTGACACTTTGTGACGTTGTACGTTGTAGTGCAGACCTGGAGATGAGCACATTGTGTAGCAGTCGTGTTCAGCATGTGGACAGAGACTGAATAGAAGACTTTTACAGCATATATGCATTTCCTGTATGGTTTAGTGTCTTCATTCGTGTGCAGCTTGCTAATAACTTAGCATACAGTATGTAGATAGTGTGATTTCTAATGTAGCCTCATTTCCTCATAGCTTTGTGTCTTTATGCAGGTCCATAAGAAGTACAGTATGACCTTGACCTGTGAACGCCAATGTGTGTGAAATTTTTCTTTCTGGAATCTGACATACGCTAAAAAAGTGCATATTGCAGTGAATTTCAGACAGACCATAAAAAAAATCAAACCACTAAAAGTTTATTTAATTTCATTGATTCTATCAGTTTAAATAATCTTATAACATTTCCCAGCATGTTTGATGTTCTACAAAAATGAATGAATACACAGTTTCCTCCTCTAATATAGGAACAGTGAGGCCAATTCCTTTATTTTTGTCACAGACTGAAAACATTTGGGTTTGACATCAAAAGATTAACATTTCAGCTTTTACTTGCAGGTATTTACATCTGGATGTGATACACAACATAGAAGATGGCACTTTTTGTTTGAACCAACCCATTTTTCATGTGAGCAAAAGTATTGGAACCGATAGACTTCAAAAGGATTAAAGTGAATAAGACTTAACATGTAATTGCAAATCCTTTGACTTCAATAACTGCATCAAGCCTGTGACTCACTGACATCACCAAACCTGTGCATTCTTCTGCTGTGATGCTCTTCCAGACGTTCAGTTGTTTGTTTTGGGGGTTTCCTCCCTTCAGTGCCCTCTTCAGCAGGTCAAATGCAAGTTGAAGTGGAGTGTGGAGTTGACTTGGACAGTCTGATGAACTCCTGTGTGTATTTGGGCTCGTTGCTGCATGGTGAAGGATCTCCCCATCATCTTAACCCCATCATTGGCAGACAAAATATTTCTGTAGACTTCTGAGTTCATGTGTTACATCATCAGTGAAGATTAATGAGCCCATCCCAGAAGAAGCCATCATGACATGACCTCCAATCATGAGCAGATCAAGTCTTTCCCCAAACTTTAGTCTTTCCATCACTTTGGTAAAAGTTCATCTTTGTCTCATCAGTCCATAAAACTTCCTGTATTTCTTGCTAATGAGTGGTTTGCATCTTCTGGTGCAGCCTCTGTACGTTTGTCCATAAAGTCTTCTTTGAACAGTACACCTTTCTGCCCTCTGGAGGTTGTTGCTGGTGTCACTAACAGTTGTTTTAGGCTCTTTCTTTACAGCTCTCAGTGTTTCTGATGTTGTCCTTGGTCTCTCTGCTGGACACCAGTGGTTTCTTTCTTCAGGATGTTCCAAATGC
This sequence comes from Solea solea, assembly GCF_958295425.1. NCBI lineage: Eukaryota > Metazoa > Chordata > Actinopteri > Pleuronectiformes > Soleidae > Solea > Solea solea. The sequence continues at coordinate 26,225,113 of NC_081139.1, forward strand.
TTGTACAGGCTGTGGCCAATGTTTGAGCAATGACTCTGATTGATTTCCGATCTTCTCTCTTGTTTTTCACCCATAGACAGCTCAGTGGTTTTCATGTTGGTTCCACTTCTAAATGCAGTCTGCACATGCAAAACCTCTCCTGCCCAATCTGAAAGTGGGCGTAGACATTCAGTGCTATTGAGTGTTTGAATAATCAATGTAATAGGACACACCAGGGCAACACAACACACCTGTCACTCACAGGTTCCAATACTTTTTGCTCACATGAAAAATGGGTGGGTTCAAACTAAAGGTGCTATCTTCTATGTTGTGCATCAGATCCAGATGTAAAAACCTGGAAGTGAACGCTGAAATGTTCATCTTTTGTCTCATATTCATCTTTTGATGTGTTCAGTCTATGGCCAAAGTAAAGGAATTGGCTTCACTGTTCCATATACTATAAGAGGGCACTGTGTATGTCCATCCATATACAGGTGCTGGTCATATAATTAGAATATCATCAAAAAGTTGATTCTTGTCAGTAATTCCATTCAAAAAGTGAAACTTGTATATTGTATTCATTCATTACACACAGACTGATATATTTCAAATGTTTATTAATTTCAATTTTGATGATTATTACTTAAATTACTGAAAATCCCAAATTCAGTATCTCAGAAAATTAGAATATTACTTAAGACCAATACAAAAAAAGTTTTTTTAGAAATGTTGGCCAACTGAAAAGTATGAACATGGAGAGTCTGAGTATGTACAGCACTCAATACTTAGTTGGGGCTCCTTTGCCTGAATTACTGCAGCAATGCGGCGTGGCATGGAGTCGATCAGTCTGTGGCACTGCTCAGGTGTTGTGAGAGCCCAGGTTGCTCTGATAGTGGCCTTCAGCTCTTCTGCATTGTAAGGTCTGGTGTATTGCAGCTTCCTCTTTACAATACCCCATCGATTTTCTATGGGGTTAAGGTTAGGCGAGTTTGCTGGCCAATTAAGAACAGATTTCCAAAGGAAATGCAAAATTTACTTTCATCAGAGAACATAACTTTGGACCACTCAGCAGCAGTCCAGTCCTTTTTGTCTTTAGTCCAGGCGATACGCTTCTGACGCTGTCTCTTGTTCAAGAGTGGCTTGACACGAGGGATGCAATTAATTACTGACATAAATCAACTCCATCCATTCACCTTGCAATTCTTCTCTGTGCGTTGAACACTAGGCGGCGCTGTCCGAACATGACGAGACACAACACGAAACAAAGTGGAAACGAGGTGTTAGTTTGATTGAAACATGCAATATGACCTGAAGATTCATCCAAAATGGTTTCATTGGAAGTGAGAATTGTTCCAAAAGTTGCAATAAAGTAATCAGCACGGAGTGAAAGTTTGAATATGAATCAATTCTAGTGTAATGCTGTCACTGTCACTCTGCTGTGCTGTATCACTTTTACCACACAGGTGAAATGACCACATGATGTTTGCTACTGGGCTGTTTCACAAAATCAGGGTAAAGAAATCCAGCATTACAGGTTGAAGTCATTCACACACTTTAACGTATCACAACACAAGATACACTCGCTGACGCTGAAAACAAGTAAGTGTATTGCACACACGAGTAGAAATACCTATTATCATTAAGATGGTAATGAGGCTTTGAACAGACAGTCATCCACAGTAGTTTTCAAAGCAAATGACCATCTCTTTAAATTAATGATTGTACGTAAAGCAGAATCTGACGTTCGTGACCCAAATGATTTGATAAAATAATTGGTATGTTTCTTTTTCCATATTTTAGAAACTCGTTTTTACTTAAGCAGACTAATGAAATAAGTAAGTAAAACACATCAGAACATGCATAAGAGGACTCACAGTGATTCCATGTTATTTCTGAAGCAATACAAATACTCTGCTTTTAGAGTTTCATTTGTGCGACATGTGCTGTGTAATTAAGTTGTCTGGTTGTTTTGTGACTCACAGGTTTAAACGCTATTATCATTATATTATAATATGTTTATCTGTTATAGACAACAAACTCTTAGATCAATAAGATGTGGAATGTTTTCATTGTGTCAATATCTCTTTGTTCCTCTGTTACATCCTATTATAACATGTGATATTTGCAATGTGAGTCATATTCAACAGAATAAATGAGAGCTGGATTTTGCATTGCACTTTAAAATTTTTTACACTAGATGGCAGTGTTCACTCATGTACACTCACACATGGGGGCGTGTGTGTAGTGACCATTAAATATTACATATAAGGAATATGACGGAGAAGTCAACAAATAAGGCTTATGTTATGATGTTATTAAACGTTAAAGCAGATTAAATTAACTATAAGTAGTTTATTTTTGTTTAAAATAAATTGAAAAAAAAATACTGGGTTATTCTAACTGAGGGCTACATAGCTTCAGGTAAAGGTGAGGGATGTTCAGCTGCGACATGCAAATGTTACACACTGTACCTTCAATGATTCTCAGACTCTAACTGTCAGAATCAGGTCACGTCAGTTCAAGAGTAATGTCGAACTAAGGTTAGTTAAAAATCCTATGAACACATTAAACATCTATTTTCATTGAGTAAAATTAACAAAGTGGTTTAGTGGAGACTCACTGAATGAAACTTCTGGCTGCCTCTGGTCTACAATATGGTCCATATGTCCACGTCCTCCATTGCTGTGAGACAGACTTTTGTAAAATGAGACTCAGGCTGAATTTGCTGTAATAGACCAGGATGAGGTCTCTTATCTTCTGGGGTATGGAACCATAAGCATTCGTGAGATATGAAATTATATTAACGCAGTGAAAAACTTTAGAAGGAAGATGTGTATACACCCTGTAAGATATAAACGCCATTTTAACACAGTAGTTGCGTGGGGTGGCGCTGACTATGAGCCCTAAGCCTATTTTTTAGGTCTCTGCTCGAAAAATTACATACTCATAATAAAATGAGTATATCTGTTCAACCACAAGGTTGAATAATTTAATACTTTTGGTGTCATAGTAAAGGAAAAAATTGTGTTACTGGTGAAGAGTAAATGAAGATGGCACACAAAAAAATGAAAATAATTCAGCTTTGCCTGAAAAAAATAAATGAATAAGGATGAATAGAAGCTCTAAACTCACTCAAATCAAAGTACAACCTGTGAACATAATCTCTGCAAAGTTTGACTTTGATCAAGTGGAGCAGAACAAAATCAGAGAGATTTTAGTGCAAAAATGACAGGCTTTCTTCACTTTTATATAACTGTTAATGTTCAATAAAACAATTGATGGCATTGTTTCAAAGTTCCTGCAGACTTTAATATGTTTTCCATTCCAAAAACAAACACCAGATGGGTCCATTGAGACTTGTCTCTCTTTGCTGGCCTGTATCTCAGCGAGGGAATGGTCTACATGAATGGACGACACCTCATTGGCTTCCTTACAGCCAATAGAAGGACGCTGTCGTCTCCGAATTTTGATTGACAGCTTAGTTAGCCAATGAGAAGCAACAGAGCGCGCAGCTGTGACGCACCTGGCTGCTGCCTTAGGGTAGGGTAATGCTTCTCAAAACGTGATGATGTCACCTAGAGACGCCCGGAAGCTTTTGAATGTAACACAGGACGTCAGTCTAAGCGGAGAGCGCTTTGTTGGCGGTGAAAGATTCATTTTTCACGGAGAATCATCAAAGGTAAGAGCAAGTTTACAGTTTCTGTTGTCTGTGTTCTTTGGCTTTCATCTCCGTAATGCTTTGTCGTATACTGCTTTGGCGTACACCGTTGGAAACAGCAGAGTCTCAGCTTTCTGTGTGTGTTTTGGACAAAATGGCGGAGCGCTAGTTTCAGTAATGCGGCAAAATGTTGGTTTTTTTTTGTTGTTTTTTATTGACAAACAAGCTTACATACAACATCTTCCTCACCAAGAAATGTGGCAAAATGCGCAATAAATTTTGACGCAGCTGTACTTACAAAGTTTGATACGTAGTTATTCATTTAGGTGTTATTTGAGCTGTGTTTGTCATATTTAAAATAGCCCAGATTTCGCTGTTTAATTTGATGCCCAGCTTCAAAATATTCTCTCAAAATTCTCTTTTTTCTCAGATTCTGTCAGTGGCACCCAATTGGGGCACCTTCGGGTTTAAGAGGTTGTCCAACCATGGCTGCCAATACAAGGAAGAACACTGGAACACTTAACAAAAACGCACCTCATAGAATCTACAATATGGTAAGAATAAGTCAGCAGCTTTATCTTGTTTTTTTGACGGCCTTTTTCAACTGGAATCTGGAGTTACTGTTGCTTTGTGTCCCCACACCAAAATCAGTGATTTCACATGACATCACACGGGGGGTTTTGATTCACTGTTGCTCAACTTTGTTATTTTGTGACTTCAGGGTTTGAAATCCTCTCCATTCAGATTTACCTAAATGACGCAAACTTAGCAGCAGTGGACCCGCACTTCCTGTGTCTCTGTGAGCGAAAAACAACTTTTTTTTCTCTGGACTTTTGTGGAGAAAAGTCAGCTGTCTTGACGTATTATAGGCTTTAAACAGGTGTTGATTTTAAAATAATGATTTTCTTGCATCCCCATTGGCAGCCATGTTATTTCTCAACCTAGCTCAGTGGAGGGCATGAACTAAAGGCATGCTCGACGCAGTCAGCACTGACTGTCTTCTTTTTACAGTTCAATCCACCTCATACTTTCCGCTTTCAGTGTATGACAAACTACCTGTGGTTGGTTTGGATGACACAGCCAAGTCCATATTAATTTTCTGACTAAAAAGAAAACTCCAGAATATCATTGCAGATTACTGTATATAGTAACTGATTCATGTGTTTAAACTAACAAAAACACAGGGCGGGCACTTCCACACTCCTCTCTGACCTCAAAATAGTTTTGTCTCCATTCACAAATTTCCATCTCTCCATGATTTAATGTGTGAGCCATGTTCTGCCTGCAGGAGGTTACTCGTTATACCCACACACACACACACACACACACAGCAAGCTAATTGTTACTCTCTAACATCTTTCTGTCTAAATAAGTAACCATGTTACACACACACACAGGCAATGTGTTGCTCTTGTCCATACAGCCATTTGAAAAGGTCACAACTCATTCATTACTAGAGCCTCGGGTCAAAGGTCAGGACACCCTCGCACCTTAAGGACTGTACGATCTCTATCCCAGATTCAAGTTTCAAAGTTGTGATTCAGGTTTATATGATACAGCATCATATAAACAACATTTCTAAGTATGGTTGGGACTGTGCTGTTTAATTCAGAAACATGTGTGCCAGCTACATTTGAACCACTTTATCTCTTTTCCACATGGACATTTACGTTTGTCCACAGAGACAATCAGCATTTTAAGCATTTTAAGCACAGGTTTAGGTGAATACGCGTCCTTTCTTTGTCGGAGAGGCGATCCGTCCACACGGAGACACCTCCCAGAGTGAGAAAATCTCAAAACACTGACCTTGCGTTTCCGCGGAGAAGGAGAATACGATACTTTAGGAAAGGGATGACGTCATATTCCCAGCTCTCTCTTGCGCTGTCGTTCATGGTCTAATGTGTTTGGAGATTGTTTGACAGTTTTACCTTTAACTACTGTCAATGAAAAGACATTGGATATTGTAGAATCTACAACAATTTTTTTTTGTAATTAATTTTGTGTGTGTTTGTGTGTGTGTGCGTCTGACTCTCCGCCCACAATACAGTTAGATGGATCTCACTCATGCGACAGAATTGTTCATTTCCTTCTCGTAACGTAAGTATTTAGGTTTATGATAGAAAGTCTTTGTTTTTTTTAATGTCTGTAAAGTCGCTAAATATTCACACTTGCTCGGTTCATTCTGTCTCTGTTTCTGTTATTAATCTAATGAATAGTTTTTTTGGTGTAACGTTACAGCGCAGCTATGGTGTTGTCATATGCGCTACAACGTTTGGAGTCGTGGCCTTAGTGTCTGTGTTGTTTGTTTATGGTTTGTTGGTTTATTTATTAGTTTATGTCACATCTCAGTTTGTTTCTCATGTTCTGGTTTCTTGTGTTCCTGATAAGCTCCTCGTGTCTCTGCTCCACGTTCTTTCCGTTTATTATTTACTCTTTACATTTGGACTCTTCTTGTTCATTTCATCTGGACAAGGAAGTAGAGCAGTGCATCGAGAGCAGTGAATCACAACTGTCACAGTCGCCACTTTCCTGCATGAAACACAGATTTACACGTGATGTAAGTTTATAACCCAGTACATTAGTACCAATAATACTCTGAGGTAATCCATTTTAGGGCCCCCATAAAGGCTAGGGCCGGCCCTGATCTTACAGAATGAAGTCACTTGATGTGATATTAGTGAAAACGCTCTGAGCTGTGTATGTGATGAGTCACAGGAGCAGGAGAAGAAGTGAACACTCAAACTTGGGCCTGTTGGAGTTTTCTGTCGCTGCTCAATGTGAGAAGGAAGAGGAAAGAGAGAGAGAGAGAGAGAGCAGGAGAGTGTGTTGGGTGAACAACCATTCATCCTGAGCTGAGGGAAAGTGTCCAAATCTCCCGTCCGACATTCTTCTGGGCTCAAAGAAGCCCCCCGGTACAGAAGTGGCCCAAAACTGGCACAGACCGCCTCAGCGTTGCCAGGGACAGCCACTCTCCCGAGGTGTTGCTGGGGCCCAGTGCTTTTTTGTCCTCAGCTCTCACCTCACTTCCTGGTTTGGAAAAAGAAAGCTTGGAGGATCATTAACCAGCAGAAAGACTGTACTGTATGTCCATGTGTTACCATGTCTCCATTCAGTTAGCTATTTCTACCACTATCAATCCAGCGCTGCCACCAATTCTTCACCTCACATACCCTCACGTCGATGCATGGACCAGATGCCAAATGAGTTGGGTCTAGAGCTGCAACTAACGATTGTTTTCATAATCGATTAATCGTTTGGTCCATAAAATAGCAGAAAACCTTAAAAAATGTTGATCAGTGTTCGTCAAACCTGGAAATGATGATGTTCTCAAATGTCTTGTTTTGTCCACAAACCAAATGATTCACTTTTAATGACTTCTTTGTTTTTAATAAGAAAATATTCACAATTAAGAAGCTTAAACAATAGGAAATTTTGTTTTAATCATGAAAAAAAAGCCTTCAAACCGGTTCATCGATTATCAAAATAGTAGTCGATTAATTTAGTAATCGATTAATGGCGTGAAAATGCTGAACTTTAGGGACAGGAATGAAAAAGCAGTACAAAATGAGTTCCAGTTTCTTAGAAATTAAAAAATGCTAACAAAGATTGGAACAAAGATTGCTCGCATTTTCTGATTCTACAACCAAGTGTCGGCCCCAATTAAAATATAAATCATAAATTCTTGCTACTGCTGCATCTGTATGACAGTGACCAAACAATAATACACACAGAACCACAGGCAGCTACGTTGTCATCTGTTTTTATCCATTACCTCTGCTGTGTTCTCTGAACTTTAACAAATGTGTAATAAGTTGCCGAGTCAATCAGGGTGAGCAAGGAAACATTAAACTCACCCGTATCCAGTTGTGCTTCATTTATTCATTCACAAAGGATATTCTGTTAGAAAGTGATGACTCTAATAAGACTCTATCATGTTGTACTGAACCCAAGAATGAATCCTCTTAGCTCCTAAATCCTCTTAAGGACGACCTGTGAGTTTCCACTCTCCACGGCCACAGAAGCACCTGGAAATAAATACTAGAAATCATCATCATGTAGAATTTAGGACCCTTGTGTAGTGTCACATACAGATCAGAGCAGACCATAACTACCTGGGCCTCTATGAGGATAAGACAACATGTGATAATCTGTGAAATACCTTTAAAGCTGGCCAACAACCCAACTCTTCCCCCGTGCACCAAGGTTAATATCAGACACTTGTGTAAGTGTATGTTTAAAAGTTGATTGTTGAGTTTTAGATTTTATATCCTGGCCATGCAATATGGGTTAAATAGAATCACATTACTACAAAGAGAGTAAATGACGAAAATAAGACTAAAATGCTTAACTAGACAACAAGAGTATGAATGTGACTAAAACTGATCAAAACTAAAATGACAGTTTGACTAAAATTCAAATTAAAAACAGGTCGCCTAAAACAACCGTACCTGGAACAACGTTTTTTCACATGAGAATCTGCTGGGTTTTTGATCAGTAAAGGTCAATGATTTGCACATTAGTCAGAACAAATGTCATGTTCACATAACGGTAAAATACCAATACCACAACAGAGTCATTTTAGGACATCTTAACCATATTCAAACAAACAATTATATACAAATGTCAATTATAATTGTGTAAATTGCCTTTTATTCCTTTTGAATTGAATCATAGTTTGAGAGTTTGCGAGATCACTGATTTAAATACATAGGTTTTGTATACTAGCATTTTGAAACATAGAGTCTTGAATGAATTATTATCAGTAATTGTCTTTTAAGACGTCCTAAAATGACTCTGTTCTGGCTCTGATGTTTCCCCTGTTATGTGAACAAGACATTTGTTCCGTCTCATCTGGAAATCTTTCATCTTTGCTGATGAACACTTCCTCCAGGTAACTGAGTAAACCTGCCTCATGGCACCGATCGACAGCTGCACGTCGACGTCCTTTACAGATAATAAGGCTTTGTAAATTCACAGTCAGGCGTTTCTGTCTTGTATATGCAAGTGCACAGTAAATATTTACTGGTGTAAGGCGGAAAAAAGCAAGACATAAAAATTGATAATTAACACGCGACAGGATGATGATTTATAACAGTGTCTAATCTCACACACCTTTTTATACCTTAGAGCTGCATTTTAATGACATACTTATCAGAAAAAAAGATATTAGCCTTCAGGTGAATACTGAAGGATTTTTTGGAATCCAACAACATTCTAAATGGAGTATACAGTTAAGAAGCTGAAACGTCACAGAAACATGTTTTAATGACTTAAAAAAACACTCAACCGATTCACTAATTATCAAAATGGTGGATAATTAATTAGTAATAAATCGATGAACCATTACAACCCTAATAAATACTTTATTGATATTGGTCTAACAGGTAACAGCTGGTCTACAAGTTTGAAAAACAACATTATCTTATAGAGATTGTTGTGTGTTTTAATATTTTGTCAACTAAAATATACATTTCTTCATATCCAGGTTATAATAGTTTGGGATTTTTAATTAATTTTAGTTTTTATTTAGATAAAAACCTAGGACTTTATTTACTTAGTTTGTTTTAATTACTTTTTTAGAGAGGGTTTGCTTCTAGTTTTTATTTAGATGTTATTAGTTTGGAGTATTAGGTCATAAAAACCCAACAAAAGATGCCATTTTAAAAAAGAACAACCATCAGTGAATCAAATATAACTATCTACAAGAATATAGACTTGGATGCAGTTAGTGTGTTAGGTCAAAAGATGAAAATAACATAAATAATAATAACAATAATAATCATAATGGGAATAATAATAAATAACCCTCATCAGGATTCTCAGGAGCTCAAATTGAGGAAAACCAAACAGACAATAAACCCAATAAAAAACAGACAAGAGGTTTGATTTACTTGATTCAAATACATTTTATTATGAATGAATAAAAAGGCTGTCTTATTTATGAAATGATTTTACAAAGACAACAACTAAGAACCTTTTCCCTACAATCTGAGTTAGTTTTATAAAAACACAATTCATTTTCAGTGAGGTGTCGTTTTTTTAAACTCGTTTTAATTTTTGTTAACTAGAATAACCCCGCTCATATGTCTATGTCACATGTAACACTGATAACATCCCCTACAAACAACACAAACACACTTGTGTTTTGTATAACAGAAAGTCATAAATCATCACATATTAATATGAATATAAAATGTTACATCATCAAGTAAGTTATTGGAAATACTGTGTATGTTCGACACAAGCTCCTGCCAGACGAGCACATCCTCTCACAGACCACAGTGTGTCAGTGACTCACTGGCCTGTCATTACTGAATGTGAACGACAGAACATCAGCTTTGCCAAAGAAGGAAGTGGAGGTGAGGTGGGGGGGGGGGGGGGGGAATGTGTTTTTAGGGCGATGGCTGCTGATGCTGATGCTCATGTGTAACAACAGGCCGACAGAGCAACAAGGCTGCAGGTTCTCTGGAGACGTTAGACGACTCTCAGGAGCAGCACGAAGAGGCTGAGGCAGTGAGTGAGCAATTTATCTGACAGATAAAAAACACTGCACACTCCAGATTCTATTATCTGTAACTATCATGTGTGATTATCCAACATAACAACTCATTACACCAAGTTTTTAAACTGCAGATCTATACTATCACTACTATTAGTACTAGTACTATTATTAGCACTAATACTATTTCATTCATCGTATACACAACACACACAAGCAGTGTGTCCCTAAAGATACAATATATAACATTTCATATCTAAAACAACAATGTCGTCTTTCTAAATCCATATATTTACATTCAAGGTAACAAACCTTTTTATTTGGATGTATCCGTCTCTGCTCAGCTATGACAAACACATCTTTTTCTTCTTCCACTCATCACTGTTTGTGTTGTAACCTCTGACACTCTCCTTCCTGTGAGACTCGCATTCATGTATTCATTCATGTCCTGTGAGTGGATGAGTAACTCACACTCTGAGACTCTTCAGTTAGACAGTGGTGACATAACGTGGGCCATATAACTTAATTGAAAACTTCTACCACCCTAACCACCCTCCTCCTCCTCCTCTTCCTCCTCCTCCCGCTCCTCGGCGGTAACGGCACGGGTACACAGTCCCCACACACACCGGGGCAGGCGGAGGGGATGTGCTAGTGCGGAATGGAACCGAAGGGTGGTGGTGGTGAGGAGGAGAGGGAGGAGGAGGAGGAGGGAGCCTGTATCGTCATCTCAGAGTGTGGAGGGAGGGAGGGAGAGTCCGCCTTGTGGCTTCCTGGCCCCCTGCACCGGGCGGGTGTATTATAGATGCGCATCTAAGCAGCCGCGGGGCAGCGGGGGCCACTGGACTGGACTGGCTGCAATGTAACGGGAGTCTTGTGAGTGGGAATATATAGGACTCAGCCTTTACCCGCGCAGGGGGGAGGAAAGGAAGTAGGGAGGGAGGGATTAACTATTAACCAGCATTAACCAGCTGTGCGGAGCCGGTGCCGTACATAAGGCGCGCTCACCGGCGTCCACGCCTCAGCCTGAGCTGGAGGATCCACGGAGCATCAGCGCTTCTGCTGCCGCTGACACTCAGAGGTAAACGGGATCAGAGAAGGAGCGAGAGAAGCGTTCATGTGACGGAATGTGTCAAAGCTGCGGTAACTGACGACGACCACGACGATGATGATGATGATGATGCATTGATTATAATGTGTTGACTTGAAGACAGTGAGTGTGCTGATAGTGGCATGTGAGAGGAGAGGAGGGGAGGGGAGAGGAGAGGAGAGGAGAGGAGGAGGGCTCGTCTATTCAGGTCTGAGCACTAATTTACGCCTTTGCCATGTTAGGTTCGGCTGCTGTTGGTCCTGACTACTAAACAGAGGATTGTTTCAGCGGAAAGTCTGTGCGCGGATGTCGCAACGTGCAGGCGGATGAGAGCCACGTCAAGTCAGCCACAGTAAGACCGGAAGCCTGGCACTAAGCCTTCAAAATAAAAGTGATCGAGAAGGTGCTGTTAATTTCACATGAAGGAGAGTTTCGGCCTGTTTTTACGTTTTGTTTTTTTATTTCATTTATTATTTATATTATATTTTATATTTATATTATGTAGTAATAATGTTATAGGTGGAGTGATATTTTTTGTAATTTCTAAATGTCGTCCCTTAATCTCTGAATCTGTTTCAATTGAACTTGTTCAAATGTACTTTCAATTAATATTAATATTAATTCCCCCCCCCCCCCCCTCAAATTTTCCATTCAGTTTCTGGTGTTTTTTGTTTGTTTTTTTTGCATATAAACAGAATGATGGAAAACTTTGAATTATTGTTCCAAATCACAAAATGATCCCTTTATGAGTCACAGGATTTGTCTTGTTAGTTTTAAATGGTGTCTTTAAGCTTTAAGGGTTTTTTGGATGGATTCATTGTTGGACCTCTGACTATGACCATGTACAGTAAATACTTCCTAAATGATTGTGATCTGTGGTCAAAGTTGTTTGACATGTTGTTTAGTTAGAGGAGGTGAGCTCATCTAAAATGTGCATACATTTAATTTCTGCATATGAAGTATATGTATATATGAATAAGGGAGAATGGAAAATAGCTACTAATTTCTGATAGGATTGTGATGTAATCGATTCAAAACCAGTGCTGCACCATGACCATATGACACTATCAAAACATGAAAGGACCACTGAGTGTACAATTTAGTGTAATCTGGGATTTTCAGGGTATTTAATATACAGTATGTGATAATATTGTATCACCATGTAGTTGATACAGCTGGTCTTTAACTTTATTTTTCTTTCTTTGACAGTATGTCATTTTTGAATCATGTGTTTAATAGTGTGCGTGTGTGAGACACTGACACATACAGTATATAGAACTCTGTTTGAACGTCTCAGTTTCATCTCAGACTCTTTAATTAAGAGTTTGTCCAAATCATCATTGTGATTAGAAGGCAAACTTCTGTCCTCAAATGCAATCAATAATCACATAATTAGAGTGTTTATGTTACTGTGTAAAAAAACTGGATGTTTATGTTCAAAGACAATTAACCGAGTCATTGTTTGGTCCATAAAATGATCAGTGTTTGTCAAACCTGGAAATGAAAATTAAGTTTCAGTTTGAATGATTTCTTTGTTATATGAAGCAAAAAGAACAGTTTTAGTTATTCAAAAAAGAAACAATTATCAAAGTAGTTGACGATGAATTTAGTAACTGATTGATAATCGGGGAATCGCTGCAGCGGTGTGTTTGTCTGTGAGCAGAGTTGTCGGTCATAAAGTTTGCTTTCCTTCAGCACAAATAATTCTTTTGCATAATCGCCTTTAAAAGCACTACACAAGGAGAGAAAGCTAGCAGCAACAGTTAGTCAGTGGACTTCAAGTGTGTTTGCAGATGTGCTGGAATTTATGAGGTGTCTTGAATGCATCTTAAAGCTGCTCCTCTGAAACATTTTATATGTAATTTCTGTGTTTCTAGCTACAATGTAGTTATGTTATCATATGCAGTATTGGCCTCTCACAGATGCACATGGCTAAAATAAGTCATGATTTAATTGAGAGCCAGCATCTGTGTCTGAACGTGGTTCTCAGTGCAGGGCTGAGCACAAGCATGCTTCAAAAATCCTGACTATCACTTTGAGTATCTGCGGGTATGTAAAGTAGATGCTAAATGGATTAACAAAGATCCTCTGATGTAGTTTTGCTGCGGTGTGTGTTTGCTTGAAAAGGGACGAGGGTTGTTTATTTTGAAAAGTGTGACAGGAAGTGTTGTCTTTGCTTTGCTTTGAAGGTGCTGAGATAATGGAGATGATGTGTGTTATGTATGAGGATGGTATGGCAGGCACCTCAGTTAATGGCGGAATATTTTTAAGCTGCCCGGAAGAAATTTGGCTCTGAATGAAACTGTTGCTAAAGTCACTGTTGTCATTGCCTCAGTGTCAGTGGAGAGTACAGGGAGATACAGTAGTGTGTACATTTATAGTTATGCATTTAAAGTGTAATTATAGGTTTAGAAAGAAATCCGCCTTAGGAATTCATTTTCAAAAAGCCATTCTTTAATATGTTGACATTTGTTTTGTACTTTCAAAAAAGTAACAAGAACTGGCAGCATTTTTTTTTTAAAGTTTGAGTTTAGCACAGGTTCTGGGAAAAGCTAAACCATTATTAAATGCAGAGATGCATGATATGGGACTTTTTGCCATTATCCGATATGCCGATATATCTCAATGAAAGATCAGATACCAATATTAATATACTTTTCCCTCATTTAGTCTCGTCTGTAGTAACATGATATAATATAACACACTCACGTCACAGCAGATGTCAATATCAGTTTCCTTCATGGTGAAAAATAAATAAGCATACAAAAATATGAGTTGTGAGGGCACCGGCATGAAGGTCAAGGAGGTAGCAGCTTATTCGGCCTACTGCTTTAGTCATTAGTCATATTGGGGTGTTTGCCGATGTCTGATAATACATTTTAAAGCCAATATTTGCCAATACTGATATCGTAAAGTGTGCTAAAAATGAATAAAACTAACAAAGGCACAATGTACACTGTCACAGTTTAAGCAGCCATATGTATTTAAGGAAACAGACCTGAACTAGGGCTTGAGAATGTTTGTGTGTAAGATCGAATAATGAAAGGAATCTGTTCTTTTCCAGGTGACGGTCCATTCTGTCCGAGTGAGGCACTCTCCTGCCGCCCGTAATCCAATCCCGGCACTGCAGACCTTTAAATACCACCCTTGAAAACCTCCCAGCAGACACATGGTGTAAGGTGAGACACTCTCAGGCCAACACACTCACCAGTCTGACGTGATCAGTGGACCGAGAGCGTGACCAGTCGCTGCTGCAAGTCTGTGATTGAAGCTGTTGCTGCACTCTGAAGGACCGCTCACGAGTGTCTGGAGGGGATTTCTGTGGCGAGTGGCGAGTCCGTCGTTTTCCTCTCTTGCCGCGTTAAACCGGTATGCTTTTTTCTTTTTTTTGTTGGCCTACTCTGAGCACCTTGCAGTGAATGGAGAACATACTGGTTCTGCTCCCAAAGCACCGACAGGAACACGGGCTCTGCAGACGCACGGCTGCATGTGCCTTGCTGCTGTTTTTTTCCCACACGGCACCTTTTTCCTGGTCTTTAATAGCGACACCCACCCCCTGTAAACCTCTTTAATGGGATAAATCAATTGGACTGATCAGGTTCAAAACCAGATCAGGCAGCAAGTCCCGTTCTGACTTCACCAAAACTGTTAGGCCACGGAATCCTTTCTTTGTCAAGTCCATTGTCTTCATAAGGCTTCCGCATGGTACTTTGGTTGAAAGAACAAGACAAACTCCCCGACATCGACATGTCCTCCGGGGCCGTTGAGATGAAGAAGGAGGGAGGCCCTCTCACGCCGGCCTTCCTCAACTCCAACTGCTCTGTCCACCCGGTCATCCACACCAAGGGCTCAGAGGAGGTGAACCCAGGGACCGGCGCCGAGTTGGAGCTCACAGAGGTCACGTCTTTCGTGGAGAGAGCCAGCGAGACCGGGGAGGACGAGGAGAGGTCGGAGATTGTGGTGACGATGGACTGTCGGGCCAACGCCAAAGGTCAGCGCGAGGAGGACGCTCTCCTGGAGAATGCGAGCCAGAGCAATGAGAGTGATGACACCAGCATTGGCCAGAGCCCCGAACCACCGGCACCACTCAAAGAGACCTCCTTCTCCATTGGCCTGCAGGTGGTGTTCCCCTTCCTGCTGGCCGGGTTCGGGACAGTGGCGGCAGGAATGGTCCTAGACCTCGTCCAGGTGAGTGATTCAAATGTGTTCTCTCATTTTAAACAACCTATATAGATGTTCTGGCTAGTGTTAGATTCTAATATGTACGTAGTAAATCTGTCTCTGAAAGGATTCATAGTTCGTTGTGACTTGGGCCACATTTACTGGTTCAAACCTGACCTGATCAGAGGGAGTCTGTGCTCCGGTCATGGAGGAAGTTTCTGAACCAATATTCTTAATTCACTGATTCTAGTGATTTGATTCAGTTACACTGAAAACAACTGCTTTACGGGTCACTAGTCACTCATTTGTGTGTGTGTGTGGGTGTGTGTGTGTGTGTGTGTGTGTTGCTGTGCAGCTCTGAGTATATCTAAGGCCGCATCATATTATGCCATTTTCTTTCAGGGCTAATACATTCAGGTGTGAATTTGCCTGCTGTCCACAGTACCCCAGTGTTTTAGAGTCACAAAAGCTGTGCATTAACACTTGCTTTCATTTTCCCCGTCTCATCAGTCTAATCAAAAAAAATCCCTGCTCTGGCTTTATTTTCTCGTTAGTACTACTCTCTTTTACCATGGTCTTAGATGGCTTCTGATACGGAGCTGAAACGCGTGTAGCGTGTGCATGAAGACCATGTTGATCTAAATATGCCAAACATAACATAAACATAAACATAGTATTTACCTTAAAGGCCCAATCCTTTAACAACGTGCTATTTAATTTTGTGAACATACGTCATGGAGATTCCACATGCTGTCCTAAAATAAAATAAAATAAAATAATTATACTCCCCATCTGGTCAGCTATGGCTAGCTTGGGCTATAATGATGTAGGATAGTTGTTGTTCATGACTGCAAACAAGTTTAGTTGTGGTTAGCATAGCTATACAACATGCTAACCAATGTGAGTGTAACAACAATGTCAGTTTCCTTGTATTTGGTTAAAGCGGCCATTACATGGTCCTATCTCACTTATATGTGAGATATGGAGGTGTACTTACAAACATGAAGTCGTTTTTATGGTCAAAAACGTCTTAGTTGCTGGATAACGTTGTGGTTACTGAGATAATAAATACACATGCAAATGAAACACGAGCGTAGTGTGTAGCTTAGCCTGTAGCTGGCTATCGCTAATGCTAAACGACAAACCAATCACACAAAGACAGTTATATACGTATTGTTGGCACTGCTCCTTCCTTTAGGTGAAGTTTGGTGCTGTGTCCTGCTTTATATTGAAGAAGAAGAAGAACTACTCTTGTTGTAGCTGCTGAGCGTATCGGATGTATGGAGCTCAGCAGCTACAACGAGAGTAGTTCTTCTTCTTCTCCTACGGTTGAAAGTACCTCACCGGACGTGCCCGGACTCTAGTGCCCGGACTAGGAGGCGCTGCTGTTTAGAGGAGTGGTGAAATTCGCCAGTGACGTAACTAGTCAACGGAAGTGCCGTTCCGCTTCGTAGAGCTCAGGAAAACAATCAAACCCCGCGCTCTCAGCAGTGGATGAACTGACTGTTATGTAATGACGCAGATACACACAAAAATGCAGCATTAATTGGCACTTCCGGGCTATGTCCTCTTTAATCTGGAAAAAAACAAGTGCGACCCTGTAAAATCTCTGTTTAAATGGTTCGTTAGCGCTTACCTCTGTACGACATGTGAACGCACAGAACGCAGGGGTATGGTTAAGTGGTACGGGTAAGGGGTGAAATGGGTTTGGACCTAAAGTGTGCACTGCAGTATAGAAACACAAACACAGGCCAGAGTCATATATTCCTTTAGAGTCAGCTTTTGATGCAGATAAAGCTGCCAGGAGAACAGTCCGGGCACATTGTGTACACGCATGCTGATGCCAACATTCTGGAGCCCAGGAACCCGGCACACAGAGGAGACGGGGGGGAATAAAGTGTTGTTTCTTAGAGCACCTGAAATGGCAGAAAGCTACAGTTGAGCGAGAGTCTGAGTGAAAACAAAACACAGCGCGGTGTCAAAAGCCTCCATTTACCATGTGGTTGGGTATCCTCGCTAAACCAGGAATGCAGAGGTTTGAGGTCAAAAAAGTTTTCATGCTGCCTTAACGTCGGCACCATGCTGCGGCAGTTCCTCCAGTTTCCAAAACACTCGGAGCACCATTCCTGCAGAGGTGAGGCAGGGAAACAGGAGATACAGATGGTACTGGGCCTTATCTTCTCCTCCAGTCAGCTGCACTCATGACTGCGGGCAAAGCTCAAAGTCGTATTCACAAGAGATGAGATGCAAAGTCAGACTTCACTGAAACGTCACTGTATGAACTGCTGCGTGTTTCGCCATCCATGTAAAGTGGAATATGCTCCTGATGGATGCTGCACTGCTGGTGAAGCATGGATGAAAGAATTCTGCCTCCGTGAGACTTGAATCAGGAGTGAATGAAAAATGACAGACAATGTGGGGAGAGTCTGGTGAATGAGTGAGGAAAAAGGACCTGTTGAAGAGTGATGGATCAGTTGAGAGACCGAAGGAGGAGAGTGAAGCCTGGGTCACATGATTACAGGTGTTCACACTGCTCTGCTTTTGAGTCTCCTGTATTCAATCACAGTGTCATTAGATATCTGTTAAATTCAGGCTGTGTAAAATCCCATTGTTTGGTCGTTGTGAGCAGAAACAATTGAGCATTATTTGCTGCTTCCTTTTTATTTCTTTTTCACAAAAGTCCCACAGCTGGAAAAAGAAAAGTTTATAGTAAATAGAGACCACAGTATGTGTGTCAAAAGATTTCTCAAAGAACGTTAGTGATAAATGACATATCAGACATGTCTGATATTTTTAATCCGTCAAAGGGGGAGCTGCAGAGAATGTTTTGGAACCACTGAGCTAAAGTAAGTTACAGTAACACTGTAGTAACACAAGTGCTTTCAATCCACGGTTGTAATAAATTCAACCTGAGTGTCAAACAGGCGACTTAATCCCCCGTCCATGTCACAATGAAATGCTATCTCAGCTAATCCTCCCTGTCCTCTGTGGAAGATAATTCTCTCTCTCTCTGTCATTAACCTGTAAACTGTAAAGTTCTTTAGGTTATTGAGTTGTGTCCTCTGGACTGTTGCATTATTCTCTATACACTTGTTGATCGTTGTTCACTTTGACCATTGGTAACACACACTCACACACATAGAGCTTCTGGCTTCATTCCCACTCGAGGGTTGGCCCAGAAAGGATTGTCCAGGCTGGTATAGAGGAGTGAGGCGTCTGCATACTTGTGCTCTGTGACTTGGTAACAGCAGCAGCAGCAGCAGCAGCAGCAGCAGCAGCAGAATGACCTGAAACTGTCAGTCTCATACCATCATGGCACTGGTATCTTTCTCCAACCCAGCTATGAAATCCTGCCCATGACTCTTTCTTCATGGGTCAGCGAGACGGCGGTGGTAATTCTATCGAGGCTTTCATCGTATGGAAGTGGGCGTGGTTCATTCTAAACTGAGCCTCCGCCAGCTGACTTGCACTAAAAGCTCCTCATGGTTAGTAAAGGTCAGTCACGAGCAGGGCTGAGCAATATATGGATATGATATCTATATGGTGACATGAAACCAGATCTGGTCTTAGATGTTGGATCTCGTCATATCATGATCAAGTATCTGTGATGACTCTTCCTGCTTTTAAAGGCTTTTACGCTGATAATCCTGTTATAGTGAATACATTAATGAAATACACCAAATATTACAAATTAAATATTATATACAGTGCTTAAAGGTAATTGAAAGGTGTTTTTATTTTTCATTTTTAATGCATTTATCATTGGTTACAATCCTGGTGTGAAGATGAGCAATAGAGTAAAAAATTATCTCTCACCCTATTAGACCACCACTGTACACCACACTATTTTTGAGTGATTAAATCGATATTTTATTTGCTTTTTAAAAAGTGTTGTTTGCTTCGTGAAAAGTGTTTGAAAATATTGACACAAATCTACGTCTGTGACTTTGCTGGGGTACATTTTATTTGCTGATACTGCGATTGCAATTTAACTTGATTTAACTTTAGTTAAATATTCACTGTATCATTGATTTAAAATGTAAATGTTCCAAGCGACAAAACACTAACAACCCTATTTAGAGAGAACCCACATGCAAACATGAACACAGAAAAGCTTTCGGTTGAAACGGGATTTGAACCTTCTTGCTGTGAGGCAACAATTCTAGCCACTGCTTTGCTGTGTGACCTTGTTATGATTCAGCCTCAGTGTATGTAATGAAGTTTTCATGTTCCAGGGTGAGGGTTAGTTATAATAGTTATATATTTGTATAGTCTATATCATCTTCTCCAACATGCAGGTCTCTCGATTGTGAGATTTTTTATTTGCTATTTAAACATTTCCCTACAACTTTATTCGCGTCTGCAACTTATTTACACAAGTATGCTTTAAGGGGATACTTACGACGCGTCATGACCAAGAAAGCTGGTTGTGTTTACTTGTTGTCTTGTAGTTTCCTATTTTATTTAGAAATTTCTGAAACTGTCCTCTGGATTCTAGTTAACTTGCCCCTTCCCATAGTTTTTTTTTTTGCACTTTCAAAGTAAACACTTACTTTTTAATTTGTCTCCCGAGTCATGCAATTGGGTCCAAGTCCTTGTTCAGTTGTGACAAATACAGGCCTCGGTCACTGCATCGAGTGTGGGGGTGCGTATCCGGGGTGGAGGCGACACCATCGAGACGCTGTGCTTTGGTGGGGGGGTTTGGGACAAGCTTATTGGGGGTGGACGTAGCCCAGACTCTGTTGTGTACTTTTTTACTACACATATTGACTGTTAATGTTACAGAGAGTTGCTCATTGTCGTGCAGCTGTGTTCCTACGCTGTGTCAATGTGAGCATTTTAACACCAACTGAGACAACACTGCCTGCCAGACCACATCCACTTGCCTGGTTTTCACTCGGAAACCACAGTGACACCAGAGTGAGGGCTTAGTCTTTCAGATGGAATCATCTTCCCAGCTTTATTCCCACACGGGAGACATTGACTCACACATGCAGCATGCATATGTATTCCATCTCTTATAACAATCCCACCAGCAGATTTAAAAACATCCCGTCTGTCATGAACAACATGTTAGCTCACAGCTTTTATCCCATGTCAGGATTAGCGGGTCAGAATGCTTTTGTGCTCTGGCTAATCGTTTACACTCTCCAGGATCCTGAGGAATCCTTGCAGGGGTCAGGTTGCTTCCTCTGGTCACAGAGGTCAGACTCTATCACCCATTCACACTCGTGTGATCCGTGGACGCCAGCAGCCCATATATCAGGCCTGTTAACGATTTAGCTTAAAGTTTGATCCAGTCCTCAGCTACAAGGCCACAACACGTCACACACTAGGTTGCACCGTTTGTGGTGTCGTCGTGTCTCATTCGTGTGTGTTTGTGTCACAGTTGAATATAAAACAAACAAAATAAAAGAAAACCTTCACGGACAATATTTCAAAGGCTGCAGATGCAAATAAGAGTTGGCAGTTTCTTCACAAAGTGGTAGCTGAGGTTATGCCTTCCTTGAAAGTCGCTGGACTTGTCTCATGTTTTTTTTAAAAAAAGAGTCGCCATGGTTTCTGAAAAGTCTAACCCTAACCTCGACCTAACCTTAAAACATATCTTCACCTTAAAATGTAGTTATTTACGTTGTGGGGACTTGATTTCGACACATTTGCTAAGTCGGCAACACTGGATTGATCCAGATGTTTGTATACACGGGGCAAAATATAGAAACTGTCACTTTCTTTGGGTCAGTAAAGGACCACACGTCTACATTCCACTTTGGTAGAACCAAGGTTCAGTGAATCCACTTCAAAAACAAAAGGTACTTACCAATTCAATAACCAATCCATAGGTATATTATATACCAAACACCTTACACTGACTCGCCATTTTTCATTTGTTAGCGATAGTGTTCCAGACACCCAGTTAAAATAAGGTCTATGGGTGTGCTGTCCACACCAGGGCTCAGTCCGACAGTGGAGACAACTGCTCGACATTTTGAGGCCATTTGTCGAAGATTTTAATGTAAATATTACATATTTCAACCTGTGCAGCGCAGTAAGGGTTGTGAATGGACTGGATTGATTCAAATACATACTAACACAATTTATAATGAGCTTTTGAACTGTTCACTTTAGCAGCGAATGCCGTCGCTCACACCCATGAGCAAACGTCAGATCCACCAGCTTGTAGACTGAATATTTTTTGGATTTTCAAAACAGTATTAACCTGTAACACCACCACAATAAACAATGAGTTGTTTCTTAATGACAAAGGTGCTTCTACATGAAGGTCGCAGGGCTGCTGGTGCCAATCCCAGTTGACACACGGTCCATCACAGGGACAACACACAAGAGACAAACAACCATCCACTCTCACATTCACACCTACTGACAATTTATGTCCAGTGTCCAGTTTACCTCTGCATGTTTTGGACTGTGGAAGGAAACTGGAGAACCATGGGAGAAACCCAGAGAGAACATGCAAACACAGAGAGGCCATTGGTTGGACTGGGTTGCAAACCCACGTGCAACAGTGACAGCCGCCACGCCACCGTGTGACCAGGGATAGGCATTTCTTTGCAAAAATGTTATTGAAATATTCAATGTTATTATTTGTAGAATATTGTAGTGAAAGTAATGCCGGGTTCATGAATGAGCTAAGCTAACACGATGCGATCAAAATGGTGAATTTCATCATCTGCAAAAACACATGAAGTCCACTAAGTGTGTGCTGCTGCTGTCACTGGAGTAGAAAGTTGTGTTTGTACAAATGATTATTGATATTGATAAAACATTTAGTTTTCTACCTTTCTAATGTATTATGAATAGTAGGAAGTAGTTTTTTTTTTTATACTTAAGTGAATGATCAAATAATTGAATGCTGATGCTCATCCACTAGTATTTGCATTTGTAACCGTCTTCACAGGAAGTGAGTGTGGGGAGACGTCCTCTTGTAGTGTCTGTGAGTTTCATTGACATTGCATGCCATCAGGTTCAGCCTCACACTCAGTACATCAAGTACACTGATCACAAATAAAATGGGGCCATGTTACTCAACTGGGCAACTTGACCCTTGTGGGGCTTGCATACCAGAGCTCCTATAGGTCTGTACACAGTGGTACTGGGGTTGTCCTGTAGAGTTCTTAGAACCGAGGAGGTGGCCATGTGGGGGTGGGGGGGGGATGGTGGGGGTCGAGTTTGGCTCAAAGCCAGTGTTCCATGGAGACAACAACATATATCACGACGGGGTATAGGCACAGAGAGAGAGAGATAGGAGAGTGAGACAGAAGTAGAGAGAGAGAGAGAGAGAGAGCTTGAAAGCATGTGGCTGTGAAAGGAGAGAGGAGTGCTCACAGAGGTGCTCACAGGGCTGCTGGCCTGGCACAAGGCAGCGAGCCAAGCTGAGGGGCAGGCGGTTGGAAGGAACTGTGCTTGGCCTGGTGACAGCAAGGGTAGTGACAGAAGGAAGGAAGTTTAACCCACACTGAAGTTCTGATACACCACACCTACTGATACAAAACACACTCTGAACTATCCAGTCCATGACATTCCTTATCAGCGCTGTATGTACATCTGGATACACAGCAGGACCAACACAGTGAGAAACGTTGTGTGTCGCTGCAACGTCCACTCCTCCTCCTCCTCCGTCCCTGCTCTTTTCTGTGCCAGCCTCACTGAATATTGATTCAGCTCGAGGCAGACTGGACTCTAAGTGCTAGGGGCCTGTGGGACCGGCTCCAAAGATAAGCACTTTTTACACGAACAAAATCCATGTCCTCGGCAAGAGCTTTGTTTTGACCACAGACCTGTTACGATTGCACGAGCTGCAGTGGAGACACTTGACCACAGTGACAAGCCCTGAGACTCACAGGCAACCCAGCTCGCAGAGACCGGCCCGCAGCCAGGGAGGAGGTCGTCAAGGGTCAGGTCTAAGAATACCAACTATGAATTTCATTAAAGGCCATCTACTAAGATTTAAAAACACATGGCAGAGACGACATGTGCCCTCACACGTGCTCGACACATGATCAGTGATTCTCTGGCGTAAACCCACCACCTGCCCACGCTGTCATTTTAGATTTTCCTGGTCCAGCTTCCAGGCCTTGTTGTGGAGTTGTGGCTCGTCTGGGACAGGGAAGTGTCCATGTTTCCTGTGTCATCACAGTCGGTCCAGCTGTGACTCCTGAGCTCTGATGTAAATGAAATGTAGCGTAAGCTTCTGGATATTGTTTAACTTGTATTTTATCACAGCATCTTTATGGTTGTGCATTTTTTTCCACATGGTTTACTGAGCTCACTGTCGTCTTGGAACCTTGCCATTTTCTTCCTGCTAAAGGTCAAATGTGTGAGACATTTAGTGGCCTTCACATACCAGAAAGGAGGTTGTTGGTCTTTGTTTGTATCGTACGTATTCCTTCAAAATGCCAAATGTTCTTTTAGGATTCTGTACAAACATGGCAGAGCCGTGTTTCACTTAAACAACCGTAATTATGAATGGTAGTGTGTTAAGTAAATGCCAACCAATCCCTTATAATAAATATTACACACTGCACATTAAATACTGGCCAGTTGTGGGTGAGTGATCGTTGTAAATATTGTTTTTCAGTTCAAATTCATTCATCAGGTCTTATGTGCTCACACACTTACACACCCATCTCACGCACTGTTTTCACCGAAGCATGACATAAAAATACTCAACTTCCTCGAGACTCAAGAAAAATAGCCACAGAACCGCTGAACCAATGAAACATGTTTTATTTACAAGTGATAAAGAAGAGGAGCAAATAGCTTCAGGATGGGGCAAAGGCCAAATAACAAACTAAGTTACCTTAACAGTGAGTCTGGTGTCCTATCATGCTCCATGTTCCATCATGCACACACAATTTTACCACTTAATCAATGTCTCTCTCAATCAGATGTGCTTGTTTTCCAGCATGGCAGCGTGTTTAAATTGTGACTGATGTTACATGTGTTCTTTGCAGCACTGGACTGTGTTTGTGGAAGTATCTGAGGTGTTCATCCTGGTCCCAGCGCTGCTGGGGCTCAAAGGAAACCTGGAGATGACACTGGCCTCAAGACTTTCCACTGCGGTAAGAGACATGTGCATTCTACACCATCTTAAGTCGAAGTCTATGACATCTTAACCAATGCTGCTACATCTCACCCGTAAACAGACTTTTCCAACAGGAAACTGGAGTTTGTAAAGCCCTCACTAAAGAGTAACTAAAGCCTAGATGGTTATCTAGTAATGTTATTCAGTGATCCAGGTCCAAGTCTTGGTAGTTTTGTGTGAAGTATTTGAATGATGTATTTTGTGTTAACATGTGTGTATGTACTGCCTTCTCTGGATAAACACCTCCCATTACATTTGAATGTTCCTATTAGCTGGCTCTTCCCGGCCTTTTGTCACCAACCGTCCTCCTCTGGCCACACCCCCAATATGGGGGGGTCAGAGCGGATACACAGCACTTGTATTTCTGGTGGATGCCGCAAAGGAAGTAGGGAAATTAAACATCTGGTTTACTTTTCAGAGTAAAACATTTTGACACCACATCATATGTGTACGGTGGCCGACAGCGGCAAACACACTGCAACGACCCAAAACACATGCAGGAGGAGAAACGAGCTGCATAGTCACAAACGCTGTGTATTCCCAAAACACCGGCAAGTCCCAAAACACATGCAGGAGGAGAAACGAGCTGCATATTCACAAACGCTGTGTATTCCCAAAACACCGGCAAGTCCCAAAACACATGCAGGAGGAGAAACGAGCTGCATATTCACAAACGCTGCGGATTCCCAAAACACGGCCAAGTCCCAAAACACATGCAGGAGGAGAAACGAGCTGCATAGTCACAAACTCTGCGTATTACCAAAACACGGCCAAGTCCCAAAACACATGCAGGAGGAGAAACGAGCTGCATGTTCACAAACGCTGCAGATTCCCAAAACACCGGCAAGTCCCAAAACACATGCAGGAGGAGAAACGAGCTGCATATTCACAAACGCTGCGTATTCCCAAAACACAGGCAAGTCCCAAAACACATGCAGGAGGAGAAACGAGCTGCATATTCACAAACGCTGCGTATTCCCAAAACCCAGGCAAGTCCCAAAACACATGCAGGAGGAGAAAAGAGCTGCATATTCCCAAAACACTGGCAACCAGCAAGTCCCAAAAGCTAGCAAGTCCCAAAGTGCTAGCAAGTCCCAAAATGCCGGCAAGTCCCAAAACACCGGTAACCAGCAAGTCCCAAAACGCCGGCAAGTCCCAAAACACCGACAAGTCCCAAAAAATTTGCGTTTGCCCCTTTCGGCCGACAGAGTAGTCCCCGAGCATCGTAATGGCTGGTCGTATAGCTGCACCAAAGCGAGCGCTTCCATTTTTGAGTACGTTTCCATTGTCGTTTCTGTCGGCCGAGAGGGGCAGACGCAAATGTTTTGGGACCTGCTGGCGTTTTGGGAATCCGCAGCATTTGTGAATATGCAGCTGGTTTCTCCTCCTGCATGTGTTTTAGGTCGTTGCAGTGTGTTTGCACCAGTCGGCCACCGTATATTTTTTACATCACAGAAAGAGTCCTCACGAGCTCGGCGTGCTCCCGTTTATTCAGACGTTAGAAAGACTGCTGCGTTCGTTGTGTTTACAACATTTACAGTGTATATCTGTGCGATATTTACCTGACGACAGTGAGTGCTATTGAAAGTTGAAAAACAGAATTCCTAAGATATCATAGACTTCAGTGGTCATAGATTTGATTTGGTCAGCCACCTTTCAGTGGGTTGATATCACAGTGGGGGTGATGCCAGAAAAAACATTGTTTATATAAATTGTATGATAAAAATGATGGCCATGCATTGATTGTATTGTTTTCTGTACAATCCTTGTTTATCATGGTGGAATGTTTCACTGTGGCTGTGTGAAGTGTTTCCCACTTACAAGTTACCCAACTTGTCTCAGATCCCTCATCAGCTAAGATCTATTACAGCTGATTATCCCTGGGGTCAGAGGTCATATTGGCAAGCGTAACCTGAGGTTCAGACGAACTGATAGCAGCATTCCCATAATCCTCTTTGTTTTTTAACATCTTGTCACTGACCCTGCCCGTTCACCTGACCCTTCCTCTGCCTGACCTGTTTCCCTGTGTGACAATTTAAAGGAAGTGTGGTTGTTTGATATACTTTGATATAGGGAATTGTTGGATTACAAAGCAACACAAACTTCACAAAGTTCTAACAGAGAGACAGCCTTAAAAATCTACTTTTTACGGAGCCTCAGACATGACATGGTAAAAAAATAAAATAAATTATAGCTATAACGTGCACACGAAATACTTCTTTGTGGCCACGAAGTAGGTATAATGTGTGCACAAAATACTAATTAAAAAAATTTCATTCCTGGATATATGGGTAAGCAAATCGAGTGGTGTCATGTTGTTATTGTCTTACCTGTGCCGGTAAAGAAACCTGCCTCTCAATATTCTGCCTAAAATAAAACTCTTATCACACTACCTCTGTCCATTGTGTAGC
Organism: Solea solea; assembly: GCF_958295425.1. Classification (NCBI taxonomy): domain Eukaryota; kingdom Metazoa; phylum Chordata; class Actinopteri; order Pleuronectiformes; family Soleidae; genus Solea; species Solea solea. Next base: position 26,252,011 of record NC_081139.1, read on the forward strand.
TTTAGCCACTCTACTGCCTCTACCTTTGACCTTAGAGGAGGTGCGCTCGATTTGCTTACCAAACTGTCCAGGAACGATGACCGTAGTATTAGTATTTTGTGCGCACATTATACAGTATACATACTTCGTGGCCATGTTATAGCTATTCCGTGGGCACAATTTATTTATTTATTTTACCATGTCATGTCCGGGGCCATGTTTTCTGTGAGAGCGTTGGTGTCTCAGGTTAAATGTGAGAGTGAATTGTTGTTCTCTTCTGTAAACTGACTCCGCCTTTTGCCCTATGTCAGCTGGGATTGGCTGTGACCCTCCTGTGGAGGATGAAGTAGAGTAGAGAAAGAATAAATATGGCTGTTTATCACAAAAAAAAATTACACCATTGTGTTTCCCTGCTGTTGTATGTGAGCGATGATTCTCAAATCACCAGGAACTGGACACACTGAACTGTAGGGACGTATGTGTCAGTACAACCACCAAAACCTTCTCTATGAGGACCCATGATTAAAAAATGGCAAAATATCGTGACCCAAAATCACAATTTAATTTGTGACACAAGCACATTTTCTGTTCTTCAATAACATCTACTATCATTTTGATTTGGGGAAAAACACCTAAATAAATCTGTGGGGGCAAAGACCCAGTGTTTTGGAACCCCCATGATGTAGACAGTGTGAGATCTTTGATAACCAGAGCTAACGGGATATGTGTCAGTGTCGCTCCGAGTCGCTCCAATCCTCACATTCTTTCCACTGACCTGTGGGAAACAGGTGACCAAGCCGAGCTTTGGGAAAAACAGACCAGGGGGAAAAAATAAAGCCTTCATACACACAGGGATCACATATTCCAGCATCTCACTAACATTCTACACCACTTACTGTATGTCATGTCGTTGGTGTCGTACAGATATATTTATCTGTTTCTGTTGTTGCTGAGCTAATATTTAATGGTCAGTCATTTTTGTTAAATAAATCCGGTGCTGATGTGTCCTTGGGCAGGACACTCAACCCCCACGTTGCTCCTGTGTGCTGCACGTACAGTAGATGTGATGTATGACAGTAGTGAGTGAACGGCGACACTGTCGTGTGAATCAGCTTTTTATCAAACCCATTTCTAACATTAATGATGAAGTAGAGTAACTGATGATTTCTAGCGTCCCTGATGAAAGCGATGGAACGATGCCAGAGTTTGAGCCGAGGTCTGAGTGTTAGCGCTCTGCTGACTGACCTCAGCGGGACCAGGTCATTATCAGCAGATTAAAGGAACTGTTAGTTTCCTAATGCGCTTATTACTGAAAAGAATGTAATCCCTGGTCCTGGCTCGCTGCAAGAGTTTTCATTTCACATCATCGTCTTTCTTTTTTCTTAGTCTTCCTCTTCTTTATCATCACTGGTCTGAACAAAATGATTGTCAAAGCGTTTTTGGTGAATTTCTTTGAGAACAGTTATTAAAATAGCACTTTATAATGAATGTATGTGGTTGAGTTTCATGTGTCAACAGAAAAATGATCAGATGAGAAACAACAATAACATAATAATAAAAATAGCTGTATTTTATGTCAAATCTCATAAAACCTAATCATGAAAATGAAATGTAGCAATAATAAAAAAAGGACATTTCAAAAACGCCAGGCAATGAAATGAGTAATTCAGCCGGATTTCATTTCCTTTTATATATTTGATTGATTTGTTCAGGATATAAAACACGCGTGTCGTTCATGACTGTGCTCTCTTCTCCGTGATGATCCAGATGTTCACACGGGGTCAGTTTTTCCATATTTGCTAATGTTGTAAAAGCTTGTCAGCTCTTAATGTAAATCCATGTAAATCAGGCTTCTTATCCAAACGGCTCATGTGTTCTCAGCTCTCTGTGTGTGTGTGTGTGTGTGTTGCATCTCATCTCTAAAAACACCATTTTTCTCATTAACATGATCATATACCCAAATATAATTTTTCAATCATTGCCCATAAGCTTTCGCACCATGAGTGGTGCAGACACATGAGATGCAGAGATGGTTCATGACGGCGGAGGACGTACAAATATATGAACCCAAAATACAATCTCATATTTAATGTTTAATTGAAAGTTTTTTATTGCAAAAACAAAAGAATATTTATTGATATAAGGTCACATTCAACTTTTTAAAAGGGAAACTTTTTCTCTTTTTTTGTGTTATATAAACACAAAGCATTTACTGTTTGAAGTAAATTGCGTGTTAGACTTGTTTTGATGTTTCATATTATCTTGTGTTTGATATCATGTAGATGGGGAGATCTTGGCTTTCATTTAAACCCTGTTTGTGGATATTTTCTCACAACAACGCACACTCAACAATACAAGCACATGTGTGTACATTTGCAGAATATTGTGTATTGGAGTACAATATTGTGCTGGGAGGCTACAAAGTGAAATAAATCAATAGAAGGAACAAATAATGTAGCGTTTTCACCCCACGGGTACAGACGCACACACGCCTTCTAAAATATTAAAAAGATAAAAATGTACATGCTAGTGAACATGTTATGTGTATGTTTGCATATGTATGCAAATAAATGTTTTAAATGTAATTATTGTTCATTTTCTTCTGAATCCTAACATTTCAGTGGACACACTTCTGTACTACGGTATTGTAACGGCACATACTGGATGAGATGGTACAGTGTGATAAAATGAACTGTCACTTATGGGTCTTTAACAAATGGACTCTCCCAGGATTTGCACCTTTTTAGTTACAAATCATTATTTTTAAATGGGAGGTAACTTTAGCTCATCAAAATATCATTTTCAATCATTGTTCATAAGCTTCCGCACCTTGAGTGTTGCAGACAAGTGAAATGTTGATCTCTGGCTCATGGATTATAACTGATGAATATGAGGGTTTTATATTAAAGCCAGAGATTGACATTATACTCCCTCAATAATGCGTCAGTGAAAATGGAAGAAATCACTTAATGGTGATTTTATACGATCAAAGTGTATTTGCACAGTATCTTTGACCTTGTTAAAATATATATATATCCATATGAAGAATATTAATTGAATTGTTTCCCTTCTTTGTGCATATATGTTAATGTTAGTGGACAGAGAGGTTTGTGTCCTCTCACTGTGGATGACCATACGCATCATTGCTCTGGACACACAGTGGCCCACTGTGGACACGGCCACTTGACGCTTGAGACCGTCAGTGTGTGTGTGTGTGTGTGTGTGTGTGGAAGAGAGGAGATGAGATAAGTGGAGTCGGCCGCAGGGTGGGGGATCAGATCAGAGTGTCTTTGTCCACAGAACTGACCTGTCATTGTTCTGATGGGACCAGACACACACACACACACACACACACACACACAGAAACAGTATGTTAACCTTGTGTGTTCCTCTGCCTCTTTCAGGCTAACATTGGTCAGATGGACACAGCCAAGGACATGTGGCAGATGATCATGGGGAACCTGGCCCTCATCCAGGTAAACTCAGCTCCAGTGTCCTGATCCTGTAAGAACATCAACACACATGCCCAATTTTTGATTTTGAATCCACTACTACTCGTTAATCACCAAGTGTTTTGATAACCGACTCCTCGTCAGTTTCTTTAACGTGAATATTCCCTGGTTTCTTTGCTCCATAAACAAAGTCAATCATTTAAGTTTGTGGACAAAACAAGACGTTTGAGTACATCGTCGTCATTTTGGGGTTTTGAAAACACTGATCTGACATTTAATGGACCAAACGATGAATTGATTCATGGAAGAAACAATCTACAGATTCAAAGGTTATGAAAATCATCGTATACAGTATTATATTACAGTATATTACAGATCCCTCGATATGACTCATGATTAAAACACTAGGCTGATCAGTCTTTGACTTCAGGTGCTGGCGCCCTCTACAGCTATTATAAGAAAACATATATCTACATCTGCTGTGACATGAGTATGAAAAATGTTATTTTAATTTCACTGTAAAAAGACTGTATATACTGATTCAGTCCACCAAAGACAACTGCTTCACTAACTAGTTTGTGTGTGTGTGTGTCGCGCGTAAAACAAAGTCATGCCAGTTTCATGCAGCCGTGCAGTGATGGCTCCGCCCACGTAGAGGAGGTACTATAGTACAGGGACTATAACAGGACCATTAGAGTGAATTCCTGTCCTTGAATGCAAGAGTTACGTATTTAAAATAGGCGCCCTCTTGTGGTAGTATAAATAACAACCATCTACCTTGGGTGTGTCGTCATCAAGTAGCTTCGATGACGTTCATATGAACTGTGACTGCAACAGTATTTGAAAGTTAAGCTTCAGAAAGCTCTGCAGTCATCATCACCTCCATCACCCGTGTGTGTGTGTGTGTGTGTGCAGGTCCAGGCCACAGTGGTGGGGTTCCTGGCCTCCATCGCTGCGGTCATCTTCGGCTGGATCCCAGAGGGAGACTTCAACATTGGCCACGCCGTGCTGCTGTGTGCGTCCAGTGTGGCCACGGCCTTCATAGCCTCTCTGCTGCTGGGTAAGAAAAAAAAGCTTTATATTACAAATGAGTGGCTTAAGTGAACGTCTCAGTAACAAGTGACAGTAACAGTACTCTGACACGGAAACACAAGAAAACCAGCAGTGATCTCACCAAACGTGTACGGAAAAAGCACAACAACGATCAGCGCACACGCCTGCATCAACACACCACACCCACTTAACTAACAAAACTGAAGGTGTGCACGGAAGCTCCGCCCACCTACCCTCCCTTCCTACAAATGGAATGCAACATAGGTTTAACGACATGGACACGTGACATTACAATATACTGCAGAAGTAAAAAAAAGTGTCGAGTAAATTGTCTTTTAAGACACAAACAAAGTCAAGAATTTCCCTTTTTTTATTTCATTTTATCAGTTGGACTTCAGAGATGAAAAACGTAAACAGAGACGTATGGACGTGGCCCTAATAGACACCTTCTGAGTTGTTGTTTTTAACTCTTAACTTTAACCTTTAGAATTAAAGTAAAATATTCCAAAAGTGTTCACTTAGAAAAGACAACATTTTCCACGCGGTCATCATGTGCGACCGTGCCCTCACTGACGTCTCTGACCTGAACTCTCACAGGGCTCATCATGATCGGCGTCATCATCGCGTCCAGGAAGGTTGGAATCAACCCAGACAACGTGGCCACGCCCATCGCAGCGAGCCTGGGAGACCTGATCACTCTGTCCCTGCTGGCGGGCATCTCCACGGGACTGTACAAGGAGCTCGGTAACACATCAGTGTCTGACATGCGTTCACTCACTCCTTTGTGTTATGATTTAATATGGAACATTTCCGCCTCAAATGATGGAAAAGAGGATTGTACTAATGTAGTATATTTGTTCAGCAGTGTACTGAATCTAAAACACAGGCTGGACGTCTGTGGTGTAATCTAGGTTTGATGGAATAATAACAGCATGTAAAAAGAAATGGAAGGGCACAGAGGCGCTGGAGTGCTTTTAATCTGAAATGGGAAATGGCAACGAGGCGTCTCATCGAGCTGAGTTCAAATTGATTTATTGAGAAAATATCGCCAGATTAATTATGAAAATAATAGACTGAAGGAGTTTTGTTTTTATAATTGTTAATAATTCTGTTGACTGTGTGTAACAAAGACTAAATGACGAATATAATTCATTGCATCTGTAAAGGAATCCAACGAACACTGCTCTGAAACAATTCTTCAGATGTACACATATATACAGGGTACAATGTAACTGTGATACATTCTCTACGTTTTCATCTAAACAAAAGCAGCTTTGAGTGGTCGTATCAATACAGACCCTTTACCATAGAAGGTATAATGTCATTCCATCCATATTCTCTGTGTAAATCCCCCTCCTCTCCACAGACCATAATAACTACGCCAACCCTCTGGTGTGTGCGGTGTTCGTCGCCCTGTGTCCTCTGTGGGTGCTCATAGCCCGGAGGATCCCATCAACCAGAGAAGTCCTTTACTCCGGCTGGGAGCCGGTCATCATCGCCATGGCTATCAGCAGGTACATTCATTCATTCATTCATTCATTCATTCATTCATCTTCTACCACTTTGTCCTCCACATGAGGGTTGTGGGGGGGGCGGTGGTGCCAATCCCAGTTGATGTAGGGCGAGAGGCGGAGTCACAGGGACACACAGAGACAAATGTGCTGACCCCGCCCACAGCTGATTGTTCTGAAAACAACATTTGAATGAATTGAGGAATATTTGTTCTGTTCTTCATATACTGTAACACCGTAATACACACGTCTCTACTGTTTATCACAGTTCACGTTTCCTGTTTAAACAAAGACTCTAATGTGTTTCCCTGTGACGACACGTGGTGAAATAACATCCTGTCTTGCAGCGTTGGTGGACTGATCCTCGACAAGACCGTCACCGATCCAAAGTTCGCCGGCATGGCCGTCTTTACCCCGGTCATTAACGGTAAACACCGGGAAAACATGATCCAACCTTCCTTACATGAGATATTAGCAGGGGAACTTTAAAGTTGCAGAGTGTGTTTCACAATGTTTCCATAGTTTTACCATGTGTGTGTGTGTGTGTGTGTGTCATGAGGTGTGGGCGGTAACCTGGTCGCGGTCCAGGCCAGTCGGATCTCCACCTATCTGCACATGAATGGTTTACCCATGGGGGATCCCAACCTCACACCCAGGAAGTGCCCCACACCCTGCACCTCCTTCTTCGGCTCCAGTGAGTTTCTGTTCTTCTTCCGTCACTCTTTGATTCATCACAGTCCTTTTTTAGTCATGTGACTAAAAAATCGGCCACTCCCCCCTCTCTCTGTCTTCCCCAGCTGTGAACTCTCGGTCGGCCCGTGTGCTCTTCCTCCTGGTGGCGCCGGGTCACCTCGTCTTCCTTTACACCATCAACTCACTGAGGGGTGGACACACCACCCTGACCCCCATCTTCATCACCTTCTACCTGGCTGCTGCACTACTTCAGGTACACACACACACACACACACACACATTGTCTTATTTTTCCACACGATACAATTCTAACTAACTATTGTAATTGAAGTTAAAAAAAAAAAAAAATATTGATATCAAATCAAAAGCATCATTATAGAAAATGATACTGATTTCATCATTTTAGCATGATAAAAATGACAATCCACTACTATATGAAAAATAGCCTCACAGTTGGATCTGGATCCTGCAGAGGCCTTTATTGTATGAAAGTGAAGTCTGTCTGACACAGGTGGGACCCTCCAATCCATGTCAAGTTCAAATGATTTATTTCTCTATGTTTTTTTATTACTAGATTCATTTTGCATCATTTTATTTAGAAATTCTGCGATATATCATCACAGATATTGTTATATATTTTCATCTAAATATTACCCACCCCTATACGGAACACTTTTTTACAAAAGCTTGACTGCTATTATTATTATTATTATTATTATTATAATAATAATAATAATAATAATAAAAAATAATGATAATAATAATAATCTATTATTGTTATTATTGTTGTTGTTATATATAGATTATTAATAATAATGATATGAACTATAATGATAAACATTAAACAAATGTACTCCATCCAGCTGCATTAATGACGTTAAATATAAAATGAAAAAAATGAGGCCAGTGATGCAGAATAATTGCAGTCAAATGATTCTTTTCTTATCTACGAGCAGCTAAACGTGTCATTCCTGAGAAGTGAGAGTGTCTCCAGTATCGTGAGGTGCGCCTCTGCTTTGTTCTCCTCCCAGGTGATAATCCTCCTCTACCTGGCGGACTGGATGGTGCACTGGATGTGGGGTCGAGGCATGGACCCCGACAACTTCTCCATCCCCTACCTGACGGCGCTGGGCGACTTGCTGGGAACCGGCTTCCTCGCCCTCTGCTTCCACATGCGCTATTTCATCGGGGACAAAGACTCTAATGTGGGCAACTGAATGATAAAAAAAAGAAAAAAGAGACGGCCTTCTTCTGTACGCTGTGACAAACCTCAGTCTTTTTCTGAAAGTGGACGATGTCTACATTAAAAAGGGCTAATCTCCTGTAGGGCTCCGACTGATGCTAGAGTGCACGTGTAGCATTTCATCTTCAGGACATCAGGACACTGATGCACCACAGCAGCTGCCCCAGCATCCCAACACTGTCAACAACACACACACACACACACACACACACACACACACACCTGATGTATCCAGACCCTCGCCTCTATTTTACCCTAATAACTTAGTCCTACTACTTTTATTATTATTCTATTGACAATAATTATGAATGTTGACAAATAATGTTTTTGATATGAATCAATATCTGTTGTATTTCAAGGGCCATTCCTCATTATTTTCAATGGGGACTTGAGCCCTCCCACTTTTAACACTTGAAACTAAGACAACAGAGACGGCAAACATGTGCTCAAACAGGTCTAGAAGTGCTCAGTGATATACACAGAGAGAGAGAGAGAGAGAATATTACATGGAATCTAATGATTTAGGAAAAATACAGTACGTGTTTTACAGTAGAACAGGCTTGAGGAGGTTTTATTACACACACACACACACACTCACACACGCATAAGAAGCTGCCAGCAATGATACATGAGGATGGAACAGCAGAATATTAATGCTGTCATTTAAGTTTACTCCTGCACAATCCAGGCTTTGGCTTTGCAATCCAAGCCCAACCGATAATGGCAGGCACACCTGTGAAAAAAGATTTTAGCCCCTAAACAAAAAGCTGACCTGATAAAAATCTGTCTGCTCATGTCTGTATGTCGCCGTTCCGCAGCCTTTTCCAACTGGAACCTGAAGTCTTTGCTGCTTTTATAAAGCTCTCCCTTCCCACACCAAAGCCCATAGAAAGGAAAAAAAACAAAATACCGCACCAAAGTGTTACAAAGAGCAAATACTGAATCTCAAACTGTAGCAGGTGGAGCGACGTCACTGTAGATAAAGCGCGTGGTGTCGCACGAACATGTGTCTCATGGTATTCTTGCACATCTTCATTATAGAAATAACGGAATAGCTTAATATCTTCCTCCACACTCAGCTGACCTGACCCACGTGAGGCCTGACTGATGCACCAGGGGCCAGTAGAGTGCATGTGCACAATGTGAAAAAAACAAAACATTTTCCTTTTTTTTTCTTTTGCTGATTTTTTTATTATTATTACTATTGTTATTATGTTAAAATTGTGATTTTTCTTCCTTCTTTCTATTCCTCTCCTCCTTTTCCTTAACTTTTTATTAACTCTTCTTACGATCGCTGTAAAGATGGAGCAACTTCACTGACGCACACACACACACACACACACACACACATGTACTGTAATGTGACAAACAGAGGAATTCTCTTAACTGTACAACTTCTCTGTGTGTGTGTGTCCCCTGGATTCAAACCCACACGCGTCCGCCCTCTAGTGGCGTGGTTCTATAACTACGACATGTAGTAAGAGCTGCACGTGTCCTCGGCTCTGCTCGTGACCAGTGTTCTGCCTCTGTGTCCGTGGGAAGTTGTGAATACTTGTACAACAGGGGCAAGTAATGCTTTGTCTATTTATTTTTAGATGCACACAAAGCAAATTGTACATATTATATTTATTCTATATATAAGGTTGTTTATTTGGGCTCTGTTTCTTTATCACCATGTTGTTGTCTCTATCCTCTTCTCTTTAATGTTTGTCTTTTTTTTTTCCTTTGCAAAGGCCAGTAGAGCTTTCCTTTTTCTGCTAAGTCATAGCACAGTGCCTAAAACCATGTTTTACACAAACCCTGAATCATAGAAAGGCCTTAACCTATCAGAGCCAAGCTCGCCTCAGAGTAACCAATCAGGAGCTAGGTTCGCCCACTGAGTAGCATCTCTTTAAAATAGTTTTTGATTAATAAAAGATGTACAGTAGGATGATTCTGACGTGTAATGTCACAGTGATTTTATATGACGTCGCCGTGGAGACGAGGGCTGCAAGCGTCAGCGACGGTGAATCGAGCGGAGTGATTTAAAAAAAGGGCTCCTGAAAGGTCTGGAATCAAGTGAATCACAAGTTGAAGAACGGAAATACCTGACAAAAAAAAGTAAAAAAAATAAAAATGCAATACAGCGTCACATCTTCTTATGATTCCAGAGTTTAAAAACCCTTCGTCTGACTACTACTGCCTTGTTAACCTCAGTGCTTCAAGCCCCTGAAGTCACAGGGAGCCACGCCGATCCTCAGGCCGAAAACCATCCCACATCCAGATCCAGGCTCCAGACGTCACCTGTCACTTATGTTGCCTTTCACATGTATTAGTCTTGCTGGGCCTGCGGTCTTGTGCGCTCCTCTCGAGAGGAAGGCTTTCTCTGTGCAAGGACTTTGTAAATTGCTGGAAATAAAGGACTATATTATTTCATACCATTTCCCTGGTTTCTGTGCATGATTTCAAATGACACACCAGTCCCTGCTCCAGCACACCCGATTCAAATCAATGAGCCGACTATTTGAATCCGATCGAAAACGTGCAGGACAGTAGGTCCCGAGTGCTTTCCCACGCCCCTCACCTTGGCTTTCCATCACATTTTCCAGTACGTGGGCGGAGTCATAAATACACCAGACTCCTGTGTTCATATTGACATTTTAGACGTATGTATCCTTCTGCTCAGTGTCTCAGGAACTACTTTATACAGAGCAATAAAACACTGTTTTGGATAAAAATATTTATTTGCTATCATTAAATAGATACAGAATACAACAGAATCATTTTGGATAAAGTCAATTTAAAAGAACTTTAAATACATTAAACCTGCGATAAAAAAAATATATATATATAGTCAGATAAAAGCAAAAAGTAAGAAACATTGTAACATGTTAACAGGAGATGAGCAGAGGGTTTGCACTGGTGCTTTGATGCCGAGAAGATGTAACCAGTAGATTCTCTGCTGCTGCTCTTCTGTTGTTCAGTCTGTCTCCGAGGAGGTCACTGGACGACAGCTGCAGGCACAGAGCTTTGGCTACCTGGACCACCCTCGACTGACCTAAAAGGAAAGAGGAGTAGTTCAGTTGTGTTTGTCACCAGTGCTGGTGATCAGCTGGTGATCAGCTGGTGATCTGAGTGAAACTACCGTAATAACCACATGTTGACTTTCACGTGCAACTTCTCAACTTTGAACTGTGACTTTTTTCCAATTTTCACAAATTAAATCCAATTTTATATATAAACGTGTATATATACATATATGTATATATACTGTATATATATATATATATACACACATATATGTATCTCTATATGTTTAAACATGGTCGTTCTCAGGGTTAACAGAGGTGCACCTCATCCTTCAGATCCTCAGCATCTCTCACAGTAAACACCAGCGTCTAGACTTAGTGGGATTCTGAATATGATCACATCATAACACAAGGAGTCGCTATTGCCATTACGAGTGATTACAAGTTCATCTGTCGATCCAAGTCAATTCAAACTAAAATGTGAACATTTGGTGCGTTTAAAAGACGTTGAACAGACCTACCATCTCCGCTTCTACTGCACACGCCCAGAGTGTCCTTCACTATCTTCCCCAGAGCTGTGCGGGACATGTTCTGTGGAGCAAAACACGGCCTGTCACTGGGATACACTCCATAAACCTAATCCCTGCTGTCTTTAAATGAGAGAGGAACCAAACACGACAGGCATGCACACGCTGAGTGGAGACATGGTGGGTGCAGCAGTGGGTCAACAGAGACGGGAAAAATGGCTGATTTACTCTCTGCACTTTGGTGCAGGAGAGTTACTTAAAGAGGGAAACGTGTGTGTGTGTGTGTGTGTTCGCTCCTTGCCTCGTTGCGTAGCTGCAGCAGCAGAGTGAGGGCGTCTGTGAGTTTCTCCTCCAGCAGAAACATCTTGGGTTTGTCCTCCAGCCTCGGATTGTCCTCGTCTGTCTCCGTCTGCTGAGAGACGGGACGACATGAGCTTAGAGCGCGTGGATTTAAACGATTATTATTGTGAATATCGGTTCATTGATTGATTGATGAAAAGAAAAGTACATTTTAAAATAGGTTTTGTTTATGCCTATTCTTTGTGAAATTCACTTATTATATTTTAAATTAGAGGAAAATTACAAAAATTGAAATTAAATTATAATTTATATATCATTATTAGATATTATATATGCATACATATATAATATCCCATGTTTAATCTTTGTTTATAATGTAAATATCAAGTCCATACTGTATATATTCTGGAAACAGTCTATAATGTACATTCTATTTTAACTTTTTTATAGTTTTATTGTCAATATCTTCTATATTGTACTTTCTTGGAAATGCATGTTTATTATTTATTATCTTTATCTTTAATGTCTTTGCTGCTGTGACGATGTAAAGTTCCCCACACTTCTCTTATCTTATCTTATCTTATCTTATCTTATCTTATCTTATCTTATCTTATCTTTACAGATAGATACTTTGTTTTTCAGTTTTGTCGTAACACAGACTTGATGTCAATTCTGTTATTAATCACCTGTGATGGATTTCTCTCCTCAATCTGAGATATGACATGTGTGTAATGTAAAGTTCAGATGGAACATTGACCATCAGCTCTCTCTTACCTGGTCTCTCTCAGAGCCTCTGCTTCCTTCCTGCTGCTCTTGGTTTGTTCTCGTCCAGCTGAGGTTTTTATCCTGGAGGAGACTCTGAGAGACCAGAGGACTGACCGCGTGACTGCGACATCTGGAGGGAGACAAAGCAGAGTTAGGTATGCATGTGTTACTCAAAGTGGAGTCTATATATATATATATACAGACATGATCTGGTACTAAACCCATATTGTGATTCCACATGAGATGAGATGTCTGCTAACCCTTTTCCACAGCTGTGCAGCTGACTCTTGTGCTTCTTCACCTCTGACAGGCAGCTCTGTCCTTCCTCCCTCGGCTGTCTGTCCTCGTCCTCTTCATCAGAGGCAGCTCTGCCCTCCACTGCTCTCTGCAGACACCCTGCGTCTGCAGACCACAACAAACATCTACACTTCAGTGTGTTTTAAAGTGAATGTAATGCTATTTCATCCACTGATGCAAGATTCAACAGAGGACGTCACTTAATCTGTGAACCTTAACTGTGCGGTGATGAACCACTTACCTGTTTTATTAGAAACTTCTTCTGTCCTGATTGGATGCAGTTGTTGATGGGAGGAGTCAAAGGCACAGCTACAGTAGGACCTGTGGTAAAGTAAAATAGAAAATGTTAAGATGGTGCACGTTTGAATCCAGGAAGACCACCTGACAGTTCTGTTAAATACTGATGTTTTTCATTTATGTTTTAGTTATTTATTTAAGTTTTACATTATGTGTTGACTTGAAACACAGTGAGTTTACTACATTTTTGTCTCTTCGTTTCTGAATCTTATGTTTCTTGACCTGAGGAGCTTTAATGCATTGATTTTAAAAATGACGCGTACATGGACACACAAACATGCTGATGCTCACAAACACAAACACAAGTGTTTATACCTGTACAGGTGCAGCTCAGTCTCCAGCTGTGTGATCCTGGACTGGAGCTGCGGCACAGTCTGGGCCTGCTCCTGGATCAGCCGAACTCTCTGGAGCCCCAGACTGAGAGCCTCCCTGGCCTCCTCCGCCCGCCTCCTGATGGAGATCAGACACAAAGGCCACACCTTCACTCCTCTGAACTTTACACAATCCTCAAAATTCTCCCAAAAATCCTCACGATATCCTCTACACAACACATCAGACACATCGGTCAAGAATGATCACCACAGGGGATTATGGGAAAATTATGGGGAATATCATGTTATAATGAACAATAAACACAGAATACCAAATATGTTTGCAAGCAAGGTTTTCATAATAACAATAATAATAATAGTTTGGGAAGTGTTATTCACTTTATTAAATAATATTACATATTACTTGACATGGAATTGCCTGAAGAACTAAATATCGACATTAAACTACTGTTTCAAAGTCCCGGGCAGTTACAGATATTAACCACTTGATGGTGCACTACATTATTTCATGCTTTTTGGAATGTAATAGTTCAAACACACTGATCACATTATACCACTGCAGTCTGTAAACTGACGATGTCTCAGACCATCAGTCAGAGACGTCACCACCTGTGTTTACAGATGAATAATAAAACTGTGGTGTTGTCCTAGCATGGCTAACACTGGACTGCATCTCAATATTTTATTTCAGATTGAGTATGAGTCTGGAAACGGTGTATTCTCCGCCCACTTTCAGGAGGCGTGGTCAAAGGACGGAGATGAAAAATGCCTCTGGAAACAAATGTGCTTGTTGTTGTTGAAGAAGACAAAAACTGTCAAAGGCCAAAGGTCTCTGTCGTCATTGCAATAAGCCCGCCTCCAGCCCGCCTCCAGCCCGCCTCTAGTCCGCCTCCAGCACACCAGGGGATAAAACCCTGTTCGGTTCCCTTCTTTAGGAGATTGTGAATTGTTTGCCAGAAAATCAAATAGCTGGCAGACTGAGCTGCGTTCACCCAGGCTACTGTTGTCCTCTCACAACGCTTACATTCAAACGTTAGACCCTGGACTGAGGACGTTAAATAAAGGAACAACATCCCGTAATAAAGACGAACCTGATCTGAGTGTTCTCCTTCCTCAGTGCTGACTCCACCCCCTGCAGCTTCCGCACCTCCTGATAGGCCCACCGCAGCTCCTTCTCCAGGCACTCATTGAACTTGATGGCCTCCTCCAGCTGCCCGTCACGTGAGGAGCGGATCAGCCTCAGTTCCCTCAGCAGAGGGTCCCTGATGTCCAGCGTCCTCTGCGTCCTCCTCAGCCTGCTGCCTCCTCCTCCTCCTCCTCCTCCTCCAGCACCGCTGCACTGTCCTCTAATTCTCTGTGTTGGGACCAGTTTTCCCTGGATCAAGGTGATAGAAGATGCGGGAGTTGAAACGGCAGAGGTGAAGCTGGAGGGAGGAGGGAGGCTACGGCTCCTCTCCCGTCTGAGGGCCACCTCCAGGGCCAAGCAGCGAGCGTCGCTGCTCTGCAGCGCTGAGCGAAGGTCCTCCACCAGCTCCCTCAGAGCTGAGACCTCACCTGCACACATTCAAGGAAGAGTTAAGAGTAGTAAAGGCACATAGTCACCAAGTCACCAATGTTTCGGCACTCAGCTGATTTTAATGTTTGTGTTTTCAGTCGGACTCCAACCTTTAAGTCGTGTCTCACTGTCTTTAATTCTGCAGACACGTCTGCCAGCGACGGCATATTATTGCTCATCATCATCATCATATCATTGCTCTGATTGGTTGTCGGTCTGTTCAACTGGTCACGCCTCTTGGACTTGGGAGGTGACCACACCCTCTCCAGACCCCATCTCACTCTCAAATGCTAGTGTCTCACTTTACTACCATAAGTAAATAGGCCTAAAAACACACTTATATCGGCATCAGCCACAGAAACAGCATATCTTTCAGCCTCTACACACGAGTTGCAAAACTTTAACTCAAAATACGGCCCCCAGGTCCCTTTTTTCCTGGGGGCCCCCAAGCCAATTGAAGCAGCCCTGTGTTGCAAGTCGGTACAGATGTAAACATAACATAATAATACAAAGGGAGACACGAGTTAAAGTAATTGGTGCTCTGTTGCCTGCAGCACTTCCTCCCCCTGTTTTAATGCACACTAATAACACTGGTGTGTATCTGCAGTCACAGATAATAGCTGGTTAGAGAGGAAAGCAGCACAATCATCATTGCATCATTTCCTATAGAAGCAACGTCAACATCACCTTTTAAATCTGATAACTCACATTTTAATAGTTGGCACTTGTTTTATCTATTTAGTAACACTTCACCATAAAGGTGCATAGTTATTACATAACTATGTTAAGCATTGGCCTACTTTACTTTTATTAATGAACCTTATTGTAAACTGTGATCTGTGTGGTTTAATGTGTGGTAAACAGTGTTCATGTACAGGATCCACTTCACAGTGAACAAGTGTTAATGAATGCATGAATGAAGAACAGTTACCAGTTATTATTGTACAAACCCTTGATCCATGAATGAATTATTAACCTGAATAACATTATTAAATGTTATTATGCTTATTACAGTATTAACTAATGTTAATCAATTTGTTACCAATTATTTGATATTTTTATTTGCGTCATTTGTTTGTGTTTATTTTTCATAAACGTTCTGTTTATTGATTTATTTACTGGAGTTTATTTTGAAATGCGCTGTTTTGGATGAGATGGTACAGTACCTGCGTCACGCTCCGTCACCGCAGTGGTTCCACCGTGGATGTGTGCGCGTCCACTCTGCTCTCTGGACAGATCAAAACTGACGCACTTTCTCCTCCGCACGCGCGGCCACCTGACTCGGATCTGTGTCTGCACCAACTCCGTGTCATCGGTGACGGGCAAGCGCCGGGTTCGGTCCTCGGTGCCTCTGCGCGCACTGCGCACACGGAAAACCCCACAGAGCCGCGAGTGGAAGTCCTTAAAGGAGAGCTGAGTGGGCAGCCGCGAACACACATCCCTGAACTCTTCCCCCTCCTCCTCCTCCTCTTCCTCCTGCTCTTTCTCTCCATCTCCTCCTGTCTCGTTCTCCGGTACTGTCCTCGTCCTCTTCCCCGCTCCGGTGAGACCCAGCACGGCGCACAGTGCCGTGAAATCCTCCGCCGTCACCGCGTCGTCCCTGTTGGTGCAGGCCAGGTGGTGGAAGACCTCCTGCAGGTACTGGTCTACCCCAGTAGCAAGGACCACGATTTCGTTCTGCACGCCGGGGTCGGGGCAGTGGTGATGGGCCAGTGCGCTCCGGAGCCACTCGCTTTTACGCGCGGCGCGAGGCCAGGACTCCCCGCGCGACACCGTGCGCTCCATGACAACAACTACTCTCTTATCTTCAAGATGTCACCAAATTAAAAATCAGATTACGCGCTGGCATTAGACATGGTTTTAATCCCTTAAACCTGCCCCTGTTGTGACGTAATTCCCTGGAATACTCAGCCTGGATCTCTTCCCGGAGCATCAAGTCAGGATTAAATGTCCTCGAACGAGAGAGGGGGAAAAAAATCCCCATGTGCTGACTCCACCCACACACAGTATGAATGTGACTGATAGTTTTATGTAAGCGAGGACAATTGTGTTGTGGTTCCTTCGTCTCCATTACAACGGATTGAATATCTTTTATAATGAGTAATCATGAGAAGATCAAATGTGTGTGTACTGCTGAGTCATAGTGTGTTGTACAGGAAAACTCACTCAAGTACATCACCACAAGTATTTAACTATTTACTTTACTGTTTAAAGTCATTTTTTTAACAAATGTACTTAAGATTTGCAGTTTGTACACGCACAACGTTCAACTAACATTCATGTACACAAGTTAAGGTGAGAATTCTTCAATTTAGTTTATTGAAACCTTCCAAGTGATAGTTCTTACATTTTCTTTGATTTAAACTGATTATTTAAACCTGATTTGAACGTCCGTGGGGTGTTCACTTCACAATCACAGACATGGTACTCCGCCCAACAGCAGTGGACATCACATCACATCACATCACCAGCACTTTAACAACATAAGCAACTTAGCAACATTAGCAACTTAGCAACATCTAAAGCCCAATGTCAGACCAACTTTGAGCATTGGTGTGACTCATTCATGTGAATAACAGCAGAGTAAGTGAGTAAAAGTACAGTAACTAAGTATGTGTTCTATCACTGGTTTGCAGACACATCAGGCATGTTGTGGCACCTGTCGTCCACTGACCACAACAACCAGTGAGTCATGTTGGCTTTTAGTTTGGCCCTGACAACAGAAGCTGTAAAATGACCTCTGCTCCTCCTGCTCTTCCTGCTCTTCCCTCTCACTTCAGCTTCACTTGGACGACTGCCGGCGGGAAATACCTGTCCTCACCTGGACCTGAAAACAAAAGAAAACATAC
Source organism: Solea solea (assembly GCF_958295425.1). Lineage (NCBI taxonomy): Eukaryota > Metazoa > Chordata > Actinopteri > Pleuronectiformes > Soleidae > Solea > Solea solea. The sequence goes on from NC_081139.1 coordinate 26,269,872, forward strand.
ATGAATGATTAATGTAAGACAAAAAAAACACATACACTGACAAAAATACATACAAAAAAATAGACAAGGCTAAGACAATAGATAAACAACATAACATAGATGATTTATTCAGTTTGACTGTTGAGGTACCTTTTGAGAGCCTTTTTAAATGATGTTAAATAATTACATTTTTTCAGATAGTCAGGGAGTTGATTGCAGAGACTGGGTTCTAAAGAAGGCAGCGAGGAGATCGGAGGAATTTTGTGAGTAGATGTGGACTTGGTTGTTAGATACAATATGACAAAAACTTGAAGGTAAAAGATTCATTCTTTGCTGGAACACAAATAAACACACCTGATACACATTTCTATCATGAACATTCAAAATTGCAAGTTTGAGGAACAGAGGACCTGACACATGATCACTGTCAGTCACTCAGTATCTGAGGGCGACTCTCTGGACTTTCTCCTCATCAGTATAAGTGATGTATGTATTATGTTACATGTAGAAAGGTTGAAACTAGTGGTTGAGACCATGGCTATGTGTGACTTGCTTCCTATTTCCTAGGCTTCACTTTTCAAACTGAAAGGTTACATCCATCACAGCAGCAGGTAAAGACTTGGGCCTGACACATCCAGGCCCTCGGTACAATCTCCGGGGTAGATCTTACCTTCAGTTGGGTGCAGATTAAGGTAATTGGGGAATCATGACAGTTCCTCCACTTTACAATCAACCGCACAAATAGCAACGCGAGGTTTTGTTTTGTCTCTTGTGCAGACGAGTAAAACAATCCCAGCCTGTCTGTCTCCATCTCAGCAAACAGTGAGAATCATGTGGACTCATTTGAAATGAATCACTGGTACAAATGGCGATAAGAGCGTCTACAGGTAAAGATTGTTTCATAGCACATGAATCATCTGAAGTCACATGATCTCACAGAGGAAAACCTCGGTCCTTTGTTTTGTTTTGGTTTCTAGGATCAACCTGAGTATGGTTTAACTTCAGTGGTCACTGTGACTCATGCCCAGATTTACCTTTAGCAAGGTGTGTGTGTGCGTGTGTGTGTGTGTGTGTGTGTGTGTGTGTGTGTGTGTGTGTGTGTGTGTGTGTGTGTCAGGCGATAAATATTTCTCCAAGGCAAACACATCCCTCTCTCTCTGAGTCTCTTTCTTAAAGACATAGAACGTGTCCTGGAGATATTTGGGGACATTTATCACCATGTGTCCTGTTGGACAAACATGTGGAGGCAGGCAGAGCTCAGTGATCCCTTCACTTCCTCTGGAAACTCTTTTTCCTTTTAAGGCCGAGAGGGAGGAAACTCTGATAAGACAGTCAAGGTCAAGGTATGCACAACACACACACACGCACACACACACACGCGCACACACACACAGTCTGGTTTACATGTCTTTGGAGGACATTACGTTGACATACATTTCCTGGAGTCATACTCTAACCTTAACCATAACTACTACTTAACCTAACTTAAACCTTAACCTAACCATACAACATGTCTTCATCTTAAAATAGAATCATTTCTATTATAGGGACACGATTTTTGTCCCCATGATGTGACTGTGTGAACAGATTTATCTCCCCACAACATGAGCTATACCTGCAACACACACACACACACACACACACAGTAATGTGTCACGTTGAAGTCATTTTTTTTAGTTTTTTTTGGTGTGTAGTTTAAAAAAATACGTGTAGCCCTCGTTGCGTTGACAGAAAACCAAAAACCCAAAATGGACACTATACATTAGTGCTTTGGTGACTTTATTTTGCACTACTCTCAGTGCTCACTTATCTGAAGAGTATTCAGATCCTTTCCCTGAGGGGATCGTTCAGGTTTTTGAAGTGTGGTTGGACGAGGTATGCGACTGCACCCTGTGTGCTGACAACAAGCTGAAGACATGGACACTTGCTCTCAGTGGAAATGTGGGGGGGGGGAAAAAACAGATTTAGCCTCTTAATAAAAGACTCAGCTCATAAAATCTGCACCTGCTTACGTCGACAGTGTCTTAATAACAGGTCTGCTGCTCAAAATGCTGAGAAAATCAGCATTTTTACATCACAGCACACACACACACACACACACACACACAGTGTCAGTGTTTTAAATCCTGTGTGCAGATTCATCACCGTGACTCAAACTTAGCAAACACAGCAGCGGTAAACCAGCAGTAAATGTGTCCTAATGAGGTGAAAACACTGATTTTCTGTGTGGACTTTGGTTACAGGAGAGTGAGTGGTTTACACAGTTCCCAAAACACGAGTTAGTTCTAAACAAGTGATACATACTGCAATCATTGACAGGAAATGCAGCAGTTTGAGCAAACAACCCAATCATGCTGTCAGTCACTCACACAACCGCCAAAATAAAAGCCTGGGTTGTGAAGATCGCTCATCGCTGTGTGAGTCACTTCCTCCGATGCTTTTTTAAAGCTTAGTTAGTCCATCGAGCCTATGTCGGCTTACATTAATCACATAATGAGTGTTTGAGTGAAATCGGGGGGATGGTCAGTGTCAGTGCTCACAGTCCAGCTGCTGACCTCCTGCCTCCCTCTGACACTCAGAGCTCCAGCTGCTGCTGGCTGAGGCTGAAAGGAGCTGATCTGAAAATGAAAGGATGAGCCGCTGTAAAAGTGTGTGTGTGTGTGTGTGAGAGAGAGGAGGAGTGAGGCAGTATCAGTATAGTTAGGAGTTTAGGTTCAGGCTTTGTGCTTTTGTGTGGGTTGCCATATGCTCCACTGTGCGTCAAATAAAAGTCAGATCCACTTTGAAGTGGAGATGGGCTGCATGTGTCCACTTCACTGAGACCTCATCCTGGTTTGACCCTGCAGGGACACACATGGAGGTCTCTAAACATGTCGACACACACACACCTATGCCTCATTCTGAAGGTATTGTAGTTTTCTTGTGTTTTTTTTCTTGTGTTCTTGTGTCAGTCACTGATGACTATGTGTTACTAACTTTATAAAAGCTGAACTATCACTTAAACATCACAGCCCTGTCGTATAGTCATCATGTATCAACTGTGTGTGTGTGTGTGTGTGTGTGTGTGCACTGTACCCTAGTGCCTACCCTAACTCTAACTCTAACTCTAACCCAAATAAAATAAAAAATAAACATTTTCCCCAGCCCTTGTGCTCTAATTTTTTGAAAGTGTATAAAAATTTACAGCATGACTTTTAAATGTAATATTTGCCAGTTAAAAACACGATTGTCAGGAAAGTACACAATAAAAAAAATTCAGCCTTTTTTTTCCAAATAATTTTTGCTCATTTGAAAATGAGTTCTTCATGTTGTGCATGTTTAGGTAAAAGGCGTAAAGGACACTGCAGGAGTCCGGTCAGCTCTAAACTGTCCAGATGGTCAGACGTCCTTAAATGACCATTCATTCATCCATTCATTCATTTTGTTGTAGATCATAAACTACACATTGTTCAGTCCCTCAAAGAACATCTGTCAACTTTAAAACCAATGCACGTCCTCTTCTGTGCAGTGTGTGTGTGTGTGTGTGTGTGGAAGTAAATACTTTCCACTCACGTGGATGAGGTGATGGATAATCCTTCTTCCCCAAACACCTCCACCACTCTAATCCTGCAATCTGTGATCGATGAGTAGAGTGTCAACATGATCGTTGACATAAGTTAGGCTAGACAAGAGGAACCTCACTCTTTCACTGGAGATGTGATTTATGATCCCTTTGTGTGTGTGTGTGTGTGTGTGTGTGTGTGTGTGTGTGTGTGTAAACAGAACCTCAGTGTGTGACAATGTAAACATTTCCTCATTCCTGAGATATGGAAGGAGCACTGGTCTACCTTTGAGCTGTCCCACCTGGGTACAAGGTCATACACATTCAGTCATCTTCCCACTCCCACATCCACATCCAGAACTACACACACACACACACACACACACACACGCACACAGGTGAAGTGACTACATTCCTGGGAGTCAGCGAAGATCCTGTATGAAGTTTAGTGAGAGCAGATGAGGCATGTGGCTACAGGCAGAACTGAAACACACACACAAACAGTGTCTGGGTGCGACTCCTCACACACACACACACACACACACACACACACAAACACAAACACACACCCTGCTCGGTCCTGCAAATTTACAGAAAACATTAAAAGAGAAAGTAGTTATCATTTGAGTGAGTTTAAGAACATTCTTGGATGAGGATCTTACGGAACTGGTATACCGGATTATTTGTGCATGCATCTGAATCATATGTACACAACCTTTTATTTGTTTATTGAGGGGAAAAAGGGGGTTGTTGGTCAGTTGGTGGTCGCACTCCTTTTTGATAATTCATTATTTATCCTCCACATGATCCCAGCTGACAGGGCAAACGGCAGGGTCACACCCTGGACAGGTCACCTGTCCATCACAGGGACAAACAACCATTCACTCTCACATTCACACCTATGGTCAGTTTAGAGTCAATAATGAACCTCTGCATGTTTTTGGTGTGCACATGGGGAGAACATGAAAACTCCACACAGAAAGGCCCTCGGCCAAACCAGGATGAAACCGGCAACCTTTTGCTGTGAGGCAACATGCTATTATACTGTATATATCTTGGCAACATGACCCTTGGTGACTGAGCAGGCCAATCTGTGATGGGCACACTCTGGCACAGGTCAGGCTCTGAGCAGCCGATGCTTTCGTCCTCCCTGGAGAATCTTCCCAATGATGTTTTTGCATCTGACGTTTAGGGATGTCCCGATACAACTTTTTCACTTCCGATACAATACCGATATTGCAGCCTTGAGTATTGGCCGATACAGATATTGATCCAATATGATAACAGCACAAATCATACATACTTTAATGACTTATTTTGTAGTGTGGAATGCTAGAATAAGCTTGATCAAGTGATATTACTTAAACAGAGAACAATAGTCAGCAACAGTAGGTATGAGAAAAACTGACCCATTTATTATTTACCAATGGGTTACATCAATTTTAACCTTCAACATAAGAATATTGGATTTTTTGCCATGTTAATTTCATGCAGTCTATGGTTAATTTCATCAGGAGGAAAGTACCAAGTGCTAATGGGGGTGTTTTCAGAGCACCCGTGTTTCACTATTTTGGATTAGCCCGGGGACCGGCCCCGCAGACGTACTTAGTTCCGTGTGTGGAGCTTCAGGACACATTTAAAACACACAAAGCTCTTGGCATGGCTGGTTTTTGGGGTATAGTTAACAAACGGAGGCTGTTGAAAGTCGACAGGTGGCGCTGGTTTATGAAATAATGTTGTTTTAGCAGCTCGCCTCAGGATGAGCTAGCGTGGTGCTAACTGCTAGCTCACACTCGCTGCTTCATAGCCTCTGATTTCAGAGGTTAAAGAAAAATGTTTAACCTCTGAAATAGCAGTAGCACACACACGCTGTTGTTGTGATCATGTGATCTACATGCATCCAACACTCAGAGCCCAAGTGATCATGGGCGCTGCTGGAGTGCTTATATCTGAGATTTTAGAGGCAGTCCGATATAATCCAATACTCAATATAAAAGATACTTCTTTTTTGGCTGATATTGGACTGGTAGCCGATATTGATATCGGATACCGGCTGAATGCTGAATCGGTCCAGCAGTGAAGGAGATTGCTTGTCGGTGAGGAGGCTGTTTGTTGAGGACTTGAAACAAGAATTTTTTTGGAGAAGGTCCTGATGTCTGTATATCTGAGCCGTCTACATGCAGAGTTGGGACAGCGACTCTCAGTGCCATCAAGCACCTGTTGTTCATTCTTTTGTTCGTGATGTACGTGGATGACACATGACTTTTTACTGATAAAACTATGGTCCTCGGCCCTAAACATTTTACACCGTGTCAGTAAACAAATGCAGATTTCTGGTCAAAGTGGAAAAGTGTTCTGATAAAAACCAAGAGATCAACCCACACTGGTTACCAGTGAACCTCAAGAAGGTGTTTGTTTGTTTTTATGTGTTATTATGGATCTGGCCTTTTAAATCGATGAGGGAAAAAAAATAAAAATAAGTTTAGAATAACTTAAAAAAAGAAGGGAGAAATCTCTACACTGGCTCCCCGTACAGTTTAGATTTCAATTTAAAATCCTCCTCCTCACGTACAAAGCACTTAATGGTCAGGCCCCTTCATACCTGAAAGACCTAGTCTTACCCTATCACCCTAATAGACCACTTAGGTCACAAAATACAGGTTTACTTGTGGTTCCCAGAGTCTGTAAGGACAGAATGCGAGGCAGAGCCTTCAGTTACCAGGCTCCTCCTCTCCTGTGGAACCAGCTTCCAATCTGTATTTAAAGTTAGACTTAAAACTTTCCTTTTTGATAAAGCTTATAGTTAGAGCTGGTTCAGGGAAACCTGGACCATCTCTTAGTTATGCTGCTATAGACCTAGACTGCTGGGGGAATTTCCTGTGGTGCACGCACATTCACTCTCTCACCCTCAGGGTATGAATGTGACTTTTTATATGTCATTAACCTTGTCTCTTTCTCTCCCTAGTTTGTGTCTTTCCTTCCTTCCCTCTCTCTCTCTCTGTATTCTCATCTTGCAGGTTGCAGGATCAATATCCAGTTTTCGAGGCTATCCATATCATACATATCATCACCATTATTATTGTGCTATAATTAAAAGTCGATATCATTGACTGTATAAACTTGATACAGTTGTTGTGTATCTGCTCCTGGTCTCTCTCTCTCTTCTGTCCCTACCTCATCTCCCTCTTGTCCCCATGTTCTTATTTATTTAAAGTTTTGAATCATTTTTAACACTTTCTCTTCACTTCCTCACATACTGATATTGTTTGCACAGCATCTTAAAACTGAACTAAACTGCATTAACTGCTCTGCTTTCCCTTGCATTTTTATCACTGCAGTGCCATCATTTGGCCGTGGCTGGAACTGCCATTGTTGAAAATGTTGCCGATCTGAACCTCTTGAGATCTCAGTTAGACCTGGGAAACAAACTAACAAGAAACAAGTGTGATAAAATGATAATCTGAAGTAATTGTTCATATTCGGTGGTCTAATGTTCATCCAATATCATTTTACAAAGCTTTACCTCTCATTTCATAGACTAGGTTTTAGGTTTGATAACTACAAACACAGAACAATGATTTGCATGTCATTAGTAATCAAAAACACCCTGACGACCTGCTTTCCTATCATTCTCTTCTCTCCACCTTCACTGCCTCTGTCTCTGCAGCCAAACACTCTTTCTATCAGACTAAAATTCTATCCTCTTTCTCTAACCCCATCTCACCTTTCCACCAAGCACAAATTCATCTCCTTCTCTATCCTCTCTCACCCCTCTATCTCAAGATCATGTTCTCTCCCTTACAACCTCTGCCCCCTTGACCCTATCCCTTCTCACCTTCTTCAGTCAATTGCTTCTGATCTTCTTCCTTTCATCACCCATCCCGTGAACACATCTCTATCATCTGGTTGCTTTCCTGACTCTCTTAAAGAGGCCAGAGTGACCCCCCACCTCCTTAAAAAACCCACCCTCGACCCATCTGAAGTAAATAACTGTCTGTAGTTATTCTTCCATTTCTTTCCAGAACTCTGGAGCGTGCTATCTTTGATCAATTCTCTTCCTACCTTCACCAGAACAACCTTCTCGATCGTCATCAGTCTGGTTTTAAGGCAGGTCACTCGACCCAAACGGCTCTTCTTGTAACGCGAGTAAATGTAACTCATTACTTTACACCTCTGCATTTGACACTCGGAATGAACCATAGGTGTGAGTGTGTGAGTGACTGACTGTTGGCCCTGTGGTGGGATTGGCACCAGCAGCCCCACAGGGACCAGTTTTGCTTATTTCTTTATATGGATTTTTTTTTTTTTTAATATGCAGGCCACACGGTAGAGAAGTGGTGAGCACTGTTGCCTCGTGTCAAACCAAGGTCCTTTCTATAGAGTCTGAATGTTCGGCCTGTGTGTATGTGGCTTTTCTCCAGCTTCCTCCCACCGTCCAAAGACATGCAGAGGTTGATTGGACACTATAGGTGTTTGTCCCGTCGCCCCACCACTCTCACGTGTAATCTGTATTTAAATGTAGTTTAAAAATGTTCTTTCGCTTGTTTACAGCAAGTGCCAGTCAAGTGACATAAATCTTTACCACAGACTCGGAAAACTCTGAAATGATGACTGAGTCCATCATGTCTTTATAAACTTTTGTGAACGTCAAACTAGTTTGAAACATTGCGCTGTCACAGCAGAGACAACACTCTCTCATTCTCTCTCAGCTGCTAACAGAGCATCATGTCGATTGCGTCAGCTGCTTTCTTCATTAAAATACCCCCCCCCCCCCAGCCTTTTTTATTACCAGCCCCCAGTGGTCTGCACTACCAGTGACTACAGTTTCAGGGGGTCCCGCATTTCATTAACAGCGCCACCTAATGACTTTGATGACCAGACACTGAACTTTTTAACCATAACATTTCATACACTGTATGTCTTTATTTCATGCATTGTATATATAATTTTTTTTATATAATTTTTAACATACAAACTTATAGACAGTATAGATAAACTTCAAACATTGAAAAAATAAATACAAAATCAAATCAAAAGGGTAAACTAATTCTAAAGGTTTATTCCAGACAAATACTACATTTTTCTTTACTATTTACTGTACTTTTTAAGGGTTTATTTCACCCAAATACTACAAATAAATGTAAGATTAATAATGCTTTTCCACTACACAATTCCAGCACGGCTCAATTCAGCACAGCTCTGCACAGCTAATTTTGGGCTTATCTTGGGCGTTTTTTTGGGATTGGATAAGACCACAGAGTTTCGGGGGAGTTCTATGGACTGAAGGAGCCAAACTGGAACTGTTTGGACATAAGGACCAGGACTATGTCTGGACTTATGACCAGAACAGTACCATCCCCATGGTCATTCTGTCGCAGGAACTGGCAATCTTGATTGTGTACCTGGCATCATGGATTCCCACAAATACCAGGCCTTATTAAAGAGGAATGTGATGCCTTCTATCGACTTGGGTATAGTTGGACTTTGCAAGCACACCTGAATGTCAACCAACGCTTTGTTGAGTAAAAAGACCCTGGAATGTCCTGTAGTGGCGTCACCAGATTTAAATCAGATTGAAAATCTTTGGGATTTAAATAAGGCAGTTGCTGCACAGAAGTCATCGAACATCCACTGTATTTTGAGGGGAGGGGTTTGAATATTGAATATAATCAAAGGAATTATTGGACAACTGACATGCATGATTACTCTCAAAAGACAACTCAGACGGTGAAGTAAAAACTGTTCAAATGAATGTCAGATAAAAGATAGCTGCCCTCTGAAATGTATCATACATTGTTTTTCCCTCCCATTATAACCAGAAAGAGCCATATAACTTTGTTAAAAAAGCGAAAAATGAATAACAATATACAGTTTAATAAAGGCTCAAAATATCATATCATGTCACATCACTGTTTCAACAAATCACTGTGTTAGGGTTAACTGTGGTTTGGTCAAAATACAGTAAACACTTAATTCACTTAATTAATGTTGCCTAAATTATTACATTTTTTTAATGTTTTTTTAAAAAACGAGTTAGCAAGTGCGTCATGGTGGCTTTTTTTAATTAAAACGACGGAAAACATTATCCTGCTTTATTACCGTGGGATTCAAGTTCTACTCATAGTTTTCACGTCAAAATGGATGGATTTCATATGCACTTTCCAATACAACGTATTCAAGAGCTGGCAAACATGTTCTTTCTTGTGGTGTGTATGGTAAGTGGTCTGTATAGCGCTTATCGAGGCTTGATGACCATTTAAAGCTGCTTAACTCTACAGTTTTTGCCATTCACCCATTCATATTCATTCGCTCACACTTTCATACAGCACAGCTATGAGCAGCTTAAATCTGTAATATAAGACAACATTGTGATATTTTGCCAGTTATATATATATATATACATATATATGTATAAGTTATATATTGTTCAATTTAATTATTAGCCTTGTCTCTAGAGATATTGACCTTTCAGTTTAAGATGAATGCACTTTTTGTTTGAATTTAGCAATCAGCACAGTAATTAGATTACATTTCCAGAGTAACTTTCCCAAAACTGGGACGTGCCTTTTATGTGACGTCATCCCTTGTCTTTTATTCCTTTGATACTGTTATTTTTCAAATATTTCCAATTTGTAATTTGACTGCGCAACGTGAGGTTTCAACTGGTACTTTCATTCGACTCGGGTCCAACTCGGCCACGTTCGGAGGAAAAGTGGGCGTGCTCGTATGTGGTGAGTCTCAGCTTCGCCGTACAATCGGATGATCGTGAGTGGGCGGAGCCAAGTATGAGGAAACGGTACACTGACTGCTCCCAAGAAAACCGGCGACGAGCATCCTCACCCGGCAGTTTCATCCTCCATCCATCCTCGTCATCACTTCTGCTGCCGTCGAAGCGCAGCCGTCATTTTAACTCTCACGCTTTAACAATTAAAACAACTCCGCGTCTTACAAACAGTGTAACACTTGTGTACAGCGCTTTCTAGAAGAGTCAGTGACTGAAGGGCTCGCAGATTAACGTGTCGGCTAAGCGGCTGCTGCTGCTGCAGGATGGAGACGCAGATACATGTGCCCGTGGGCTCGCCGGTCATTCGAAAAATCTCCGTTTTCGTGGACGAACACAACGTAGCCGAGGGAGCAATGCAGCTCATTAAAGAGCTGAGACCGACGTGGGAGCCCAGCCTCGTCAGGACCAAGGTAAAAGCGTGCTAGCTGTGCTAGCTGTGGACTCAGTGTGTGTGGCTAGGCTAAAGAAGAGTGACAGCTCTGCTGCAACATCAGCAGCAGACGGGAGGAGGGCTGCGTCCACAACATTTCACTAATTTGTGATAAAAAAAAAAAACCCAACAACTTCACCTTCTCCATTGAGCTTAATGAAAAGTGAAAGAAATGCTTTGATGTCAACTAAGCAAGCATTATAAACTCAGCTAGCAAGCTAGTACCAGTTAATACCACATGAGCTCCCTGGATAATGTTTCATTAGGCTAACGCCATTTTCTCTTTAGAAAACTTTTCATGTCCACGTTACGCCACATGAAGCATCGGGGACTCCATGAAAGCCCAGCCCTGCTGTCATGAGGGTGTCAGTGGTCAGCTGCTGGTGACATGATGGTCAGTGATGACTCTGAACTCACGTGACTCAATGTTATCGTTGATCTCAGTCGCTTTCTTGCAGTTCTCGATTCATATCGAGTATCTGCAGAGCTGTGAGTGTCTTTCTCAAAACAATGAGATCAAATCACTTAATGGATTATAAGCAAAGGGAGTCTCTTTCTCCAAAAAGTAAATCTCATAAGTATTTTAGCCGGTGAACGTGTTTTTCTAGTCTTGATGACTACTCAAAGCTGCTTTACACTACTGGTATCTTGCCCAAGTAAGGATGACTCACTCTTCCGCTGAGCTATCATAGCCAATCCCAGCTTACATAGGACCAAAGGCAGGGTACACCCTGGACACGTCACCTGTCCATCATAGGTCCAAATAGAGACAAACAACCATCCCCTCTCTTGAGATGAGAGTGGAGAGTTAAGTAGGCGTAGATTTTATAAGGTGAACCTATTCTTAAGTGGCAAAAAGCAGTTTTCCCTTTTTATATGTAAGAAGTTGAAAAAATAATGTTGAGAACTTGCCTTGTTTTAATTAAAACACTCAAACTGATTTAATTGATTATCAAAATATTTGGCACTTAATTTACTTGTGGTGTGAATCTCCAGAGACGTCACAATAAGATATTCTCACGATATTGCAAAATCATATACAGTACTGCCATATTCTCTAGTGAGAGTGATCGCTTCAAGTGATAATCCACAAATAGTTGAATGTTCACTTGCAGACATGCAGACCATGTGTTTCTGCTTTAAAAGCTACACATGAAGAAGTTTAAGCTCCTCCAAACTGCAAAGAGTCATTTTCAGTGAAGTGACGGAAAGCAAAGGATGTAAAGAAAAAGAATAATCTGAAACTCCTGGCTAACACTTTGCCCTGAAAGGTCAGGCCAGGAACTCATCTGTTGCTCTGGGATTAAACCAGAGCAAAAGTCAAGGTGAACCATAAAACTACCTCATGTTGCCAGCTCTCTCGTCTGTGGGATGGCACTTTATCTCGAAGTCAGAGAGATTGGTGACAGCCTTGGCTCTCACATGGCAAAATGAAAAGATAAACTCACAGTCCTGATGTAGGCAAATCGAAAATTGTCTTTGAGATAAAGTTTAATCTGCTGTTGCTACTGATAATGATAATAATACATACTTCTAATCTCACTATTGGACAACCTTTTGGACACACTTAAGTCCATGGAGAAAATTTGACATTTTACATCACATCACATGGGACTTGTTGATCCACTGTTGCTGGCATCATCAAGTTCACATGTGTTCTTTTGTGACATCAGTGTTTAAAATCCTAAAAACATAGATTTTCTCTGTGGACTCTGGTGAGGGGAAATTGAGATAGTTAAGTATTTTATAAGGTGAGTCTATTCGTAAGTGGCAAAAAGCAGTTTTCCCTTTTTATCTTCAAGAAGCTGAAAAAATAATGTTGAGAACTTGCCTTGTTTTAATTAAAACACTCAAACTGATTTAATTGATTATCAAAATAGTTGGCACTTAATTTACTTGTGGTGTGAATCTCCAGAGACGTCACAAAACGATATTCTCACGATATTGCAAAATACTGAGTATTTGCAAAATCATATACAGTACTGCCATATTCTCTAGTGAGAGTGACTCATTTTTTTTTTACGCTAATCCACAAATAGTTGAATGTTCACTTAAAATTGTGTGCTAAACAAAATCGATACTATTTCACTGTATCGATTCCCCTCATCCTATCATTTAGTAGTCCCTTAATAATAGATTCATTGTTATTAATAGTTAATTATTATCATCCTTTGTCCTTACCAATGTTTTAAGGCCCTGATGATGGACTTTAGTCGTCTGATATTTGCCTTTCATCAGAAGATATGGACTGAAATGGCTGGTGTAGCCCACAGTGTTTTAATTTTTTCTTATCCACTTGGTCCTGAAGGTAGTCATTAAGCAATTAAGTTGATCAACCTCCATATTATATGATTAAGAGCTTATTCTTTGAAGTTCTGACTCCTGAACATGACACAGTCCTTTTAAGAGAAACCAGATAGATCGGTTGGATTCACTGGATTCACAAAAACATGCATGTTGTAGGAACATCCAGTTTAGAGAGTGAGCTGCTCGGGGAAAAGGAAAATGCATAATTGATTCCTCTTTAAAGGATCAAGTGACTGATGTGTCATTATAGCGAGGTCAAAGTCAGTGGAGTGGCACCAGTTACTGCTGTTACTCTCATGAGTTTGAACTTAGCTCTGGCAACTGTGTGTTTATATCCTGCTGGCTTATCTTTGGGATCTGATCACACACCTTCAGCTCACAACTTGTTGCTGTTTACTTTCCTCACTGTAGGCCAAGTACTGGGGTTGGATATTGTTTGGATTTTAACAGTTTCGGGTTCCATATCCAATTCTCCTTATCCGTTTCAATCGAATTTCAGACAAAAATCACACTACTTTTAGAGTTGAGTCAAATTGAATTTATATATATATATATATATATATATATATATATATATATATATATATATATATATATACGTATACATATATATATATAAATATGTATGTATGTATATATATATGTATATGTATATATATACATATATATGTATATGTATATTGATTTGCGAATTTGCTGGCATGGATATTAAACTTTGCTAAACTACAGATTTACCTGGGATTTCCTTAAGTAAGACACCAAATCTTAAAATCTAAACTCTATGTGGAACCTAAGTTGAATATCTAGCTGTCAGTTCAGGTAAAGATTGAGGTCATTCCACAATGTCGCACAGAAAGTACAGTCTCTAAAGAGATTTCATTTACACTATGACAAAACAAACAAAGAGGGTCAATAATATGAATTCTAAATTTCACCAAATTTACATTAAAAGGATTAGGGCTGCAATGATGATTTGCTTTCTCATTGTCTAATATTTTCTGGTTTCTTTGCTCCATCTAATAAAGAAATCATTCAATCTGAATCATTTTGGCGAACCATACTTGAGTTTCCAGTTGGAAAAGGCTGTCAAACAGCAAGTTCAGTCAACCACATGTCAAGACTATCCCCTTAAGTCAAAATAAAAAATATTTAAAAAATGTGTTCTTAAACAGCAGCACCATTGTTTTAATGAGAGCAGGAAGCAGTAAATGGGGCGAGGAGCTGCAGGGCAGCACTGTTGACAGAAACACCTGCTTGGCATGGCCACCTGGACAGGAAGTCTTTACTGTAAATACACCCTGTTCATTTCCAAACATCTTCGCACACGATGAGTTATTGAAAACAGCAGATTGTGCCAATAACAACAGAGCAACAGTCTCCTCTTCAAATCTCATATGGACACGACCATTTCTACCAAAGAAAACCGGGTGGAAACGGACGTCAGACAGGCTATGTATGAATGTTTACCTCTGTCTGGGTCCCAGCTTATCTCTGTCTGTTGATGTATTGATCACTGGTGTTAGCCGTGTATTGTGTGCTGGTAGAAAGGATCAGTCATATGGTAGCAGGGGCGTGTATGGCCATAACAGGGATGCCTGTGCGCCCATCTTTGTGGTCAACCACGTGAGGAATGCCAGATATGTATGAGTGAGCGTCTGGGCCGGGGCAGATGTGTATGTTGTTGTTGTGTTTGCTGCAGTGGGAGGCACTGGCCCACAGAGGCTGTGAATCCTCACATATAATGTTCTTCCTCAGACACACGACACTCTTCGCATAGAAGTTATTGTGCTGCATGTAAGATCACTGCCAGTTTTTAGTTGCACATGATAAACTTAGAGCTGAATGGTTTGATGTATACAGTATTGCAGCGGCAATTTGATTTGTGAAATAATAATTTTAGGATAGATTACTGAATGGGCCTACAGTTGTGTTTCCATCATGGTAAAGGTCGGTTTGGTACAGAACGGTACAGCTTGGTGCAGTAAAGCCCTTGGTCAGGCTTGCGTACAGCTTGGTTGGCAGGTTATGCACCGTTCCTGATGGGCGTGTCAGCAAGAGATAGCGTGACGTTGTACCTGTGCACCGACAACGAACAATGACATCGAACGCAAAACAACAGAGAACAACAGAGTAGTCGTTTCAACAACGCAATGTCTTCACGTGGCCCTTAGTCAACTAACAAAGGTTAAGTAGTGTGATATGGCTAATAGGGCCCCTCAATCATATTCCAATTGTCAATATTGTTATTATTAGCCAGGTGTTGCCTGACAAAATGCACATTTAGCAAGTGGGAGGAGGAGAATCTGTGAGAGATGTCAGAGTGTTGGGGTGTCCTGGGGGTATTGATATCGATATCGTTATCGGTTCAAGTACTCCTGATATATCAGCAAAAGTCCAATACTGTGCATCCCTAACAAAAACAATTTGCACATTGCATTGTTTTCAATTATTTCTATTTTAAAACTTGTTCAGCCCTTATATGAATTGTTTCATTTCCATTTCTTGTTTCGAATTGCGATTTTCAGTTTGTCAGTCCTATTAAAAGCCTATTATGGACAGTGTGACTAATGCTTTCCACAATTAATACAAAAACTAGAGTAATGGACATTGTGATAATTATTGTGTGTAATGTAAAAAGCATGATTCTGTATCTTTTCCCCTCACACTTGAGGATTTTTAGACTCACTAGCAGACACTGATGCAACGATCTGTGGGCTGAAGGCTCACGTGATAGAGTTTCAGTTGAGAATGTTGCTCTATGATACATTTATCTCATGCTGGTCCGAGCTGCGTGGTGTCTGCGCTGACCCTGAACTGTGTAACACTGATAGCTGTGTGAAGTCAAATGGATGCTGGTAACCACTGGTGCTATCTCTGTCAACAATTACAGTATGTATCCTGATTTCCAGTGGTGAGCGTTGTTCATACCAAACACATTATAAGACATCAAATTGCAAAAGTGCAGACAGCATATCAAAGGACATGCCGGATGCCCTTCTGTCCCAACCCTCCCATTTTATCCCAGCTTTGGACAGACACTAGGAGTACACTGGATGTGGCTCCCTTGTGGCCTGGGTCCAATTAACAATTAGCAGTGGGGATTGGGTACCTTGGCTTGTAACCCTCTGCGTGCATGCCAGGTTAGCCATGGGCTGTTCTACATGCAATAAACAATCCAAATAAGTCAACGAGTCAAATGTTGCACTTGCTCCAACACTTTCAAGTGTGTAACTCCTGTCACCAAACTGCACACACACACTCACCTCTCATCTCAGAAACAGGATCATTTCGAAGTTTGGGAAACAATGATCAAATCAACATTTGACCAAACAATTAAACAAGAAAATAGTCAACAGATTAATCAATGATGAAAATAATCTTTGTTTACAGCCCTATGAACCGTTTTCCATGTATGTGACTATGGTGAAGGCTATTATTAATGAAGCCTGTATTAGCCTGAAGCTCATTTGTATATCCCTGTTCTCTTGAAGTTATGGGATTTAAATGGTGGTTACTCGTGAATAACTTCAAGCAGTGTCCATGTACCGCCTTCTTTGTTGTCTCTTCTTCATCAATACACTTTCTATACACATCTATACATTTTATTTTAAATCAACAAGAAAAAACAATTATAATATCACCCATGCTCTTTATTTGGGTATTAAATATGTAATATTTAATATTATTTAAGGCCTTGAATAATACTCAACAGCAGATATTTTAATGGCTGCAATGGAACTGACTCCATGGTTATTTTTAGCTACCATCTTATTAAAACCTTCCTGTTTTCTTCTCCTTCCAGCTCTTCACTGATGGAACCACCAACAAGCTGGTGGGCTGCTACACAGAGGACAGTCCAGAGGATGTAGTGCTGGTGCGAGTGTACGGAAACAAGACAGAGCTGATTGTGGACAGAGACAATGAGCTCAAGAGCTTTCAGGTGATATGATAACTGGAAAGGGAGTCTAACAGAGGTGTGCTCACTTAAGTCCAACACACTTGTCTCACCTTTTGTGTTTTTTGTTTTGGTGTGTCATGTTCAGGTGCTCCATGCAAATGGCTGCGCGCCTCGCCTCTACTGCAGCTTTCAGAACGGCATATGCTATGAGTTCATTCAAGGAGAGGCTCTGGGGACACAGGACGTCAGGGATCCTTCCCTGCGCAGGTGTGAACATGGCAGAGTCATGATACTGCACAGGGCTTTTTAATGATGTAGCCTAGAGATGGGATTGCTATCAAATAGTGCTCAGAAAAATCTGCTTTTTTCAACTCACACTCACAATCCAAAAATGCTTTGAATGCTTGTATGATATACTGACATTCAGGTATTATTATTTTCCCGTCTCTCTCTTTTAAGCGCTGCTAACATACCCAGAGTGCTGCATTTTGTTTTGAGGAAATGACAATAAAGAATCCTGAATCTTGAATTTAGACAGCATTGATTGTGTTGTGTTCATTCCCTGCTTCCAGTGACTTTGTTGTAGGGAACGACAAACTACAGTTTCTAGTCAGAAAAGGCAAACAACAAAATAAATGCTAGCTAAAGAAGATAAATCTGTTCTTTTCCTTGTGTCCTTACTGGCAGCCATGTTTTCAGTGAGAGCAAGTGTCCATGTCTCATGCTCAGTGCAGTCAGTGCTGACTCAGCCACACAAAAGCTGAACTATCCCTTTAAACACTTGCTTGAAACTGAGGCAGATGAGGCATACAAAGTAAAATACATGCAAATAAAATGAACGCAACAAAAAAAGACATAGGCAAATTTCTGCTGATTACAACGTATTAGAACAGCAATGTACCCAAAGCAGCTCATCTCATACTATTACTAATAAGCAATGACTTTTGTGTGTGGTGTAATGTTTTTGTTGAACACATTTGTGGAGAGTCTGTGCTTCTAAAACCTTGCAAATAACAGTATCTCACTGGATTCTTGGAGGTCTTTCCAAGATAATAATAGACAAAACAATATAATCTGTTTTATGTTGCAAACTGAGAACCATGCCACTTTTCTTTTTGTTTGTATCTTCTTTCAGCCTGATAGCCAGGGAAATGGCTCGTATCCATGCCATCCATGCGCACAATGGCTGCATCCCCAAACCCAACCTCTGGATCAAGATGAGGAAATACTTCTCTCTTGTGGCCACAGAGTTCACAGAGCAAGCCTCCAACATCAGGTCAGTCCAGGAGTCTCACTCGTGTCCATTTTCAAGCCCGGTGTATCTCTTAAGTGCATTTTGAGACCACTGAATGTAATGTAAGTTGCTGTATACGAACATAACAGAGTGCCTTGTGCTCTCTGAAGGCACTTGAATTTAAACCAATGAGACGTGTTTGTTTTGCTATGAACAAACAAAACAAGTAAAATAGACATGTCTCATTGGTTTAAATATGTGTTTTATGTCTTTGTGAGCTCTTTCACTATGTGATGGACAATAAAGTGTTTTGAATCTTGAATCATTAGATTAGGTGGCGTGGAAACTGTCAAACATTGGCCAAAAATGTTTAGAATACTTTTGTTGATACTCAGTAAACATTACATCAGTATATACAGCGGAGAAAATGAACGCGTCAACATTTTTCTCAGTAAATATATTTCCGATGGGGCTATTGGGATGAAATTTTCACCAGATGTCAGTAACAACCCAAGTTATCCACACATACAAAGAAATAAAAACAAATGAGTCCACAAATGAAGTTGTGTGTAATAAAGTGAAATGACACAGGGAGAAAGTATTGAACACATGAAGAAAAAAAGGTGTAAGAAGGCACAGGAAGCCAGTATTTAGGAAGCAATCCTGCCCCCTATCAGTGCAAATTAATATTAGCTGGATAAGTCCTAATTGGTGGCCTATAAAGGTTTCTCATTACCAAGGTGACACTCAAGAAGCATTTCAAGATGGGTAAAAGCGAAGAGCTGTCCCAAGACCTTCACAAGCCTATTGTAGACAAACATACGGCTGGCATTGGTTACAGATGTATATCTAAACTTCTGAATGTTCCAGTGAGCACTGTTGGAGCTATTATTCGATAGTGGAAAGAACATAGTTACACCGTTAACCGACCACGACCAGGTGCTCCTCGCAAGATTACTGACAGAGGAGTCCATAGAATAATTAGAAGAGTTGTCTAAGAACCAAGGACCACTCCCGGAGATCTTCAGAAAGACCTTGAAGAAGCAGGTACAGTTGTTTAAAAAAAAAACAATTAGTAATGCACTCCACCGCCATGGCCTCTATGCACGCTCACCACGCAAGACACCACTGCTCAAGTAAAGGCATGTGGAAGCTTGGTTAAAGTTTGCTGCACAACATTTGGACAAGCCAATGTTATACTGGGAAAAAATAATCTGGTCAGATGAGACCAAAATTAAACTCTTTGGCTATCATAACATACAATATGTTTGGAGGAGATATGGCACTGCACATCACATCACCCTAAAAACACCATACCAACAGTGCAGTTTGGAGGTGGGAGCATCATGGTGTGGGGCTGTTTTTCAGCATCTGGCACTAGCAGACTTCATGTAATTGAAGAAAGGATGAATGGAGAAATGTATTGTGATATTCTTGATAAGAATCTGCTGCCATCCACAAGGATGCTGAAGATGGTGGACATTTCAGCAAGACAATGATCTCAAACACAAAGCCGAGGAAACAATCAATTGGTTTAAGAGAAAGAAAATCAAGCTGTTAGAATGGTCCAGTCAATCACCTGACTTGAATCCGAATGAATACCTCTGGAAAGAACTGAAGATCAGAGTTCATAGAAGATGCCCCCGGAACCTTCAACATTTGAAGACAATTTGTGTGGAAGAATGGGCAAAAATCACAGCTGATCAATGTGTGCGACTAGTTTCTCCATACAGGAGGTGTCTTGAAGCTGTCATTACCAATAAAAGCTTTTCTACTAAGTATTAAATAAATTTCAGCAAGTGTATTCAATACTTTCTCCCTGTGTCATTTCACTTTATTACACACAACTTAATTTGTGGACTCATTTGTTTCATCCTAATAGCCCCATCGGAAATATATTTACTGAGAAAAATGTTGACGCGTTCAATACTTATTTTCTCCGCTGTATAGTAAATAACCAAGTTATTTAAAATAGGCATATTGCTCTCTCACGTGATCGGATCATGATCGGGTATCAGTTTATTTAAACTCACTAATCAGTTATTGGAAATCCTGATCGTGTAAATCGTGTAAATAATACAGCTTCTTACTAATGAAACTCACTGGAATTCTGAGCATTTATTGTTTTCATATAATATTCATTTTTACAAGCGGATCGAGAGAGAGAGAGGTAGAAATAGCTGAAAAGTAGCGGGAGATAAGCACCATGGTGAGCGGAATGTTGGACTCGATTTGGTATGTTAGAAGTTGACTGGTGCAATGAGATCAGCAACATAGCCTACACTGCTCAGATTTTGTAGTTAGTTCTTGGTAAATCATGGACTCAAACTAGATTTACCAAGAGCTAATTTGCATAGCACTGTGAAGCAATTATGTACATCACACTGCCCGTGGCTAATGCTAACATTATGCTAATGACACTCTTGTCACAAAGCCAGATTGCGTCCGTGTGTTTCCCTCCCAAACTTTAAAATGAAATGAAGAGAAGTTAATGATCTCAGGGTACTGCAGGTGCGGCGATATAGACCAAGAATTTACATTTTGCACTGTTTGATCTTAAGAAGGTTCTAAGTAGTGCTTCAAAATGCAAAAAGAAGAAATGGGAGTGATACAAAAAATAACAACCATTAAACTTAAATAGGCTGATCAAAAGTTTAAGACCACAGCCTTTAAAAGCCTTCGCAAAAATGTGGATTTAGTGCCATTTTCTGTCAGGTATCCAAGACAGTCATTTTAAACTTCTTAAAAGATCCTGAGGGTTATGGAACAAAAAAGTCAAGTGGTAGTCTCAAAAAGTCCTTTGTCAGGCAGGTATTGTGAACTGCAGCGTTTTTTTAAATTTATTTAATCATTATCTGATTTGACAGTCAAGGTTACTGACCCTCTGCTTCTGTGTCTGCTGATGTGATCATCATCAGACCTCCTCTGATCCAGAAGACTATAAAACCAGAGAGTTTACAGCAGTTGACCAGAGTTCATGCTGCTCAAGATGGTTCACTTTGCATCTTGGCACAGGACCTTTGGACAAAGGGAGAGGATTTCATAACCTGGCCAGCTGCCCAAGTCACAGTTGGTATCTTTTGCTCTGATGGCTATTAGATTAAGTCCAGTATGTGGCTTATATAACTGTAACAATAATAGCCCCATGCAGGATTATGGAGTCCGAGGCATGCAGTGGGCAAGCAGATGTTTGCTTAGCTCTGTGTATCAGGTCACTTCCCTTACTTCCCTGGTAACACAGACAGCTCCATCGCTCTGGTCCTGGACAGCAGACACTTGTTACACCACTGTCTTACTGGCATCATTTTCTGGTTTAGACCTGTTTGATCTTGATCTTTGACCTTGATATTGTAGTGTAATTAGATTATTTTCATCATCGATGTATCTGTCATCACTTTGTCCATTCAGTGTCAAACCTCTCCCAAGAAAAGGCCAAAGTGAGAAACCTGCCATTATGATCCTCTTTCTCAACAGAAAACAAAAAAAAGAACTGCTTAGACCGGAGTGAACGCTGAAAGGAACAAATGTTTATGTCTTATGAAGAAAAATGCAGGTCGTAAGGTTTTCAATACAACCAACACAGATCGAGGTCACAGGACAGTGGAGTATGAAAGTAACATTCACCCAGACAATAAGTTATTGAAGAATCTGACAAATGACTGCATTTATTACACGGAGGATCTTTTTAATATGTAGATAAATGTAGAAAATAGCACCACAGTGGTTCACTTCAATAGTAGAAGTTTATATGCACACTTTGAATCCATTAAAGAAGAGCATGGCCAGTTTAAACAACCTTTCAGTGGGACTTGGATAACCCCTGATAAGAGTGGAGACTTTGAATATGAATTCCTTCATTTAGATAGCAGAAATAAAGAAGGACAAAAACTTCAAATGCAAATGAGTGGGAGGGATGACGACTACCATTGATGAAGTGATGGATGCATAATAGTTGAAATGATTAGTTGCATATATAGAATACCAGGATCACAGATTATAATTTTTAACATTTGACTACCTTTGCATGTTCTCCCTGAGAAATGTTGATCAACGTTTCCCAAACCTTGAAAGGATGATGTTCCCAAATGTTTCGTCATGTACACAAACAAACATTTCAGTTTGGTATGACCAAGAATGTGTATCATATTTCAACACTGAGTGCTCCAGTGAGAGCCACAGGTGAGTGTGTGTGTGTGGGTGTGTGCTTGTGTTGAGCAAGTGTTTGAGCGAGAGAGGGAGCGCTGCAGGGAGCAGTGCAGGTAAAGTTGACCTTGATGAAATAGTATTGCTGACGTGGAATCTTGCATTGATTGGATACAGAGTCGACAAATATTATTAAAGTGCAAACAAGTTTTTGAGGGATAATTAAATAAACATGGTCTAGGGTGTAAAAGGGCTTGTGCGGTCTCCAGGAAACTAATGTAAGTGATTGTCATTTCTGCTGAAGTCATGGAGACGGGACACTCTCTCTCTCTCGTCTCCTGCTCTCAGGCTGACTGTAAGGACCATAAGCTCATTAGCACAAGGGTCTGTGCTCACTGCACTGCTCTTGTTGGCTGAGACACGTCCTTCACCCTTTGTCACTAGCCAGTAAAACCACTCTCTAGCTGACATGGACTAATAAAATATTTGTTTTTTATTGTTTTATTTTCTCAATTACAATTTTACATCAACTTTTTTGTCCTTTTTCTTTGACATTATACAAATTTGTACTCATTATTATTATTTTTTTTTTCATTTGGCTTCTCCCATTCTACGAGTGTTTACACCGGACGTCCTGACACAACCTTCCCATTTATCTGGGCTTGTGACTGGCACTAGGAGCTGGGGACAATTTAGAGTGTGTGAGCAATGAGGATGGGGTTCCCTTTCTCCTTGGTTCAGGGCTGCCCATAAAAAAAAAACACCCAAAAACACATTATTTATCTATTGTTTAGAATCATTTCTATAAATATACACAAGTTGAAAATGTAAGTGTGATCAAATGGAGTTTAAATTAGGAATGCACAATATTATTGACTGATTCCTATTGGCAAACAAACCAAGATCCCCCAACTTCTAAAACCTTTGAACATACATTTTTTGTTATTACATAATGCATTTTCAATGTATTGAATGTATTCTGTTTTGTTTTTGCACCAGCTAACATGTATGTTTTTTGTTTTTTTAATTCATATTTGTTCCAAAGACGATATGCATTTCAGTTTCCCCCCCACCTCTACACACTAGTGTTTTCATAGTGACTCAGGAGCACCATGATTTTACACCGAGCACGTATTTCTCTGCAGCTCTGATCCCAGGAGCTCAGTCTGGCCCTCTGAGCCCGCGTGTTGTCTCTACATGTTTGTCTCAGCTGTTCACGTGACATGCAGTATGTTCCTCCTAAGTGATGATACCAAAACTTAAGCATGGAGGCTTTCCCTTACACATGCACAAAAACCTGACCTTGTCCTCTGTCTGTGTTTGGTCTAGGATCCAGCAGGAGGTTCCCAGCAAGGCGGTGCTGGAGCAGGAGATGGTGTGGATGAAGGAGCATCTCTCTACGCTGGGTTCCCCTGTGGTTCTCTGTCACAATGACCTGCTCTGCAAAAACATCATCCACAACAGTAAAGAGGGTAAGTATCACCCATTTGTTTGTCATGGCTCCACACACTGTACAGATGTGTGACGCAGAGTTAGGTATGACATGTTGTTTATTATTGATTTTCTTTTCTACTTTTGAAAATTCCCAGACTACAGACTTTACTAGATACGAAACGATCAACAAAACCCACTGTTAACATCTGTCCAGTCCCTGAGAAAGACAGTAGAATTCTGAAAATGTAAATAAATAACATATTAACCAGCACATACATTTACAGTATGTAATAAACACCCTAGAATTCCAATTTCTTTCCAAGTTCCTTCATACAGCTCTTTTGAATCAGCCAATACTATTTGTTGTTGCTGTGTAAAGTCTGAAAATATGTTTCCGCTGCAAGCGCTAGTTCCATGAACGTCTTCCTCACGTGGCCAAACCTCGTCTTTAGTCTCGCGAGATTATTGAGATTAAAGCTGTCACGCCGCAGTAAGAGGTTTCTATTAAAAGATCAATCATGAGTTTCATGAATCGATATCATATTATTAAATAGAAACTCAACAGTACAGAGGAAAGTGTAACTCAGGCTCCTGTCACCTAATCTGCATCATTTGCATTGATCTGTTTTCTTCATAACATTTTGAAATATGACAACTTCAGGGGCGAGGTGAAGGAACACCTGTGTAATTAAAAATGTTTATTTTAATATAATTACTGTTGCATCATCTGCTCTACTTCAAGTGATAGCCTTTACTCATTTGGCCTCTGTGTGATCACA
The DNA here is from genome assembly GCF_958295425.1 of Solea solea. Classification (NCBI taxonomy): domain Eukaryota; kingdom Metazoa; phylum Chordata; class Actinopteri; order Pleuronectiformes; family Soleidae; genus Solea; species Solea solea. The sequence goes on from NC_081139.1 coordinate 26,294,401, forward strand.
CACTGTGATCACACAGGAGACCTTATGTAACAAGGTGTGACTGCATATGTAAACACTAGAATACAGTGATAGAACACTGTGTTTATGGTCCAACTTGTAAGTCGGAGTATGTTCCTTATGTTCCTTCCTTATTAAATTCCATTTAATGATAATATGATGATGCATCTTTTACATTTAATCATAGCTAAATCTTCATTCGCTGTACATGTGTTGTTTTTGTTCAGGTCACGTTCGGTTCATCGACTACGAATACTCCAGCTACAACTACCAGGCCTTTGACATCGGCAACCACTTCAATGAATTTGCAGGTGTGTGGAATCACAATGTGATTTTAAGTGAGGGAGAAGTTGACGTGTACTATTTAAGGTGTTTTGAAGTGTGGTTGAATAGAGCTTATTATGCCACTGTATATAATCAGGTATGAGTGAGCCGGACTATGGGCTTTACCCCAGTCAAGAGATGCAAATGGAGTGGCTCACCATTTACCTGCAGGCATACAAACTCTTCACCAAGAAGACAGAGGAGGTCAGCCCAGCTGAGCTGGAGACGCTCTATGTACAGGTCAACAAGTTTGCTCTGGTGAGGACCAATATGTCTTACACACACACACACACACACAGTATGTCACCTGATTTCACACCATTTAAAATCCAATTGTTTTGTACTTTCTTAAGGCTTCTCACTTCTTCTGGGGCTTTTGGGCACTCATCCAGGCTAAATACTCCTCCATCGACTTTGACTTCCTTGGGTAAGTGTGTCAGTGAGTGAATGTGTGTTCCAGTGAAACAGTAATGCCTCCAGTGACAGGTTGGTCTGTTTCTGTAAAGAATCTGTTAGCCTGGGTTCAACACAACTAAAGGCTGAAACTGTGTCTTCTCTCTCCCATTCCACTTAACACTTTCAGACCACACACACACACACCTGTGAGCCACAGGTCTTAAGATTGACTAAATATTGTTGACTCTCTCACTTTGCATACTCCTGATATTTCATTTCCCTTTCTCTTTAAACAGCAAACAGATTATGAACTGAGTTATTTGCATTTTCCATGTTGTTTCCTCTTTTTTGTGAAGCGTTGCAGTGTGTGTTACATAGTTAGCTATAATTATTAGTTTCGCTGTTAAATGTCTTTCAGCCGATAGCTATATATATGTGTATATATGCATATTTATATATATACATACATAAATATATATGTATGTATGTATATATGTGTGTGTGTATATATGTATACATATATATGTGTATATATGTATATATATATACACACACACACACACACACATATATACATATATGTATATCTATATACACATATATATCTATATACACATATATACATATATGTGTATATATGCATATTTATATATATACATACATAAATACATATGTATTTATGTATATATGTGTGTGTGTGTATATATATACATATATGTGAATATATGTATATTTATATATACACACACATATATACATATATGTATATCTATATATACATATATGTGTATATATGTATATTTATATATATACACACATATATACATATATGTATATATGTGTATATATATACACATATATGTGTATATATATATATATACACACACACACCCATATATACAGTATATAGTTGTATATTAAATATATTCAAGTTCTTCCCACCAACCCTCCTAAAAGTTACACACTGGACCTTAATGTTAGCAAGCTAAGCTAAGCTGTGGAAAGCTATTGTTTTTCTAAGCAAGAACTAGATGAGCAATAATGTAAATTTGCACTTGAAACTAGCACACCAGGCTAATTAATTTCTGTACGGATAATAATTAATGTGTTTCCTCTCAAATGTTTATCATTAAGGGACAAAGTCGTCCGTAATGGTACATTAACAAACATTTGTTGCCGTTATCTTGTTTTTAAAATCAATTTTTTTTGCCCATTTAAAAAAAGAATAATGGATTAATGAGCAGAGCAGAAGAAAATAGGACTTGAGTTATGTTCCGTGTCTGTTGCAGGTACGCTGTGCTTCGTTTCAACCAGTACTTTAAGACCAAACCTGCGGTGATGGCCATGCAGATCCCAGAATGAGCACAGGCAGGACGACAGGATGAGGTGAGAGGACAAACTGGATGGAGGCTGTAGCAGATTTACATGAAGGGACTTTCTCTCCACTGTGGGAACTGTTGTGTGTGAGCAGTCTTCAGTGCGCGTGTCAACCAACACTGTCATCTTTGAATCCTGCAGACTTTGCTCCACATCTGTCACAACTCGAGCTCAAGATATATACAACTTCCATGAGTGGTCTGTGTGTATGCCGGTGTATGCTTGTGTACATTTCTAGTTTATCTGGATAACCCTGGGTGGTGCAGGGTTGTCCCTCTGCAGCTGAGCCAGCTGTAATCCCAGTTTAGGTTCAGGATCACTGATTAAAACCTGCTTTATCGTCAAACTGACGCCTAAATATTCCACAGCGCTGGTAATGAAGGTCAAAATAGGGATGAGACTTGTAGGAGGTGACGGATAATTTGCTTTGTTTCATCTTGAGCTCAATGCCACAGACTCATTTAAACTCCAGAGTTCACTTGGATTCCTCCCCATTTTGGATAAAGTGTGCAGCCAGGTCACCTCTGTCTGAACAGATCCGCCCACTTATTCCTCCATTTTTGGTGTCGAGTGCTTGCAGCTGCCATATGTCGTCCTCTGTCCTCACATTGATGCACTTTGAGCCTCTGTTAGATTCTTCTCTAACTATTCCCAGAAAACTGCTGCTGCTGCTAAAATATAAAGTGTAAATACCTTTTTCTATATGCTTTTATTCTGAAAGGACCTATTACTTGACAGTGTGTGTGGAGCAGCACATGAAAATGCTCTTTGAAGGACTGGGTGTAGGTTGAATCACGAGTCGTGGAGATGCAAACATATGCAGTGAAATGTGTAATCTTCTCCATTTGTCACACGTCCACTTCCTGTTTCAAAGTAAAACCACTCTTTTCCGACTTATTGTGAAATATATTCATGGTATTTAGTAGAGTATTGAGGAGTATTGTTTTGTGATGGTGAGCAGGAGAATGACAGACATGAGTGAGCACTGCTGCCGTCACTCAGTGTGAGTCCAGCCTTAATCATGTCAATCCACACCAAAATAACATGAATCAAACAAATATGATCCCCCACCAGTGTGAATATGAGGCGACATGCTCCTGTGTGTAGACTCTAGGTCAAAAGTACTTTTAATTGATTGTATTCATCAATTATTTGAAGTTTAATGACAAAAAAACCATTTATTGTTTAATTGCATAATTTAATGATCTCTCATTATCAACCTGGACTACCTTTCCTGGGGAGTACTGTTGCAAATGTAAACAACGGTTGATAGAACAAGCATATTTCAAACATGACTTTCATTGTACTAAAACAGTTTGTTTTTTTTATAAAACTTTACTTATGATTGATCACTTATCACATTCTTGTTGACTAAAAACTCAAATTAAGAAAATCTTTGAAGAGCAAGCTCATGCTATCATCTTTAAAAATGAAATTCTAATGAAAACAAAGTAGGGCTGCAATGATTCATGGGTAATTAGTCAGTTTATTTTGAACATGCACACAATAGATATAATACATAAATGAAATAACACAAAAGTGGATAATCAAAGACAACCTGAGAAAGGAAACATTTTATTTGCATATTAGAAATGAAAGGGGAGGGATTAAATAAATCCCACCCCTTTCTCTACAAAGTATTATCAGCAATTATTGATCTCCCTCTTCCTCTTACATTACTCTTTTCTTGTTTCCATAAAAGCAAACCATGGCAACTGTTGAGCGAGACTTAAACCTCCTCCTATAAGTCATGACATTGGCAGCATGTGTTCTTCTTTTATGCATAATGGCCTACAATGAAATGTCACGTATGGCTTGTGAAGGCTGCAGGTACTTGGACACCGACACGTCTCACATATTCCACCATCACTGATCTGATGTTTAGACTGGACTCACTCCGGGCTCCACCCAAACACACTGACCATGCAGGGGGCGACACTGAGCTCTGGTTGAATCATTCCACAGGTGAGCTGCAGAGTTAGACTCGTCTGTGTTGTTTCTCTCAGGACGGTTACCCCCGTGTGCTTATTATGGGGCAAAACCTGTTTGTGAATAATCCAGAGACTGATAGAGGAGTAAACGGAGGACACTAACCTCGTCTGTTGGCACAGTTCAGGAGGTTATTTCTTCAGTGTAAACCAGCCATTCCAAAAATGTACACATTTTCATTCTGAAAAACAAAACAAAACTGTAAAGCAGTGAAAAAAAATGGTGTCAGAGCTATAAATAATTATATATACATGTACTGTGTATATATATATATATGTGTGTGTGTGTGTGTGTGTGTGTGTGTGTTATTAACCATTCAGCCAAACATGAAGGATTGTAGTAATTGAATTTTTTTTGTCAGTGAATAACATTAGGTTTAAAAATCTGCAGGTCGTAAGACTAGCTCAGTGTCCATGTGTCCTTTAATATCACACACAAACACAAACACAACATATTACATATGTCACACTTACCCGCTGCTAAACATGTGCTGGTTAGACTACAGTGATATTATTTATCGATACAGATTATAAGGATTGTGGTGACGAGGTCAATGATTGGATCTGATGTGGATGTTTTTTTTATGGTTTTAAACAGACACAGACACACTGGGTAAAACCTGATCTATGCTCTATCGCACAACGTTCATGTTCACACTGAGTTCAAGTCTGTTGCACGACCAAAAAGTCATTTTGACAAACTGGAAGAGTTTAGATCATGTGATGTGTGCTGCAGTGACAACTAATTAGGATTAGGAAATAATCCTGAAATAGTCGACACAGACAGTCCACTTTTTGACAAATCAAAGAGCTTATTTAATGAATTAGGGAAGGAAAAAAAAACTCGATCAGTTACTATTAATCAGTTAATATGTAACTACTTGTTATATATTGAAAAGATACAAAACAAATGTTTTATAAATGATTGCGTTTATAAAAACAAAACTTTCTATTCCACTGACTGCCTCATTGTGGTGCATCTGTTACCACAAGGTGGCAGCAGCAGCAGCAGCAGGCATTTATTTAGTGCACACAGTGTGTTATAGTGTTATTATAGTTATTCAATTTACGAGGTTTCTTGAATGCATCTTGAAGCAGCCCCTCTAAGCTCAACATGCTATAGGCCCTGCAGAAGTGATGAAAATGACCAGGGTCTTTGAATGCATCGTGTTAGCTCCTCCCATTAGCTCGGCTCAGCACTCTCATGTGCTGGAGTTTAGAATATTCAACAAATATTACTGTAACATGGTCAAATAGCATTTTTGCTACACATGCCCGTCCCTAGTTTTAATAATCAAAAAAAGACTCAAACACTGTTCACTTAGAATGGGTTAATAAACCAGTTTGACTGTGAGAAGAAATAACTGGTAAAATGCTTGTTTCTACTGTCTACTATTCAAAATTCAAACACTTCAAAAATGAAATCCATCCTTTATGAAAACAAGTGTTGAGTATAAATCGGGTTTGAGTCAAACACGATGTGAGTGAGAATATCTGTGGAAGTTCTTGTGTTTCTGTGGTAAACGCTGTCTTTCCTGTTCCTCTGTGGCCAGGAAAGATTTTTCCCTCTTAAAATGAAGTAGATTTTTTTTTTTTTAAAAATGATGTATTTATTGAGTGACTCTAACATAATATTTCACATAATTATTGTCTGTTTTTGCTTTATAATCATACCAAAATGGCTGGCTTGAGATTGCAGTTAACGTGAAATTAACTATTTTTGTGTGGGAACACTGTACAGATACCTGATTATTATTATTATTACTATTATTATTGTTATTATTATTATTTTGTTTCCTTGTTATGCTGATATTTACTTTTTTGTAAATGCTTTTGACTTGTACATGTAGACGTGAAGGTGACCAGCGTTTGTCACATACTCATCCACTGCATCAACGTGTGGAGAGTGAGGATGTAAATACTGTAAGAAATACTGTGAAAAGCTTACTGTACACTACAGTGACCCTTCACCTCTCTGTGGGAGTGGCTAGAAGAATTATTTAACAGTTGTCAAGTAAATATTTCCATAAAAATGTATAAAACGTGTCCTGTGGTTTCTTTACTTCACAACTGCTGTAAATCTCATCACTTTATACTTTTTATACCATTTAATACTGAATTTATATACACATATATTTATGTATATATGTATACACATATATGTATATATACATATATATGTATATATATATACATATATGTATATATACATACTTCGTTCCTGTCAAATTAAAGCTGTTTCAGGTGTGGTTGTATATATCCTGTGTGACTGACACCAGAATCCTGACCATGAGAGGAGGAAGGATGTTTGAGGACATTGTGACACACACACACACACACACACACACACTGGGGTGATGACCTTCAGCATGTCACACACGGAACATGTGTGTTTTCCTCCGACATTATTATAATGTCCAGTTGTTTAATAGCGTGCAATCGGTATTCATGAAGTGCACGTCAGTAGCGTACTCCCATCATGCACTGCACATGCTCTATGGGCCACACAACCCGCAAATAAACCCAGAAGTCAGAAACTATTTTGGCATAATGTGCTGGGTGAGCAAAGGGGCGGAGCTACATCCATGCCTAATAATAGAGAAGAAAATAACACTTGTGTTGACATTTATGAACACAGAAATGCACTTTGTTGATCAGAATCAGAATCAGAATCACCTTTATTGTCATTATACAGTGTACAACGAGATTAAAGGACAGCTCTAGTAGTGCAAGTGAAGAGATAAGAGTAGAAGAAGAGAGAACAAAACAGTGCACCAACACCTTCGACAAAATTAGAAGGATATGTAAAAAAAGTATTCAAAGTATTTACAGTGGGAGCCAGTAAGGGAAATATGCAGTATATGATATAGTACATTGTACATTGTACAGCAGAGTGGATGTGTGTGGGGTGTGTATATTGCACAGGTACGAAGTGTAAGAATATTGCAACAGATTGTAACAGATTGGAAGAGTTACTTAGTGTTAAGCACTCTTATTGCACTTGGATAGAAGGTGTTCGCAAACCTAGAGGTGCGGGCCTGGATGGACCTGTACCTCTTTCCTGAGGGCAACAGTGAGAACAGGCTGTGCCCAGGGTGTGAGCTGTCACAGGTGATGCTGGTGGCTCTGCGCAGACACCTGGTGTCGTAGATGTCTGACAGAGAGGACAGCTGCACTCCTATGGTGCCCTGTGCTGACTTTCTGACTCTTTCCAGAGCCTTCTTGTCAGCCTGAGAGCTGCTCCTGAACCACACCAAGATGTTGTGGGTGAGGATGCTCTCCACAGAGCACCTGTAGAAGGACAGCAGCAGGTCCTGGGACACGTTGACCCTTCTCAGTGACCTCAAAAAGTACAGGCGCTGCTGTGCCTTTTTCACAAGGGCATTGGTGTTAGTCCCCCATGTGAGGTCCTGAGAAATGTACGTTCCCAGAAACCTAAAGTGACTGACCCTCTCCACCAGGTCTCCCTCAATGAGAAGAGGAGCAAGAACCTCCTTCCCTCTCCTGAAGTCCAGCACCAACTCCTTTGTTTTTGAGGAGTTGAGTGCCAGGTTATTGAGGGAGCACCAGGCAGCGAGGTTCAGGACCTCCTCCCTGTAGGCTGTCTCGTCACCGTTTTCAATCAGCCCCACCACAGTGGTGTCATATGCAAATTTCACGAGGACGTTGCTGCTGTGGATTGGTGCGCAGTCCTGGGTGTACAGGGTGTACAGCATTGGACTGAGCACACAGCCCTGGGGAGCCCCGGTGCTCACAGACAGGATTGAGGACTGATGGTCCCCCAGCCTGACTGACTGCAGGCGGTCAGTGAGAAAGTCTCTGATCCATCTGCAGGTGTGCTCGCGATTCCCAGACCAGACCACGCAACTTGGACAGCAGTCTGCTCGGAACAAGTGTGTTGAAAGCAGAACTGAAGTCCACAAACAACATCCTCGCGTTACTGCCAGAGTGTTCAAGGTGTTTACACACTGTGTGGAGGGCTGTGTTGATGGCGTCCCCTGTGGACCTGTTGGCTCTGTACGCGAATTGGTGCTGATCGAGGCCAGGAGGCAACAGGGATTTTATGTACCTCAGAACCAGTCTCTCAAAGCACTTCATCACAGTTGAAGTGAGAGCCACAGGTCTGTAGTCATTCAGGCCACCGACCGACGGCCCCTTGGGGATGGGTAGCCAGCGAGAGGTTAAAAATGGTGGTAAAAAACCCCGCTAGCTGGTCTGCATAGCCCCTCAGTACCCTCCCCTGGACGCCATCAGGACCAGCAGCCTTAGATGGGTTCACACTCCGGAGCACCTTCCTTACCTCCTCCGTTGTTACTGTGAGGGCCAGGCTGTCAGCGGGCAGCAGTGTGGGGGCATCCTCCTCCTCTCTGACCTCAAACCTTGCGAAAAACTGATTCAGCTCCTCTGCAAGGTCAGTGCTGGTGCTAGTGGTGGGAGCACTGGAGCTGTTCATGTTTACAAGGTCCCGGATGCCCTGCCAGACACGTCGGGGGTTCCCCTTTACGAATGCCCCTCGATTTTCCTGGCGTACGCTGCTTTCGCCCGCTTAATGTCCCTACTCAGGTTGGATCTACATGAACTGTACAGCTCCTTGTTACCAGACCTGAACGCAGAGTCCCTGTCCCTCAGCAGCTGTTTCACCTCACAGTTCATCCACTGTTTTTTATTTGGATAATGTCTGATGAGCTTCTCCTCTGTGACATTATCTGTGCACGTTTTAATGTAAAACAGAACCGTGGATGAGAAGTCTGTGAGGTTGTCCTGGGCAAAAATGTCCCAGTTGGTGGTGTCAAAGCAGTCCTGGAGCTGTGGGATGGTATTTCCGGACCAAACCCGTATGGTTCTCACCTCAGGCATTGTTCTTTGGATTAGAGGTCTGTATGATGGGGTGAGAAACACATGTAACATGCTGGTAAAACTTAGGGAGCACAGTTCTTAAATCCACATGGTTAAAGTCTCCAGCTATAATGAAGATACCATCCGGGTGCGCAGATTGCTGTCTGTTGAGCGCAGCTAGCAGGGTCTTGCTAGCTGTGTTAGCATCAGCACTCGGCGGTGTGTATACGGCCGTAACCATAACAACCGTGTGCTCGGCCCAGATAGAAGGGACGACATCTGAGTGTTAAGTACTCCAAATCAGGGGAACAGTGTGTTTCTGTCACTGTAGCGTTGGTACACCACCTGTTGTTGGAGTAGATGATCAGTCCTCCTCCTTGATGCAGTTTGTGAATAATTAAACTCAATTTGTAAACTATTAAATGTTATAGCCAAACTGCTAAAATATATCAATACCAAATAATTAAAATGTAACGTTTGTGAGTAATTAGTGCCTGCTGCTGCAAGGCAGAATGCATTAAGTTTTGAGAAACCCCCACATATCTTATATCAAAATGTGCGGCTTGATCGGGAATGGTGTGCTATAACTCTTATAAGACTTTCGAGTAACCATGGTGACAAAAATCATGAAAAAGAAAATTCCACATACACATGAATGGGAAACGGAGAAAACCCCAGCCCACTTTGGAGCATCACAGTGTCGTCATACTTTAACGTAGAAACGTGACTGTAAATTTAAACAGGTCAAGACTTGGGACTTTTCCCACCTAAGTCAACGTTTTGATACATATTACAGTTCTTATACAATCACAGTTTAAGTTTTGTACTTTTTTTTTGACATTTTCAGATTTTATAATGAGTGTGTATTGCGTGCGTGGACGTTGACCTACAGTGACACACTCTGCTGAGATCCAGAAAAATAATCACAAAAATATCTAAACAAACTCTTCTCCTGTTCACAATTTCCAACCTACACAAACAATGTTTACATCAAAACGTTGGTATGGTTGTCGTCTAACTCTTTATTAAACTATGACATTTTGGTCAAATTTTAGACGACATACTAAACTATGACATTTTTGTCACATTTTGGACGACATACTAACCTATGACATTTTTGTCACATTTTGGACGACATACTAACCTATGACATTTTTGTCAAATCTTAGACGACATACTAAACTATGACATTTTTGTCACATTTTGGACGACATACGACATTTTGGCCAAATTTTAGACGACATACTAAACTTTGACATTTTACTGTAAGACCTGAGTGGCATGGTGGCGTAGTGGTTAGTAGGTCTTAGCTATGCTACTGTTGCAAGAATGTGCTGGGTTCAATCCCAGGTCTGAGATATTTCTGTGTGGACGACTGTTGTCCAAAAGCTGATATATATATATATATATATATATATATTTATACATATATTTATACATGCATGCACTATATGTCCTATGTTAACTAATTGCATAACAACCAGGGCTGTGGGAAGGGTTAAAGCTATATTTAATGGATAAAAATATCTAATGAAATCACACACAGGCACAGTTAACACAACCAATTTATTATCTTTCAAGAAAAACACACACGACTTTGAAAACATAGAGAAATGTACACCTTTAAATTACACAAGCTCTTATTAACAAAATAGTCTTTTTCTATATGTACAACAGCAGGTCCAACAGCAGGAGGCGCCACAGCACGTCTCCACCAAAATAACATCTCTGTACACAACAGCCAGCATCTTGACTTCATATTTTGATTAGTCAACCTTAGCAAAGGTGGATTGAGCCCAGCGTTGTTTAAAGGCTCATTTATACTCCACACAGAAGACGGGGACAGACGGAGTCTTTTGTCGCTAAAGAGCTTACGATCACGGACTAAACGCACAGAGCAATGCCAGCGGAAAACAGTGGGGGCAGTATAGAGACGAGAGTCGAGTCAGGAGAACAACAAAGAAGAGTTTAGAGGGGCATTTTACAGTTGTGAAGCCTCTGTGAGACGCTGCCAAACCACATCTGTCTTTACGGTGTCTTTACACTCAGTGGTTTACGATCCACTGTCGCAGACTCCGCTTGCGTTTCTGTCTATTTTGAGATTCCGCACAATAAAATAACCTCTTTAATGGCTCCTGCAACTCGGCTAACAGCCATACAGACGTACAGTATGTCGGGGAGAGACAGAGAGAATGTTGGGGACGGACGTCAAACTGAAGAAAGTGGAGTATAAATGGGCCTTGAGGCTAAACTGTCGTATTACTCATTGATTGAAGGAAACCGAGACACCAAATGTGTCCAGAAGTTTTAGCCACACATTAGCACATGCTAATAGCTAAACATACCGAGGCGGGGACAGGAATGAGGTAACAGTATGTTTCTGTTTGAACTGCTGTTTCACGTGTGTGGTTGTATGAGGTACTGACACACAGCTACTACCGTGGACGCTCTCACGCTCACTAACAACATGGTTGTCAGTAGCAACACAGCTGCGGAAAAACTGATTTTAGCCACAAAAAAACCACCTGTTCTGACTGGAAACCACAGGGACACAGGAGCTGCTGGTCTGCTGCTGCCTCGTGTGGTCAGCTTGTGTCACTGCGGTTTTCAAACACCAAGGTCACAGAATAAGACATGAATTTACTGATGGAGGCAGCAGTGGGTCAACTACGCCCATGTGCTGTGATGTAAAATGAATGAATGGTGGTTTGATGAAATGAGAACGAGAAGACAGCGGTGAAACACACTGACTGACCCGTCACTAGGATGACACCAATTCCAGTGCAGCTTCAGGGGAAATTAGAAATAAAAAATATGGAAAATTAAATATCTTCAGGAACAAGACCTGATGCAAGAGGGCCAAGAAAATGACATCAAAACGAAATGTTTCTGTATTTTCTGCCGTAATGGAGGAGAAAAAAAACACAAAAAAAACTGTTTCATACATAGACAGGAAGTGCAAAAAAAAAAGACAATATAAACAGCAAAAGAGTGATGTATAAAACAACACACTATGTTATACAGAATCACTGTACACTGTTTGTATGAGACTGAAAACCAGCTGATGAACTGTGTGACCACATATTCACAGATACCTGCTAATAAAACCCTGTCTCTGGTATTCAGACTGCATTATTTAAATAGTCGTCCATTTGCCGTGGAAACGTTTGAGGATTAAAGGTGCAGTAATCACTCATTTGACTTTAAAGGTTAAAGTCCCATGTAACAGCTCACATCATCATCATCCTCATGCTTTCTGTCTGTGTGCTACAATAACCCATAAGTACCAGCAGGAGGCGGTAGTGACACACTGACAACCACATGGAACCAGAGAGAAGGAAGTGACTGTGACACCTGTGGGACGTCTGTCGGCGAGAGGAGGAAAATAAGCAGCATGAGAAATAAAATGATAGAACTGCGTTTAAACTTTATCTAGCTAAGATCAGTGTGTGTGTGTGTGTGTGTGTGTGTGCGTGTGTGTGTGTGGGGCCACGGTTCATCATCATCATCATCATCATCATCCTCTGAGTCGTTTAAGAAACAGTGTCTCTTCCTGCCTCATTTTTACAAACAAACAAACAAACAAACAAACAAAAGCAAGCCCGCCCCCTTCAGTCCGTCAGGAGCACCAGTTCTCCCTCACTTCTCTCTCCTCCGTCACTTTCCTCTCCTTCACTGTACAGAGGCCGCTCCCTCTCTCGCTCCCTCTCGCGCTCCCTCTCTCGCTCCCTCTCGCGCTCCCTCTCTCGCTCCCTCTCTCGCTCCCTCTCTCGCTCCCTGGGCAGGGCGGTGGGCGTGGCGTGGCTCTCCGCTCGATGTGGGGCGGGCGGCACCTGCGGCAGGTAATGCTCCAGCAACGCGGGGTGAAAGGGCATGGTTGCCATGGAGACCGAGCCAGCGGCGCCGGGGTACTGGCCATCGCTGTGGGAGTAGTGGATCTGCTGAGGTTCTGGCTGACTGGAAGCAGACATGATGATGATGATCATTATTATTATTATTATTATTATTATTATTATTATTATTTAACACAGTTAACATGCGTCTAAGAAAATATAAGTTAAGTTGATCACATGTTGAGAAGGGTTAGGGTTGAAATCACTCTGTTATCGTGAATAACAGGTGAGTCCACACTCCGTCGTCATGACAACAGTGTCTGTCATCTCAGGAGTTTGTCTTTTTAAACTAAAAATATGACACCAACTGAACCAAACAGGGCTTTCCTCACACTGAGGACAATGAACACATGAACACATGAACACATGAACACATGAAGCCATCGTGTAACTAAACACCATTTAAAACAAAAGGAGAAAAAGGGAAAAACCAGAGAAAATCACTCTAAACCAGGGGTGTCAAACTCAAATCCATCGCAGGTCAATTTTAATACATGTGTGGTGGTCACGGGCCAAAACAAACATTTATTAAAAAACCTGTTTTAATTTGGCTGGTTTTTGTCTTCCCATTAGAAATGTGTAGTTTAGCTTTTCCATAGGAAAAAAGACTATAGTTTTGTATTAAAATTATTTCTGAAATAAATCGATTTTATAGATATAAGTTTATTATTAAAATGTTTAGTTTTTTTTATCTGCATCAATCTTTTACCTCCTGAACATTTAAGGATCATTTGTGGAGATTTCTCAATCTGCTTAATCTCCCTCTAAACAGTTCTAACCTCCAACTGGGAGGTGTTTGATTGAGATTCAGGATGAATAACATAGTAAGAAAGATACCTGTGTGTGTATGTGGCTCTCTGCTCCTGCCGGCGGCTCTTCATCATGGCCTTGTACTCGCCCACCCTCAGCCGCCGTCCCTCCACGATGCAGGTCCGTTTGGGTCGCGGTTTGTACTTGTAGTCGGGGTAACGCTCCAGGTGCTGCCGGCTCAGCCGCGCCTGCTCCTCATAGTACGGCTGCTTCTCCTGGTTGGACATAGACTTCCACCTGGAACCTGTTGGCAAAGGAAGTTCTTTACTGACACATGTAACAGGGTCAGTTACTACAGTATATTCAGAAGGTATTAAATACCTGATATTTATATGTTTTAAGTTTTGATTTTCAGATTTTACCCTGACACGGGAGGTTAAGGTACGTGATGTAGCAGACGTTCCTGCAGCAGCAGCACGCTGCCTTACATAGGTGTTTGTGTTTCTACAGAACTTTTCTAGTCTCCATTTATAATCAAAGATGCTTCACTTTTAATATTCAACGTTCCAGTCAAGTTTCAGTAGTTTAAACGTTGTGTTTTCTGTGTTTTTAAGAATCTTTATTCTCTATTGTACTTGTATTATGTTGTTATTGATGTTCTCTGCTCTTATTAGTGTGTATATTTCTGGCATATGTAAAGTATAACTGGTTTCTCTTCAGTGTGTTTTTGTGCAACTGAGAAATATATTTTCTCTATTTAATTTCTAATTTTAATTATTATTATATAATTGTTATTTTTTTTACCCCACAGATCTTGTTACATTTGTTATATTTAACATATATAGATTGAAATGTCCTTGTGGACATAATAATAATAATAATAGTAATAATAATAATAATAATAATAATAATAAGAAGAAGAAGAAGAAGAATAAAACATCACAGTTTGCTAAACCCTGTTGTGGGGGGCACTCGAGGGGGAGGGAGTCTCGTCCAGGGTGTCATTCAAGCTAGAACCGCCACTGTCAGAAGGGTCAAATCACGTCAGGGTCAATAGATTGGAAAGTGGAATATGGGCTTGTCAAAGTGATGCTGGTTCAAATCCCGGGCGCCCGAGCTCCTTTTGCTCACTGTTAGTGTCACTGTCACTAACTGGTGTGTGTGTGTGTGTGTGTGTGTGTGTGTGTGTGTGTGTGCAAACCAATGTTTTATCCTGTGGAAAAGACACACTTTCAACAAGGAAAGAGAAAAACTCAAATGTCTGAAAACATGATCGAACCAACATCCTCCAGGGCTACATTTGGTCAGAGAGACATCTTGAAGGATTGTGTGGAACACAAAATCATTATTAGAACATGTGCTTCATGTGTTTCATAGTCAAAATAAGAGAATATGATGATGATGATGATTCTTCAGTTGCTCAGGTCTAGATTCAGCAGCGTTATACAAAAGTAATGGAACACAATGTCTGTAACTACATTAAACCATCATGGTGTACAGAAATAGAGAAAGAGAGACTGTGTGTGTGTGTGTGAGGAGCGAGCAGGTGCATAGTCGTGTCCTCACTTGTGCGAGCCAGTGTCTTAGAATAGCGACACAGTGTGAAAGCGCTGGACTCACCCAGGATCTTGCTGATGGAGGAGTTGTGCATGTCAGGGAAAGCCTGCAGGATCCTCCTGCGCTCGTCCTTGGCCCACACCATGAAGGCATTCATCGGCCTCTTAATGTGGCCCGAGGAGGGAGGGGGCCGAGCCTCCGAGTAGCTGCCTGGCACGGTGACGGGGAGAGCACCTACGAGACACAGCGCTCCTGTCAGGGGAACTCTCCACGCTGCTGCTGCTGCTGCTGCTGTAACTGCTGCTGCTGCTGCTGCTGCTGCTAACGTAACTGCTGCTGCTGCTGCTGCTGCTACTGTAACTGCTGCTGCTGCTGTGACTGCTACTGTAACTGCTGCTGCTGCTGCTGTAACTGCTGCTGCTGCTGCTGCTGCTGCTAACGTAACTGCTGCTGCTGCTGCTACTGTAACTGCTGCTGCTGCTGTGACTGCTACTGTAACTGCTGCTGCTGCTACTGTAACTGCTCCTGCTGCTGCTGCTACTGTATCTGCTGCTAGTGTTGTAACTGCTGCTGCTGCTGCTGCTGTAACTGTAACTGCTGCTGCTGCTGCTGTTGCTACTGTAACTGCTGCTGCTGCTGTAACTGCTACTGTAACTGCTGCTGCTGCTACTGTAACTGCTCCTGCTGCTGCTGCTACTGTATCTGCTGCTAGTGTTGTAACTGCTGCTGCTGCTGCTGCTGTAACTGCTGCTGCTGCTGTAACTGTAACTGCTGCTGCTGCTGCTGTTGCTACTGTAACTGCTGCTGCTGTAACTGCTGCTGCTGCTGCTACTGCAACTGCTGCTGCTACTGTAACTGCTGCTGCTGCTGCTGCTGCTGTTACTGTAACTGCTGCTACTGCAACTGCTGCTACTGTAGCTGCTGCTGTTACTGTAACTACTGCTGCTGCTGCTGCTACTGCTGTAACTGTAACTGCAACTGCTGCTACTGTAACTGCTGCTGTTACTGTAACTACTGCTGCTGCTGCTGCTACTGCTGTAACTGTAACTGCAACTGCTGCTACTGTAACTGCTCCTGCTGTTGTTACTGTAACTGCTGCTGCTGCTGTTACTGCTGCTGCTAATGTAACTGCTGCTGCTGCTGCTGCTGTAACTGTAACTGCTGCTGCTGCTGCTGCAGTATGTTCTACGGCATCATTCTTGTTTTCTCTGAACATTCTCTGAATATTTCCACCTTCTTATTAAACTTTACTTGTCAAAGAGGAAGTTTCTATTTGTCAATGTGGAGATGTGTGTGGTGCTGGTTTTCAGTCAGTGTAAGTGTGATATTCTGAGGAGGCATATGATAGATATATAATTAATAATATAGACATTTGTTATGATAACAGTACAGCTCTGTGCCTTACAGTGAGAGTTGTATTGCTTATTTTGTATTCTTGGATCACTTGCTTACACAACTTAGATAGATAGATCAATAAAGTATCTATCTATCTATCTGTCTGTCTGTCTATCCATCTCTCTCTCTCTCTCATCTGTTGGAGTATTTATTTTGTGTGGACACTTACCCTCAGAGTCACTGCTGAGATGGTCCTCATGTCTGTCTTCACCTCGCTCAGAGTGAGAGATTCTCTCGCTGTGAGGAGAGCCTTTATACTCCTGTGGACAACAGAAGACACAGACAGGTGAGGCAGAGGGTGTAAGCCGAGACCCACACATATTAACACTTGAGCACAAAGGCACTATTTGAATTTGGAGGACACACAGTGAGCTGTTTAAGGTAAGGACGAGGACACATGCCACGCCATATCAGCTGCTGTTTAAATGCAAAGAAAGGAAGTTATGACACTACGGAGGAGGAGGAGGAGGAGGAATGATGTTTATTGTTTAAGGTGAAGGAGAAACAGCCGAGATGGGACTGTATCAAGTTCTGGATTTGCAAAGCTATCAATGACACCATCAGCGGATTATCTTTCATTCATTGTCAAGCTGTAAAACTTTATTTATCTCCATGTGCTGGAGTGGAATGCCAAAATAGGTCAGTCAAGACTGGTGCAGCAGCAGCAGCAGCAGCAGCAGCAGTAACAGCAGCAGCAGCAGCAGCAGCAGCAGCAGCAGCAACAGCAGCAGCAGCAACAGTGGAGGCCTGATGATGAAGCAGGATAATGGAGTGGAGGAAAAGAGCCACTGAGTCCAGTATTATGAGGGACAAAGAGAAGAGGGCAGGTGGCTCCGTCAATGCCACACTGAGGTCTTTGTGAGGCGGCAACAGCTGTTGCTCCAGGATGAGGCCGAGACCACAGAGCTGCAGCCACCACACAGAGTCAAGACCAGAATAAAGGGCAATGACAACAAAAACAACACAACAACAATTCAGCTGCTGGCTGAAACGTGTGCTTTTCAAAAGCTTTACGTTCAAATCAAATAAAAGTTGAATCAAAGAAAGATGAAATCAAAGAAAGATGATATCCTATATCTTTATAGGAGCGATGATTATCTCGTCATGGCGACGAACGACTTTTTCCCGCGGAGAAAGTCACTGAAAACGAAGCAACAGCTGGATGGAGAGACAGCTGCTCACTAAATGTCACATCAGTAAGATAAAAAACAAACAACAGCGTCTTCATCTGCTTTACACAGTGATTAGTTATGCACACGCAGCCGAGGAGAACACCTAAAATACTGTGTGTGTGTGTGTGTGTGTGTGTGTGTGTGTGTGTGTGTGTGGTTCCACTGCAGCTGGTGGGATATTCTTCTGTCAGTGAAATCCTCAGGAGGAGAAAGAAGACTCCGTGTAACCCTAAACCAAATTCTGACCGCTCATTAGACCTGCACATGTTCACAGAGTGTTTCCTTTACATCGAGGACACAGTGTAAGGTCAGCACACGTTCATTAAGCGTTCAGACGCTGAGAAGACTTCAGCCATGGTTCAGGTTTGATCCACTGATGCTGCTGACTGCAGCTGACAACTGCTACCGTAACTAACTAAATAGGGTAAATAAATATGTTCCAACAAATCACACGCGAGGGAGTCACTTTTAGCATTGAACTGTGAGCGAGCATCACCTTTAGCATACATTCCCTTCATTACAGATTTAATTCCACTTTTCCACTAACTCTCCTGTGTGTGTTTAATATATATATGTATATATATATATATATACTGTATATATATATATATTATATATACAAATTATATATAAATATATATATTTTATATATACATATATATAAAATATATTTATATATATATATATATTGTATATATAATATATATATATTATATATATATACTGTATATATTTTATATATACATATATAAAATATATTTATATATACATATATATAAAATATATTTATATATATATATTATATATATACATATATATAAAATATATATATATATTTTTTTTATTATTATTATTTTTTTTATAAAAAACATAAATAATAAATAAATAAATAAATAAAATGAATCCGCTGCTCCATTGCGGAGCAGGAGGGGGACACGTGTTACCATGTCCCCCTCACAGGGCCGTGACTAAGATTATAGGAACAACTCTACATTTTTTTGGTGAATTATTTTATTTCAATGAGTTGTTTGAACATACAAGCAATTTGTTTAATTTATAGTATAATTTACTCAGTTAGTCTATGGTTATTACAGCATTTCATGTTCATTAATGTACCCTCATTGTTCGGTGTTATGATAAACATGCTAATAAGTAGGTAGTTAATGATGAGTTTATGTATCCAAATATGAGGTGTTATACACAGTTTACTTTGCTTCTATATTTGAATGTAGCCGTAACTCTGGTGTGTTTTCAGGAATGATAATGTGTATGTCTGACA
Organism: Solea solea; assembly: GCF_958295425.1. Classification (NCBI taxonomy): domain Eukaryota; kingdom Metazoa; phylum Chordata; class Actinopteri; order Pleuronectiformes; family Soleidae; genus Solea; species Solea solea. The sequence continues at coordinate 26,313,365 of NC_081139.1, forward strand.
GGTGCTGTGACCTGACTGTGTGGGAATAAACTCACCATCTTTCCAGCGCTGTCTCTCTCCCGCCCTCTCTCCCCCCTCTCCCGCCCTCCGCTGCTGTGGTTCTTCAGGAGTTGTTGGGCATCATGGATGGCCTGGCTGACCACATCGCCGTCGCCGAGGAAACCTGCAGACAAAAACCCCACAGGATGAGACCAGAGGAAGAGCCAAATGGTGTGGAGACAGGTGAGGACTGTGTGGTCACAGTAGAACGCACATGTGAATAAAGAGGGAAGCACGTGTCAACAGTTACTGATGCTCTTTAGTTACCGATCACCAAGTTGAGTCCTGCCACACTGTGGTCAAGTGGCTAAATTCTTATAATTCCAGTGCTGACTTCCTGTTAGTTCATGTGCACCTCAGACATATGAAAAGATTTTGTTGTCTTTTATGATAAACTGTATAAGAGTGTAAGAGAATAAACGCTTCAGGTTGAATCAGCGATGAAAGAAATGTAGAAAAATGTAATTTAATCACTCGTTCACTCCTTCAAAGGTAAAGCTGCTATTTAAATGCTTGACTTTGACCTTACTTAACCTAATATTCCCTCACAATAATGAATTGAATGGCGTGAAGAACAGGCTGCACACAGTGACTTTAAAGGTAAACTGTGTTGTATTATGTTCAGCGTGCTGTTTCTCTCTCATAATGGGTTGTGTATGCAGTTTGTCCTTGAAGCCTCGTTAACTCGCTGAAAGCTTTTTTTCCTTCCTCACAGAAGAATGTCTGTATTGCTTCCATCGATGTTCACCATCACCTTCCTTGATACCTCGGCTGGCACATCTGTTGATTTGTTAGCCCAACAGTGTGAAAGGATGAGCAACATCACGTGTGAATCACACAACACGTGTGCAGTTCTGCAAAGCACACAGGAAGATGCTCTCAGAGAAAAACTTTCTGATCCCATTGTCACCTAGATTAGGATTAGATTACTGTAACTCTTTATTATGAGGATGTTCCAACAAGTCTGTTAGAACCCTTCAGTTCATACAAAACGCTGCAGCACGAGTTCTGACAGGAACTAGAAAGAGAGACCACATAACTCCAGTGTGAGGTTCTCTACACTGGCTCCTCCGTACAGTTTAGAATTCAATTTAAAATCCTCCTCCTCACGTACAAAGCACTAAATGATCCTTAATGATCCTTAAAGGAAAGACCTGGTCTTACCTTTCACGCTATAAGATCACTTAGGTCACAAAATACAGGTTTACATGTGATTCCCAGAGTCTGTAAGAGCAGAATGGGAGGCAGAGCCTTTAGTTACCAGGCTCCTCCCCTCCTGTGGAACCAGCTCCCAGTGACAGTTCTGGAGGCGGAGCCTCTCTCTCTTTAAAACTTAAAACTTTCCTTTTTGTTAGAGCTGGCTCAGGGAAACCTGAACCACTTTCTCTCCTCATCATGCAGGCTGCAGGATCCAGATCCAGTTTTGAGGCTATTGTTATTATTATTATCATTAGCAGTAGTATAATAATATTATTATTATGCTATAATTAAAGTAACAATCATTAACAATCTCTGCTGCTGCTTATATAAATGACATTGTAGTTCTATAAACATGTCATCACTGACTCATAACTGTCTAACTGTCAAACTGTTGTAAATCTGCTCCTGGTCTCTCTCTCCTGTCTCGACTTCACCTCCCTCTTTCACTTTCTCTCCCCCTCCTCTCCTCTGTCCACAGTTTTCCTTTCCACAGAGTGGGTTTAGTCATCAAAACCCGATTCTATGATTTTTCAGCTTCTTAAATGTGAATATATTCTGGTTTCTTTGCTCCATCCATCCACATGAGGGTCACAGGAGGTGCTGTACTAACAGAGCCGGGAATCAAACGCACAACTTTGGAGTTGAAAGACCCTAACCCCTTGGTTTTAATGCTGCTGCATTGATAATCATCATATTTATTATATTTAGTCAATGACACTAAATATTATAAATGATGTATGTAAATATGGATTAAAGAAAAATATACAAAAGTCACTTAATAACACGTGCTATAGCAGAAATGGACCATATTTACAGTCAAAGCTTTATATCCACATATATCTCCTATATAATCCAGATATTATTAATAAACTATATCACACAGCCGTACAGAATTATTAATTTGAATAATGTAAGATTGTTTCCATAGTGCCCAGCCCTTTGTTTGAGGTTTCAAACGGGGCATCTGTTTTGCAAGTGAGAGTCAGGTGTTGTCACTCACTGAGGGCAGATCGTGGTGGACTGTCTCTCTGCAGGTCTCTGGGTCTGTAGGCTCCCTGCAGTGCCAGGGTGCCCAGCTCCAGACTCTGTGGACTGGGTGTTTTCCCCAGCTCCAGCCCCTTTGGCTTAGAGGTCAGGTTCAAGGGTTGACTCGCTTCCTAAACACACACAGTGAGAACAGATTAGCAAGGGAGGGGCCACTTAGGCACATTCGGGCGTAGCTGCGAAAGGCGAGGGTGTGCGTGTATTCCGGTTATCAGCCGCAGATTTGACGTGTCGCAGCGCATCTGTCACGCCTTTGTAGCATTTCTTTTCTTTTCTTTTGTCTTCATGTTCACTTCACCTTCTCTCTCTCTCTCTCTCTCTCTCCTAAACCTTGTTGGTTTGTTTCCGTTAAGAAAAAGTCATGCAAATCCAACAGTTTGTGCACACGCACACACACACACACACACACACACACACACACCAAACATAAAAGAGAGGGTGTGGTGTATCAAACAGGCTTCTCAGCCTCTAAATGCCAAGACAGTTTATTATCTGTTTAATCTGGAGAGCTTTTCTTTACCACCATCCACTACACACAAACACAAGACTGCACAATACACAATCAGTAATAAAATAATCCTTTGCCTGTGTCACTGTGCACAGGGTGGATGCATTCAAAGAAGGTTATGTTTGTGTTGGCACTTGAGTTTGGTACAATGAGATTTGCATTGAGTCCATAGTGTAAACACAGAGATGCTACACTGGCGGTCAGTGTTGCTGTATACTGTTTCGTATTCATGGCTTTGTGATGATGTCACCTGTAAGCGTTTTCAAAGGCAAGTGACAGAATCGAGTGGATTTAATCAAGTAGTTTCCAAGTTTCTGTTTTTTCTTTTTTTTAACAGCAGTGAAAGGATGAAAACAGCAGTAAACAATATTAAGATGGCATGGTACAAATAATGTGAGCGACAGTATAAATAGTATGGAATAGAAGTGTATAGTATTACAGTGACATACAGTAGTGCTCCGAATATGCAGAGCCTACAGCAGCAGTATACAATTACAGGTATAGTATACATTATATTTATATAGATTATAAATTATAACTGTAACTGGAGTTTTTTTTAAATTTCTATTGGATTTTATTCTGGTTTGTTCCAATATGGTGGCAACATTGGCGCCTAAGTCTGCGACATCTACATATTTATACGCACACATCATGTCTATGGTCGACACAGTACACTGTAGTGAGACTGTACCTGCCGGAAGGAACCACTGCTCCTCTTGACGGGGGTGGGATGAGGGCTTGGGAGCAGCTGCATGGGATAGTCCACTGCTGTGGAGGATGAAACATTTTCAGCATGAAAAACACTCGTCCCTCTCTGTGTGTGTTCAACACACAAGCTACAGCAAAAAGTATGGGGACACAAATAAATCACGATATGTATATATATAAATATACAGTAGGTGTATATGTATGTGTATATATATATATATACACATATATAAATAAATATATATACACATATATATACATATATATGTGTGTATATATATATATACACATATATATATATACTAAATTCCTCTTTATACCCTTTATATACTAATACAATACAGTTTTGCTTCTTAACATGAAACATAAATCACCTCATGGTATATTAATCCTATTGCTCAACCCAAATCCACAGACATACCGGTTGTAACTTGCCTGCTCTGTAACTTAAGCTGCTCTCATTTTCTTCACAAACACAAGGGTGGAAGCATTTTAAATTTGGGACACCACAGAAAGTCAATTCATAAATAAAGAGGAGAGGTAATTATGAAAATCAATGTCCCCTGCTCTTACATTTCTGATTTGACATAGAAAATGGAATCAGGCTGTTTTTCATATACCTTTAAGAAAGTAGATGGTGGGTCACATATCAAAAAAAAAATTGTGTCTAATTCATAATATCACCCTGATTTTGTGACATCGCAAACGGAAAAGTGGTGTCATGATCCCTAATTATAACAATATTTTTTCTCTGACATTTTCTGGACCAAACCAAGTTGATCAGTTGATGGAGAAAATAACCGACAGATGAATCGATGATGAAAATAAGCATTAGTTCTTCTGCACACATTCATGAATCAAAACATCTTAACACACTTGCACACAGCTGCACACATTTCTTTATATAAAGAAAATGAATGGTGGGCCATGAATTCCACCAATGACGCTTTAAAGACTTACTCTGTGCCACTTTGTTTTGAAAACGTCGCTCGGAGCGCAGCGTTCAAGACGAGTGAAAGCAAGAGTGAACAAAGGCGCGGCTGTCTGAGCTGTGCCATGTATAGCCGGCTAACTGTACAAGCACGAGTGTATGAAAGGTACTGTCAACCACATTGTTCATCTGAAGGCTACGTTTGTATCTCACTGATGTCTTTTCATTTTTCTATTAAACACGCCTCGAGCTGAAGTGCTGAAAAGCACTAGAGGGTGAAGATCTACAGGAACTCCTTGAAAACTCGTGCACATGTAGTGATGGTGACAACTTTTCCACAACAAAGGGAGGACCTTCATTTTTTCAGTCTGAAGAGAGAGATAGATCACAGTGAAAGATCACAGTGATAGATCACAGTAAAAGATGACAGTGAAAGATCACAGTGACAGTGATAGATCACAGTGAAATATCACAGTGAAAGATCACAGTGGCAGTGATAGATCCCAGTGACAGTGATAGATCCCAGTGACAGTGATAGATCCCAGTGAAAGATCCCAGTGACAGTGATAGATCACAGTGAAAGATCACAGTGACAGTGATAGATCAGTGAAAGATCACAGTGATAGATCAAAGTGACAGTGATAGATCACAGTGACAGTGATAGATCACAGTAATAGATCACAGTGACAGAGATTGATCACATTGATAGATCGCAGTGACAGATCACAGAGATAGATCACAGTAATAGATCACAGCGATAGATCACAGTGATAGATCACAGTGACAGTGATAGATCACAGAGATAGATCACAGTGATAGATCACACTGATAGTGATAGATCACACTGATAGTGACAGATCACAGTGACAGTGATAGATCACACTGATAGTGATAGATCACACTGATAGTGATAGATCACAGTGATAGTGAAAGATCACACTGATAGTGATAGATCACACTGATAGTGATAGATCACAGTGATAGTGATAGATCACACTGATAGTGATAGATCACACTGATAGTGATAGATCACAGTGATAGTGATAGATCACACTGATAGTGATAGATCACACTGATAGTGATAGATCACAGTGATAGTGAAAGATCACAGAGATAGATGACAGTGATAGATCACAGTGACAGTGAAAGATCACAGAGATAGATCACAGTGACAGTTATTGATCACAGTGACAGTGATAGATCATAGTGATAGATAACAGTAATAGATCACAGTGACAGTGAAAGATCACAGAGATAGATGACAGTGATAGATGACAGTGATAGATCACAGTGACAGTGAAAGATCACAGAGATAGATCACAGTGACAGTGAAAGATCACAGAGATAAATCACAGTGACAGTGATAGATCACAGAGATAGATCACAGTGACACAGTGTCTTTCTCTCTGCACCACCAGATACAGTGTGAGTGACTGACAGTCTTGTCTCACTGAGAAGTTGAGACTCGCTGCCAGACCACGCCCCCTTTGTTCAGATCTACCTCAGTGACACAAAGTGACCACATGGGGCAGCAGTCGACCAGCAGCTCTTGTGTCCCCGCTAGCTAAAATCACAAATCTTCTCTAAAGACTTGCTTCATAAGTTCTTGTGATGCTGTCATGATTGATTTAATGTAATAATGTAATATTGATTGTATTTTCAGTTATTTGGTGAAACCTCTCTGCTAACGTGATGACTGACCTGGCTTGCAGGGGATTGGTTGCAGTGGCAGGGTCATCTGGGAGTCAGAGGTGACGGGGAGAGGCTGTGTGCTGTGGTGGAAGGCCGGGATCATCACGTAGGGCATGTTCACCTGCTGGGACAAAGCAGGACAATTGCACTTTACATATAAGTTCTAGAGTCATCCGCGCTGTCTGTATCACTGTGTGTGTGTGTGCGTGTGTGTGTGCGAGAGGCGCTGACCTGGATCTGCTGCTGGAGCAGGTTTATCTTGTGCTGCTGCTGGATCAGCTGCTGCTGCTGTTTGGCAATCTGTGACACAAGACATGTTTTGTTTTCACAAACATCGTGAATTCCCATGGTACACAGCAAGGGAAGCTCCGCCTCCTCTGAGAATAAATGGTCAAACATGTGCTGTTGTATTTACACTTCATTGCTAAAGTAATAAAGCCGGAAATGAAGAGAAGCAACCGCCGCTGACTGTGAGTGAGCATGATCCCGGCCTCACTCAGCTGCTCCACATGTCATGCATTTCATTTGTGTTTGGGAAGCACTGCTTTAGAGCACATTATAACATACTTCCCGTACCGTTGCATTGCGTTGGTGCCTAAATTGTGTATTTTTCCTGTAACATTGTATATAATGTCATCCCTTATAGTTTAGTTGTGGGTGATGAACACTCAGAAACCTAAACACTTCACAGGAAACAGATGAAGAATCTACTGTACTGGCTCTTTTATCAGGGTCACCATTTGAATAGAACAAGTCTTATTACAACAGTCTAGGGATGGGCACGAGTATTCGAGTATTCCATTGTGTATTTGATTATAAAAAGTCGATCAGTATTTGTGTATTACGTGCATTCATAAAAACGACCTCATTTGTTAACGTTCATTCAAAAGCCTCATGCTTCTGTGTCCTTGTTGTTTATTCTGTTCAAATTAAACCTCCCAAACAAAGCTTGTTCTTAGACTGAATCCATCTAATTTGCCTAATCTTAACGCTTCTGCACATGGAGTCAAAACACTGACACGAATGCACAGAGCGGACTTTGTTTCAGTCGTCCATTCCCTCCCGTTCCTGGCTGTGTGTTGTTTGCATGTTTTGATCTTGATGTCCGGATCGTGAGTGCTACCTGTTCTTGCTGCTGTCGAGCCAGTTCCATCTGCTGCTGCTGCTTCTCCAGCAGCAGCGCGGCCATGTTCCTCTGCTCAGAGTGGGCTCCCAGGAGCTGCTCCCTGAGACCGCTCAGCTGGTTGATCATCATCAGCAGCTGCAGCTCCTTCTCTGCCAGAGACTCCGGGGTTCCTAACGTCGTGTCACACGTGCATCTTTGTTATTTTAACATGTGTCTCTCAGTCAATAAACTAAAACCAACACTCAGCCAGGTCCCACGACATTTATACAACATACATACATACTTCATGATTAGGTTATTCATTTGTTAATAAAGTTTATCAGTTTTCACACAGGACTAGACAATATATGGATATTATAGCTGCATGAGACAAGAAGATCATCATATTTATTATAGTGAATACATTTGTGAAGTACCGTTTCTAAATGATACATTATTGATTTGATTCATATTGTGATAGATATCGATATCAAATTCTATAAAATAATATCATGGTAAGATTTATATCATGATATCACCCACGGATTATATTCTCCGTTATCTTCAATTTAAAAATAAATAAATATATATATATAATTTTTTTTTTGTGCATAGCTGTAGGAAGACTTGCTAACAAATATAATATAATATTAACAAAGTGAAAGAGGGCATATTGTCACCTAGTGATTGATGGTTTTTGAGATGAATATTAATAAAACTTTTAAAAATAATTAATTCAAAAATATTCTATAATATAATATTCAATATATATACTACATAATATTTAGTCTATTCATGTCATAAACATAACATATCTCTGTTGTACACACCAGCTTCAAAAAATCCAAACTATACATTTGATCCAGTGTATGTGTTGAGTTTTAATTACTTATATTATTTTCATCATCGATAATCAACAGATAAATGGATGATGATGATTTGGTGCATTAAACGTCAGAACATGCTGAAAAATGTCCATCAGTGTTTCTGAACATGTTCTCAAATGTCTTGTTTTGTACTTTGCGGCTAAATGCTAATAACGTATTCATGGACTAATGAAGCTGACAGGTGTGAATGGCAGGAAACAAAAAGGCTTCACGGTATATGGGCTCACTATTTGGCAAGCAACACATCACCAGTGCCCTTTTTATGTAATGAGTTAAAACACCTTATTAATGATCTGTCAAATGTCAACGACTTCATTAATAACCTCATCATAAGCCATTTATATAATCCTTCATCGGCGTGGTCTTTAAATAAAGCAGCAAATTCTGTTTGTGGCAGGTTTGAAAAATATTATATAAAGGGAATAAAGGTGTTGATGGAGCCTGAGTGCTGACCTTTGAGTTGTCCTGCCCCCACTGTGCTTTTATCCAAGAGTTTCTCCTTCCAGTCCGTATTCAGCAGCTTCTCAATGGTCGGCATCACTATTAACAGCACACAACAGGTTGCATTAGATGACGAGAAAAAGTATATTCTGCCAAATAAAAATCCATCAGACAACAAACTTCTTTCTCAGCCTCTCCCCCGCCTCCCTAATGGCATCTATTGAAGAACACATCTGAGGTGCAGAAGAGCAGAGGTTGTTTGTGTGTCTGTGAGAAGTTTTTAAGTGTTTGAGTGGATCAATATTTGGACAGGCGAACAAATTCGAGGTCAGCTGGTGAGGAGCGTTTAAGAAAAATCTGAGGGCGAGGAGAGCAGGCTGGAGAAGGACTGGAGGGCACGGAGCGTCTCAGGAGCAGCGCTCTACTCCACATGTGATGGACTGAACAAAACCGGACAAGAAAACAACACAAAAAAGAAATAAAAAGCACCTCAATCCCCCTGAAGCCCATTCAAGACCCAAACAACGTCCTCGCTCTGCTGGAAAAGCGTCACTTCTACACATCAATTTGCTGCAGACTGCTTTTGTTTAAACGCTGAATGGCAGCAGGAGGTCGTGCACCGAAACACACGTGCTACGGAGTCGTCAAAGCCGCGGCACAAACTGTACGGACTTCTTTTTTATTTGTTTACAGTGCATGAGAGAAAGACTCAGGGTGAGAGGTTCAGAGAAGAAGCAAACAGGTGCAGTTTTAAATGGGAATACTGAACCCACTGATCCACAGAATCAATCACAAGCAGGTTTTTACAGAGAAGCCAACGTCGAGCAGTTACAATTCATCCCTTTTACCCCGCACACAATATTTATTTTGAAGCTAATACTGTTCACGTCATGTTTAACGCTGGAAACAGCTGTGCTAGTTTCTGAGTAATAACTATGAATCGTCAACCAGTTATTTATATATATTTAGAGTCATTCACGGCAATGTCACATTAAACCAAATATCAGTGGTGTAATAAGGTTTAGAGCTGAAACGATTAATCGATTATTAATCGATTACTAAATTAATCGACAACTATTTTGCTAATCGAATAATCGGTTTGAAGCTTTTTTCATGATTAAAACAACATTTCCGATTGTTTAAGCTTCTTAAATGTGAATATTTTCTTAATTTCTTCGTTTGATAACAACGAAATCATTCAAAGTGAATCATTTCGGTTTGAGAACATCATCATTTCCAGAATTTCTGATATTCTGAACACCAAACGATTAATCGAGAAAATAATCGTCAGATTAATGGATTATGAAAATAATGGTTAGTTGCAGCTCTAATAAGGTTGGATGTTTTAATCCCTGGCTCTGCTCATGTGTCACTATGCTGCGAGGTTCCAGTCTACGGAACGCCCCGTCACAGGTTTCAAACACATGCTGCTACACTGTGTGTCTATGATATTGTTCAGGCTCTAATTTTTATTTACTTTTATTTCTCAATCACTGCAATAAAAAAGCAAAGTTCACTCAACATTCTAAATCGCCACAGCTTCTCTTCTTCTCCAGGAGACTCAGTCTTATATAAAGTACCTTGGGAATGGGTGGAAACTAACGTAAAGCAGCTCATCGAGACTAGAAAAGATCTACATAAATACAGACCATAATACCAACTCTTCTTCTTTGATTTTACTGTGTAGTAACAAGTAAAAAAGAGAGTTGGAGTAAAAGTACAATGAAAAAGTCATGTAGAGATACGTGAATGTTGTACTTTAACAAAGTTACACTGATGAGAACAGTGACTTCATGATGTGCAGCAGCTGACACTGCTGTCCGCTGATGTTCTAATGGTATAGAGTAAGTTGAAAATGTCTGTTTGGAACCAACGTGCTTCTGTGGCGCATGTTTCTACTAAGCAGAGTAGGTGAGTGACGTTGCTGCAGGGTCACTGAATTTGTTAACACATTAAACTGATAAAAAAAAACAAAAAAACTCTGTGTATCCTCTCTTATTTAGAGTCAACAAAGGCCGCTTTGACCTACGCCTGCGGCCCGAGTATCGAAACACGTTAGATGTGTGTCGCCATTGCACAAAAGATGAACGAATGATGTTTGAATTCAATTCTGTAAAACCAAGAACACGTCACATCAACTGATATCAGACAAGAGTGTACACTGATCTATCTGAGACAGGCCTTCACGGCGTCTAACAACCCAACTGCACTGTAGCGAGGAATGATTTGTCAGTGTTTATTCAACGTCAACATCACATTATACTCTTTCCATGCCTACAGCCACATCTGCTCACACAGAGCAACACCGTTTGACTATTGAGTCAATGAGTAGAATATTTCATGTGTGCATTTGGACTAGAATTGGCAACAATAAAGTAATGTTCTTCTCGCTTGTACTCAGGTAATGCAGCCTCGTAATAGACGTCATATCTCTGTGAACTCTATGCAGTTTTGTAAAAACTCTCCTCATATCCAAGACTCTACATTGAAAGTTGATGTGTTCATCTAATCAATTGGGGAAAAAGTGGGGCAAAAAACAATGAAAGAGTTCTATGTGTGCGACTGATTATGTCTTAAGTTTAGGAAAGAACAACAAACGCTGCATGTTGTCCATTGTTCGCCTTTGTTTATAGTGTCACGTTCTTCATCTTTGTGGAATTCACTGGCATGATATTGAAGCACATACCACATGCGTGACAGTGAGTGAGTGAAAATGTCATGTGTGATGTTGGGTTCGGCTTTTCCCAAGCTTTGTCTGCGGGGAGGTCACACTTTCATCCACACTACTCTGTTTCCATCACATTTTAAATCCCTTACTATGGAGAGGCTGGAAAACACCGCTGCGTTTCATCCACGCTACTACGCTTTCATTTGAACACGTCCACACACACACACACACACACACATCCCATTCACATGTCAGCACACACTTGCTGGTTTAAACAGGAAGTGGATTCTCATTGTTTGCTCAGTTTTACAAAGTAACTTACGAGAAACAACACTGGTGAAAAGTAGAACAAGGACTTTCAACTGACTGTCACTGTGGTGAAGCTGAAACAGAACCAGTGTGTCATTACACAGACAGACAGACAGACAGACAGACAGACAGACAGACAGACAGACCGACCTTCTTTGAAGCTGGACTGCCCGTGTGGTTGGTCATGTGTCCTGATCTCCTTCAGTCCCATGGGGCTCTGCCCGTGTGTCAGGTCCTTACCTGGAGAGCCCTCCTGTCAGGACACACACAGACAGGACAAAGCATCAGACCCAAACCTTCCTTGAGAACCCGGCCGTTCGCCAGCGTTCTTCTTACCGAGGGAGAGCGGGACAGTGGCGGCGTCAGCTGTCGAGCCTCCACCGGCTGATTTCCTGCCCAGTCACGTGAAGGAGATGTTTTGGGAGGATCGGCGTTGGTCGCAATGACTCCGCCTCCCTCGCCGAACTCCTCCTGTTCTAGTTTGACACCAACTCCTGCCATGCTGACATTCCCACCAGAGAGGAGGTGCAGCACTGGAGGGCTGGGATCAACCATTCTGTCGAAAGACAAACACAACACACAATACTAAGTGTTGTTTGGTTATGGAGAGGTTATGGAAATCCACATTTGAATAATAAACATCTTTTTCGTAAAGGAAACAACGAAGAACTAACAAGAAGTATAGATACATATACATATATACACATATATATGTATATATATATATATATATATACATATATATATATATATATATATATGTATATATATATATATATATATATACATATATACACCAGACAGATTAAAAGATTACACTGAATCAGACTATTTTGGTATTGGTATAAATGCTGTAGATCAAGATCAAGAATACCTTTATTGTCATTATGTACCTCCGTACATCCTAACATGACAGTTTGTAATTTAGTGCAGATTAAAATCAGAAATAAATTTGATATAAATAGGTCTCAATGGAAAGCCAAAATATAAATTGTGCGTTTAGTGTAATTTTTCATGATAGAGGGGGTAAGTTTGAGCTGTCATGACAGTGAGGAGATGCTGTGTTAGGGTCAGAGGTCAAGGATTAGCGGCTGGTGTGTTAGCACCACCGTAAGTCACTGACACTTATTGTCTGTGTGTGTGTCTGTGTGTGCGTGTGTGTGTGTGTGAGATAGTAAATAATAGGAGGCTGAAGAGCAGGGAGACAGTCAGTGCCTCAGTGAGGGAGAAAAAGAGTGAAAGGAGGAGAGTGACAAAGGTTTGTACCACAATGAACTTGAACAAATCAACCTGCATGTGTGTGTGTGTGTGTGTGTGTGTGTGTGTGTGTGTGTCATTTCCCAGCTCTGCAGCAGCAGGAGGAAAGAAAAACACAGCAGACAGCAGAACAAAACAAACAGAACACACAAGGGCAAAAAGTGCACATATATATAAAGAGGCAGAAAAAAGGCCATTGTTGGAGCCGGGGAACAAAGGAAGCCGGGACAATGGGGAGAGGCTGACAAAAGCCGCCGGCCGCAGGAAACAGGCCGGATAACAATGCCAGCGGAATGTGCCGACCAACTCGGGAACACGGCACGAAAAAAAAAAGCAGAGCGCCACCATTCTGTGGAAAGCATAATAATGATTAGACCCTTCTCCTCCTCCTCCTCCTCCTCCTCCTCCTCCTCACTCAGCCTGCACACTGTGCTCGTGAACAAAGCCACCTGTCTGCCAGGGTCTAATGCTGTGTGTGTGTGTGTGTGTGTGTTTTAACCTGCACAGTAAACGGCAGCTATGACACTGAAGGGAAAACAGTTGCAGAATAAATTTAGGTCCAAAAATCCCAGCACATCATTTCCATTGCCGTGGTTTGGCTTGTCCTGTGTTGTCTTTTGAAAGGTGATGTCATAGATGCATCAAACATAAGCCAGAAGAAGAAGAAGAAAACAACAACACAACGGAGCTCAGGTTACACGTGTGACTATTACGCCTTGTTTTAAATCCATCTCTCGTCCAAACTGACAAACAAAAAGTGTAATCATTTTTGTTCTTGCTCTGCTCTGAGGTACAGGCATTAGCATAGCTGTTAGCGTAACTGTAAATCCTTGGTGTGAAAGTGCATTCCATTTGTAGTCGGAACTCGGAATTTCTCCAACTCGACAACTTGGGGCAAACAAAACTGACTCCAACACAGGATTCCACCACACACACACACACACTACTACACTCACAGTGAATCAGACACACAAATGCTCAATATTTAACTGTAGACATGTACAGCGTTGTTATTAACGTGTGTATATTAATGTGTATGTATATAAATATATATATATATACATACACTGAGATCTGATTGGTAAAGCCGTGATAAACTGTTGGATAAAAGTGAAAAAGTCAGATATTATGCAACATTTTGGACCGTGATATGAGGCTATACACTGTGTATCACTGTATAAGGCCAACAGACGTTCCACCGACACTGACACTGTCCTCAGTAAGACCTGAGCTGTCAGTTTCAGTCGCGTCTCATTGCTGTGTTCAGGTTCCTGTGTGTCTAGTTGAGCTTTAGAAATGGAATAAGACGTGCACTCCTGAGAGTGAGAGGCGACAAACTGTTTAGCCAACATGGCAGTGAGCGCTGTCGGCCTCAGCGAGGGTCTGATTGTGTGTCTGCAGGGGGTTGGGCCGGCAGCGGCGGCACACTGAGTTTTGTCCCACGCTAGAAGTTATTCCTGGGTCTCCCCTCTGCGTTCCACAGAGGCTCAGTGTAGAGCTGCCACAGGTGGCTTTTGTGTGTGTGTGTGTGTGTGTGTGTGTGTGTCACCCAATGCAGAGGTATGCATAGAATCTAAGTGACCCACACAACTGTTGACAGCAAGGAATGTGTCAAGGTGTGTGTGTGTGTGTGTCTGTCTTTTTGTTTTGTTTTTTCAAACAATGCCTTTAGCATCTTAGCTTGAACAATGCAAACCAGTCAAGGTTATTTCTTCCCTCCACATCGCTCTCTTCTAGTTAAATAAACACCGCTGCCGACTGCACCCATATAACCTGACCTTGTGTGTGTGTGTGTGTGTGTTGCATGATTTAAATAGCATTGCCTTCTCACTAGGTTATCTGATTGAGGCCTGTTTTCCAAGCACCCACAGTGCTGATCAGCATTTATAAGTGTTCACCACATGCTGCTTAGAAATCAGAGTGAAAAGCAGACCTTAGAGCAGCTGCTGCGCTAAACAAAGCACAACACTGACCACCAATTAGGCCTGAGAATGTCTGTGAGTATTATTCCAATTTCATCATCTTTGTGAAGACTCTGGGGCAGAGTAACTGTCTGTAATAAGAAACAAGGTGACACAGATGTGTCGACATGATTCTTTACAATATCGTTCAATGACACGACATTTGGACTGTGTGAGTTTTCTCACTTTTCTATTCACGTCACTCTGTCACCAGTTAAGTCCTGGATCAGGTTTGTGTTTGGACTGAGACGTGGCTTTAGTTGTGAGGCAGTGTGTGTGTGCTGTGTCTGATCACTGTGCAAGACAGACAACACAACAGACAACACAACAGACAGCACAGCTGACAACACAACAGACAGCACAACTGACAACACAACAGCAAACAACACAACAGACAACACAACAGCAAACAACACAACAGACAACACAACAGACAGCAAAGTACCAGACAACACAACAGACAACACAGCAGACAACACAACAGACAACACAGCAGACAGCAAAGTACCAGACAACACAACAGACAACAAAACAGACAGCAAAGTACCAGACAACACAACAGACAACACAGCAGACAACAAAACAGACAACACAGCAGACAACAAAATACCAGACAACACAACAGACAACAAAACAGACAACACAGCAGACAACACAACAGACAACAAAACAGACAACACAGCAGACAGCAAAGTACCAGACAACACAACAGGCAGCCCAACAGACAACACAGCAGACAACACAACAGACAGCAAAGTACCAGACAACACAACAGACAGCCCAACTGACAACACAACAGACAGCACAACTGACAACACAACAACAAACAACACAACAGACAACACACCAGACAGCACAACAGACAGCACAACTGACAACACAACAGCAAACAACACAACAGACAACACAACAGACAACACAGCAGACAACACAACAGACAACACAACGACAACACAGCAGACAACACAACAGACAACACAACAGACAACAAAGTACCAGACAACACAACAGACAACAAAGTACCAGACAACACAACAGACAGCACAACTGACAACACAACAGACAACACAGCAGACAACACAACAGACAGCAAAGTACCAGACAACATTGAAGGACATCCAGCAGCTCGGTTGTGGCTGTTTTGTGTGTCTTTGTGTGAGAACAGTCTGTTAACGACACGTTTCTCTCACCCAATCAGCTGACTGTCGTGGATCTAGCTCCTCCCATACCGTAGCTTTACTCTGGTACAGAAAACTGGAACAGTTTGGGTTGGTTATTTTTGGTACTATTACTAATGGAAACGCAAAAAAATCTGTTCCATTTGGTGAAAACACAACATTCTGCTGTTCACGTTTGCAGTCAGAGGAAAAGTAGAAGGTGAGCAGGGAGAATGCTAACACCTGGACACATGGACACACGGACACACGGACACATGGACACCTGGACACATGGACACATGGACACATGGACACCTGGACACATGGACACATGGACACATGGACACATGGACGCATGGTTCAGGTCGGGCTCAGTTTGGACCTAAGCTGCACTAAAGTTCATGAGACAAGTTTTCCAAACTCTCTCTGAGAGGAGCCATAGTTGTGTTGGTTGTTGTTTTCCCTCTGCTGACTCATACTCTCTGTCACAGTGACAATGAAACATCAAACAATGGTTACAGGTTTGTTTTTGGGTTTTTTTATCTTTTACTTCAGTTCCTTTTTCACATTCAAAGGCAACAAAGTGGTTATAAATCATTGTTTCTAACCACCTTGATTGTTGAGCACGTCACACAGGGATGCTTAAAATAAGATGTTACTGTAATAATGTTTCCATCACTGGTGGATCTATTGTATCATCTTCCCCCTGCAGATGTTAGCCAAGTGTAAGGGATTATTTTTTTGACCTTTCATTATGAGGATGAGCAAGATGACAGAGTGAATGTCATGTCAGCGTGCTGTGGGAGAGGCTGCTCTGTTGTACTTTATTTGCATTTGCCTTGTGCACACAGAGCAATCAAAACACTGGAAAACTTAAAATTAAAATGTGGGAACAAATTAACATCAATGAAGATAAGGGAACAAATAAAAGTCATGGATTTAAAACGCGCTCTCTGTACAAACTGTCTTTGGTGGTGTGTGTGTAAAAGGAAAGGTTCTAATGGTGAGACTGCAGACTGCAGCATCGCTTCAGGGAACTACGGTGGCCTACATACACCATAAAAGATCGACTATACATATATACATGTGGCCCATTTTCTTTTATTCTTCCTGAGCCTGATAAAATATACAGGGTTAATAATTACAAGTGATAGTTTAAAGTTAAAAAACTTAGATTACAGATTAGACAACGTGGGTTTGCACTCATATCTAAACTTTGCCAAATAAAGATTAAGTGCTTCTTCATTTACCTCACACATGAAGTGCATGATGTGCTTGGTTTATCATATTGAGCGGAAAAACTACCGCTTTAAACTTTCAAAGAAGACGTACCGTGTCCTGTCCGTCGTCCGCGGTGGACGAAGAGACAGGATGACAGTGGACAGAGGAAATTCTAATTCAAATCAGCTCTTTCTCTCTTGAACACTCACAACAGTGAAACCTTACACTTCCCACACACAATAATCACTTCACACAAAACCTTCAGTTACTCAACAAGTCATAACACGTGGAAAGCTAACATTTCCTCCCTCAGGGGACTGGCCACGCAAATTCGGTTTTTGTTTCCTTATTCTTTCTCTCACAACATGTTTTATTATTATTATTATTATTATTCTTGTTATTGTTATTCTTGTTATTGTTGTTTCACCGCCCAACAGGAGCAGCTTGTTGGCTTCATATCGTGCACATCACTTTGCACGAGTGAGAGACGAGTGAGAGACGAGTGAGAGACGAGTGAGAGACGAGTGAGAGACATGGACAGCTGCGGGATGAAATGTTTGATATCCAACAAGTTTTACTTAATGATAAGCAAATAAAGACTTTCTCGTTCTCATCACGGAGACTGACAGGTGTGATGACAGAACGTTCCCAAAGAGAGAGAGAGAGAGAGACAGAGAGAGAGAGAGAGACAGTGGTCAGCTGACCTGAGCACAACAATCTCTCAAAATCGCACCTCGAGATCTTTTCATATTTCCACAGTCTGATGTTGAAACAATAGACGTTGTTTCTATTGTTGACAGTGTTTTGTAACAAAGCTCCAGCACAGACTTTCAAAGCGACTCGGCGGTCGTGTTAAAACAAGTGCAAAGTGATGTGTAAATGAATGTTTGGGGAAATGTTGAACTGTTAGCAGTGTTTGTTTAGCGCTGATAAAACAATGCAGCGTCCTGTGCCAGCTCGTACCTGCTCGCCCACAGGGCCTGGCATGGGCCGCTCTCCCACCAAGAGCTTCCAGTGAACTGAAACATTGCTGAAAGACAATGAGCCCAGATTATACATGTTTGATTTGTTTTTCTGGTTTCATCAATTAGCAGTTTGATCGCTAATCTGTAAAGAAGGTGTTTTCAAACCTTTTTTGGGCTGAAAAATCATTCCCACCTCAAAAATCACAATTTCAAATCACACAATTGGCAAATTCCCAAAAAAAAAAAGAAAATGCAATACACAAATAAATCAAGTGTTCCCTCCTTGCACTGGGCAGAGTAGTTCAAATATGATGTGGTAATGCTCCATCATTTAAATCTTTCACTAACTTAGTACATCATTGAATTCAAATATACAAATCACAATAACTGTGGCAATTAGATATTTAACCATTTAGTCCTAACAGGGACACGAAGCTGAAATATTTCCTGCTGTATAAGGCAGATTATCTTTTAGTGCAGATTATTTTGTAGACGTCCCGATTGAAGACACTTCAGTGCACGACATCGTTCACTTCAGCACATGAGAGAAAAACCTGTGAGCAGAGTTACAAGCATGTCGGTAAACTACAGCGGCCTCAGCTAAAGTTACCACTTCTGTTTGACCTTCAACCTCAAAAACAAGTTTTTCACTGCAGACATGTGAAGTAATCACCGTGTCGTCGCCAAAAGAAGACCACGCTGATTTTTATGTTGTTAAAACATAAAACAAACACGATCACGACAGTAGAGTATGAAAGTATTTCTGCTAAAGTTACAAACAACTCTGCGAACAACTCTGCGAACAAATCTGCGAACAAATCTACGAACAACTCTGCAAACAACTTTGCGAACAAATCTACGAACAACTCTGCGAACAACTCTGCGAACAAATCTGCGAACAAATCTGCGAAAAACTATGCGAACAACTCTGCAAACAACTATGCGAACAACTCTGCAAACAAATCTGCGAAAAACTCTGCGAACAAATCTGCGAACAACTATGCGAACAACTCTGTGAACAACTCTGCGAACAACTCTGCGAACAAATCTGTGAACAACTATGTGAACAACTCTGCGAACAACTTTGCGAACAAATCTGCGAACAACTCTGCAAAAAAATCTGCGAACAAACATGCGAACAACTATGCGAACATCTCTGTGAACAACTATGCGAACAACTATGCGAACAACTCTGCGAACAACTCTGCAAACGAAAAAAAAAGCCAGGTCTTTGCCTAAAGTAAATTAATTGAATGTTTTGTTTATTTTTGAAAATATTTGTATTTTTCAGCAATTATGCACTTTGGAAAGTATATATTTGTTAAACTCTCACACCGACAAAGTTACAAAGTTACAAAGTGTGTAGAAGTTCTTAAGTGTTTCAGTCCTCACCTGGTGCAGCTGAGCAGATGTGAGGAGAACCAACAGCGCTTCCTGACTGACAAAGAGCTGCTGACAAATGTCATAGTGACTCCTCTTCACCACTGACACACATCTTTTATACGCTTCTGCACTAGACGCCCCCCGACCCACCCCCCACTCCCCACCAGCACCACCCTGCCCACCTCAGTACCACCCCCCCACGCCCTTCTCCTGCATCCATCGATCTGCTCATGAAGGAAGTAGACACGGCCTCTTGTTCATTTGCATAATGTACATGCTGTCGCAGGTAATCCTTCCTGTCCAAACATGTGTGATACACATCGAGCATCAACCCACCAACAGGTGAGATAAGATCATTCATCAGATTGGGACACTTTCTAACAGTGTCTGCTTTATTTCTCGCTATGATTTCCTGGACATGTGACGTCTGAATGATGTCCTTTAGGAAACAAATTTGACAAAACTCCCGTTGTTACGGCTACTCATTTATCTGAGACTGAGGAACGTCACTAAAACTTTACTGCAGAATAAACCTTGAACTAAGTGCTACTTCTAATAATAATAATAATAATGACATTAGGATTAGATGTTAATCATGTGAGTCATTTCACCTTTTTGGACCTTCTGTGATGACACATTATTCACATGGAAGCAGATCTTTACACGTGATATTTTTCTGTTTCGTTCTTAAAAGGTTTTCCACAAACGTGTTATTATTTCAAAAAGTGTCTTCATGCACACAAACCGCGCCAAAAATGTCTCCAAACGGCATAGTACATAAGCCAGTCCAGTATGTGGCGCAGTACCACTGCAGAAATACACCAAACATGGAAAACACATCAAATTCAAGGACTTTCCAGGAACCAATTCTCTCAAATTCAAGGACCAAATGTGCTGACACAGCTTAAGATGAGAGGACAACTCGTGAGAGCGTCTCCGTCCATGATGGCGTCCACTTTTAATGATGAGTTCTGAACTGAAGGCTACATAGGTTCTCCAACTGTACCTTTAAATGACATGCTGTAAGTTTAAAACCGGGACAAATCTAAACGCTGGACCTGGCGAAGTCTACACCCTGTTATAAGTCGGGTCCTAATGACTGCAGCGTGTACTCATGTGAGTGAATGAGTGAGACCTCCACCCTCCGGTGTAGTAGCTGCATTAGTGTGTCTGTTCCAGGCCGTGACGAGTCACAGACGCGGGTCGTGTTACGAGCTCTGGTTTGTAAATTATTGGTCCAATATGATCGGGAGCCGTCGTTCAGAAAACGAGGAGGATAAAGAGGAACGTGAGTCCTCGGGTGAGTCTTCACACCTCACACACACACACACACACACTTTCACTCGCCTGATGCAGCATTTATGCAACATCATATTTGCTTTTCCAACACGACCGGATGAGCTTCAGGTGACGTTCAGAAACAGCGTTCACTCACTGCACACACTGAAGATCACATGATCACACACACACACATTCACAGACATAATGGAACCAAAACGTCCTCT
Source organism: Solea solea (assembly GCF_958295425.1). Classification (NCBI taxonomy): domain Eukaryota; kingdom Metazoa; phylum Chordata; class Actinopteri; order Pleuronectiformes; family Soleidae; genus Solea; species Solea solea. The sequence continues at coordinate 26,334,346 of NC_081139.1, forward strand.
ACTTCACACATTACCAGCTCAGTGTCACATGACCACGAGTGGGCCTACGTGATCATGTGATCGCACCCCCTAGCCTCCGCTGACCATGTGACTGTTTCCCCGGAGTTCAATGTTTCTAAGTCTTTGGCTTTTGACTTGAATGCTCACGATTTTAAAGAAAACAACAGCTGTTTTCCTGAAACATTGTCTCAAATTCGACATTTTTTTCGTGGAAATCCCAAATAAATATTGATATTATTTGTGGAGAATACATTCATAGACATAATGAATTCCTTTAACCAAGAGTCCAGGTCTAAACCTTCAAAATAAAATGTGAGGCTGAACGTGAAAATTGTGATTGCAATATGATTCACGATATGAGAGGGAATGGTCATTTTAACGTTCTCATTTTCATCATTTAAATGAATGAACGTGTGATATTTGTGCAGATCCATGAGAAAAAAAAACACATGTTGGTTTGAAATATTGTGCCTCTGCAGTGTTCAGCCTTAGTGAGGACCGGCCAACATGTCCTCACAACATTAACATGTCCTCACAACAGTGGCCTTCAACCACAAGTTGTCTTCACGGCCCAATAAAGACACACACACACACACACACACTGCTCTTGAACAAAGCCTCCTTGCATTGCTGACTGGGCCTCATTAGAGAATGAGCTCTCAGGACTGGACACACAAAAGCATGGCTCTCTCTCTCTCTCTCTCTCTCTCTCTCTCTCTCTCTCTCTCTCTCTTTCTCTCGCTCTCTCTCTCCTCTCTTCCTTCCTCTCTCTTCCTCTGTTCTCTTGGCCTTTTGATGTCAAGCGAATGAACTCATCAAGAACACACACTCGGTTTCTTCAGTGTTTTTTGGTTTCAGCCTTCTGACATACAAGTGCTGAGCATGCGTGTGCGTGCGAGCGCGTGCGTGCGTGTGCGTGTGTGCGTGTGTGTAGCTCAGAAAGGTGCTGTTGTGCGGTCACTGGTCAGTTCATCACACAAAGAGCAGTGTTGAGAACTCCACTGCTGCTCTGATAGAGTGATAGAGACATCACAAAGACTACATTTTACTCCCTCTTTCCTCTTGGACTGCAGGGGCTGCCCCACAGAGCCACCGCGCCCCCCCCCCCCCCACACACACACACACACACGCGATTATCTCACATTTCACTCCCTCATACTGATGCAATACATGTTAGATTAATGCCAGAGGAAGCAGAAGTGTGATAAAAAAATATATAATAAAACAACGTGTAATTGACTGATTTCAAACTCTTCAATTCTTCACTATCAGTGGTTAAAGGTGCAGTATGAAACATTCCGGTTATGTTACCTACAGTATGTAAACAGTGAGTAGATCTGTGACATCACTCCTTCTGTTTTGGTACATAAAGAACCAAAGTGTGTAAGAACTTCACCTCCCGTCTTTCCCGTTTGTCATTTTTAAAAAGGTTTCCATGAACACGGCGTCATTTCAAAACATGACTCTGAAAGTGCACATGCACGAACATACAACCATATGAACGGAGACGTGAGCAGACCACACAATCTCCTAAATATTCTGCTGTTTTCTATAAAGATCAGCATTCAGGTTGTAACGTATAAGATGTATAAGTATGATTGAGAGCTCAAATAATCCAGCTGAAGGTGACTCTCTGGATTTACTCCCACAAAAGCTGGTTTTTGGCTAAAAGGGCTTCAGGTGGGAAGAGAGAAAGAACCAGGGTTGATATTGGTTTGGCATTTAAGGATAAAAAAAAAGCCCTATTAGCTGCAAAAGGTCTCCAAAATGACTCAGAGCTCGTCCTTACAGTGTATCCTGAACTTTTAAGAGACCGGACGCACACGAGCGACGGGCAACAACACGTCTTTCTACTCCAGTGTCCACCTCATGCTCATCTGTGACAGCGACAGCAAGAAAGAAGTCATGAAATTCACGAGGTTTCTTGAATGCATCTCTTTAGCCGCTCCCGTTAGCTTTCACTAGCTCTGGAGTTTAGAATATTCAAATATTCAACAAATAACGCCGTCATATATTCAAATGACATGACACAAGTGATCTGTTACACGGTGAATTAGATCGTTAGTGATCATTTAAGGGCTTGAGTCATTAAAAAATAAAGCGTTCAGCTTGTGAAAGTGATGTTCACAGATATAAATATGTTTCTATAAATGTGTTTGTAAAAAGGAGGCTGTAAGAGAAGTGATGAAGACTTTTCCAACAGAGCACAAACAATGTTTATCTTCATGAAATCCGATCTTTAAAGATCAGAAAAATTAAACAAACCAGTTTAAGCAAAAAAAAAATTACACAAAAGCATTATATTTTACATCTCAGTTTTTTTTTTTTTAATATTGAACTTTTATTATGTTTCTGCTGAAGAAAATTGAATCTGAAAACTGCCATTCGAATAATTGTGTAGCGTGGAAGAGCGCAGAGAAGCGTCTGTCATCCGATTGTGTTTGTTTGTGACTCAGTCGCCACACCTGTGTGCTACTGACTGACAAAGCCGATGGTTACGTTGTTTGTTTTCTCTCTCTGTGGTCGACTTTCTGCAGAACTGACAGACACCGGTTCACACCATAAACCCACAGCTGATGAAAGACTTAAGGCTCAGCTAATAAAATCTTCTCATGCTCAAGTCGAGGATATGTTAAGAATAACCAGCTGCTGGTCATTTGCAAGGATTGTGTCACTTCAGTAAATCTGGAGAAGTTGAAATAACCAACACTTTGACTTTCACAATGAACAACTTTTATAAAATCATGAGTTATTGGTGTTACCCTCCTGATGTGGTTGCTGATATGTCCTTTCAATAAACTTGATAATAGTAACGATAACATATTATATTCAGCCAGGTCTTGTGTTTCCACACATGCTGATTGTGGATTCATTTGATGCCAAAAATGAACTTTTGAACGACAGCAAATGTTCACGTTAGACAGAGAAAAAGTTCAATTTCTTTAACAAAGTGTGAGACGATGATTTAGAGAGCCGTCCTGTCAGATGTCAAAACGCTGTGTTCAGGGGCCACACGTCTAACAAGCACCGAGGAAAACAGAGGACGACACTCAGTGATCCATCCCAGTGAACAGAACAGGAATCGCACTGCATGCTTTAAACTGGAACACGAGCTGCAGGACGTCCACAACCGACCCAGGACTGTACATTCTGTACCAACCTGAACTGTACTAAACTGAGTTTAACAGCAAACATATAGATTCAAGCAGGTTTGGACTTTATTATGTGAACCTTGTTGTTAAGTGGACTAAAATCCTTGTGGGCAGTATTTTTACATGGCATTAGAAAAAATGTATCGTGTTATATTATTATTATAATTAGTAGTAGTAGTTCTCAAAGTTGCACTCAGACACTCATGGACAAACCAAATATAACTCTTACAGACTCCCATTAGAGAGCCGGTGGTGCTTGTATAGTAGGACAAGGTGAGTTGTTAGTCCTGGATGAGCATCTTTATTTAAAACTGGCTCAACGACAGAGTCAGTGTTGACACTTTAAAAAAAAAACCAACAACCTGAAAAATACATGATTTCCTGTAAATATGATGGTTTTCCTGTCCTTGATGATTATGTGACACTCTATAGAAAGACAGTCGAGGTGACAGCTAGTAGCAGCTCATGTCCTGTCAATGGTCAGAAGTTAAACAAAAGTCGGCCGTGTTTCCATCCTCCCTCTCTCTCCCTCTCTCTCTCTCTCTCTCTCTCTCTCTCTCTCCCTCTCCCTCTCTCTCTCTGCCTCAAAGCTTCTCTAAATAAGACGTATAAATAGTCTGATGACACAACTGTGGCCTGACGAGAGAGGAGAACAACACTCTGGCTTTAGTCATGGCCACTTTTCTTCTGCTGCTTTTCACAAGCACAGGTTAAAAAGCTGCCATTTTTCTCTTTTCATGCTTCTCTCCCTCTCATCCCTTCCTCTCTCTCTCTGTCTCTCTCTGTCTTACTCCCCCTTCCAGCTTTTTCTGAAAGAGGTCGTCTATTGTGGCAGCTAGTGAAGGGTTACTGTGGCATTTATCAGAGAGGAGGAGGAGGAGGGAGAAGACAAAACACACTCTCAATAAAGAGATAGAACAAGAGAAAGGGAAGAAAGGATGTGTATGAAGGCCACTTTTTTTTCCTTTTTCTTCAAAAAGCAAACCCCACAACCCTTTCCACCCCCTGCTCCTTCAGGCGAGCTCAGACAAAAGGAGGAGCGACCCTCCCTCTCCCTCTCTCTCCCTCTCTCTCTCTCTCACTCTCTCCCCTTTAGTCCGGCACACTTTCTATCCTCTCTCCATTCACTGCTGCTTCTTGAGAGCACCCACGTGTCCACAGTGTGTGTGTGTGTGTGTGTGGAGTTTGTATGTTGGTGGTGGGTCTGTGTTTGCTGAGGGTCTTGCAGACCAAAGGGCCATGGCTGTGAGGCGTTACTATGGAAACGGCTTTGAGCAATAGGAAACACAACAGGTGATTCTGCTGAGGGTCTTTTCGTCTTAGCATTGAGACGCTGCAGGAGGTCCCTCCATGTGTGTGTGTGTGTGTGTGTGTGTGTGTTGTTGTTGTTGTTGTTGCAAACAAGTCAGTATCAAAGGTCTTAACCAGCTCCAATAATCTACAGACGGAACGAGTCCCCGACCACAGACCTGACACAGACACTGACGCCCTGACAGTATACAACACAGATCGCACAATAAATCATTTCAATCGAGAAATGCTTCATTAAACATTAGCCAATGAGAGAGAGGGAGGGAGAGAGAGAGAGAGAGAGAGAGAGAGAGAGAGAGAGAGAGAGAGAGAGAGAGAGAAGCATCGTCCAAAGTTGTAAAAAATGTTTGGGTTCCAACACACGTGGAAGAGAAACGTGAGGTCAAAGATGTTCAGCTGCAACATCTATTTAAGTCTCAGCTCAGAATCTGCCCAGTCAACCCCTGCACTGCTGCTGTATACACACAAACGCGCCCTCAGTCAGGGCTGATAGTTTTGCTTGACAGAGCCTGTTTTAAGCGTGTTACATTGTTTGTGTACTTGTACCATCATGTTCAATTAACACCTGACTTCCATATTAAAGGGTCAATTCATTTTCAAAAAAGCACACAAGAGGAAGAAACGGCCTGTGAATAGAACTGTCTGAACATCTTACAGATGAAAACTCGGATTTTGTAAACAAAACACATCAACAAAGTGTTAGGGACAGACTCTATGAATTTGAACATGTTCTATATTTTCTACAACAGCTATATAACGTATGTATTTTTGTACAAAATCCTCCTTTGACACAAATACGCTGTTTTTTTTAAAGGTATGAAGAGAACTATTGTCAGATGGAGGTTGTGATGTCACACATAAGAATCCAAATACACGCTTTGAAGCTACGATATTCGCGATAACCCGACGGTAGCGGCTGTCAATCACACTGCCGCGACAATTATTCATGGCTTACTAAATTAATCGTCAACTCTTTTGATTATGGGATGTTGAGTGTTTTTTTCTTAAATGTGCATATTTTCTGGTTTCAAAAATGTTTGAGAACATCGTCATTTACAGGTTTGGGAAACTCAAGAAAATGATCAACATATTAATGGTTAGTTGCAGACCTACTGGTGTCTCCTCCATCTATTTTCCATTATATATAATCTGGCTGAAATATTTATAGTTTTCAAATCAATATTTTAATTTGGAAGAATGTAGTTATTGAGAAGTAGAAGTGACTACACTTGAACTTCTGTACCGTCCACTGGTAAGTTGAAGAGTGGGGCCAGAGATAAGTTATCTCCCTGTGCAGGATGTGAAAGTGTGAAGGTTATCGTTCTTCACGTGAAGATGCTGCTGCATCCTCTCTCAGGTCTGAGAGCGACGGCGTTTGACTTCACTGAACACAAGCAAACATCCGTCAAAACCTCATTTATACGACACTCTTCATACGAGGCGACGCAACTCAGCGAGGGTGAAAACGGTAACGGGGAAGTGAAGAAAGGAAGTGAGGAAAGGAAGTGAGGAAACGCTGTCACGAAACTCGCAAACAGCCGCGAAGGAAAACACTGGAGACTAAAATATATTACAAACAAGAGGTAAAAGAAGGAAAGAGAGCATGAAATATAATCATATCTAATAAAGAACAGATACGATGAAAAAGAGAAGTAAATCAAATAAAAGAAGTACTAAGCAACAAAGGATGAACTACATAAACAAGTTACCCGACACCTGAAAACTTCATTTAAAGTCCATTTATTTCCTTCTGCACCAAAGTCCATAGAGAAAACCAGTGTCTTTAACATCACACACACAGGAGTTGTTGCTCAGATTGACCTCAGTGACACAAAGTGACCACACGAGGCAGCAGAGGAGCAGCAGCTCCTGTGTCCCTAAAATCACTGACTTTGTCTCTGAGGGTTGGTGCAGGAGAGTGAGTGGTTTACAAACCTCGGGTTCCGTCTTTCGCTGTGATTAAGTGGTGACCGTGTTCTTCAGAGACTTAAGCAGGTGTTTATTTTACCATGTGAGCCTTTTGTTAAGTGGCTATAACCTGTTTTTCCTGGCTGACGGCCATGTTTTCAGTCAAAATGACTCAAAGTGGTTCTCGGCTTCGAGGACCAACACGGCTCAGACAGCGTCGGCTCCATGTATGTGTGTGTGCACCTCTGACAAGAGACTTGACCTACAGTATTAACATGATCATAACGGATGACCAGAGGTGACGGATCACAGGTGAAAAAAGTCAAATTGTGAAGACAAGCCATCAAGTTCTAAAAAGCAGGTCAAGGAAAAACCTTTGCATGAGCATTCTGCACATACTGAAGTCATGAGTGTCACAGAGCTCAAGGCAAGTGGCAATTAAAGCATGCTTCACGTTTACGCTCTCATGTTTTACTTCTGTCTTCATTGACAGAGACAATCGTCGTCGATTTGTTGTCATCCAAAGTTTTGTTGTATTGCAAATGTGTAAGTGCACAACGCACAGATGGCTGTTATTAAAAATGCTTGATTTAAATAAAGCAACTCTGTGCAACGTGTTATTATGAAACGCTTCGATTTTCATCAGACCGAGAAAAAAAAAAAAAAGGAAATTGGTCAAAAATGTCACGAGTAGTAAGTCTGTGCGATCAGAAAGATTCCAGCGGTTTGTGAAAGCTGAGAAGCTGCATGTCAAAGACAGCACCTGTTACATAGTTTCCATGGCATGTGTTTGCACATTGAGACAAAGACTCAAACAAATGTTATTTTAAAATATGTTTTCTAATTGTTTCAATTACATATTTAACAACAGTGTTTTTCTAAATAAACCATTTTGTTTTTCTCCATTTTAAATTGTTAAAGCAGTACTTTAACAGGCAGTAAATTGTGAAGAATTGCTGGTATTCTTAGTTACAAGACATTCTCTGGTCCTTTCATGGTTAAAAAAAAGGATTAAGTTGTTGTGTGCGATAGTTGTATGTGATTTTAATCTGTGACAGGTGAAATAAAGGCACAGAGAAACGGACTCCGGTGATTTGCAAATGAGCACTAACACACAGTAACGGACAGGTGTCGAGCAGCAGTTGTGCGTTTTAAAGAGATAAAGTTAAAGTTTCAACAGAAAGTTTTAACAACAGAGCAGCACTGTCCATGAGAAGGTCATGTAAATGAACCAGGAAGCTGGTGTGTGGCTGTATTTGTTTGTGCAGCGCTCATCTACACTATCAATATAGCATTTGTGGATTCTCTCGATCGACACGGGAATAAAAAAAAAATGAGCATGAGAGAACGAGCCGATTGTGCACCTCAACGCTCCGTCAAAAAGGTCAAAAAAAGAAGGTTTGATGATATATATATATATATATATATATGTGTGTGTACATGAATAAATAATACCATGACAATAATAACATAATATAAATATCACAGATATTGATTAAAAGAATACATAAAATCAACAAAACATATTTAAAAAAGTCACTTAAAGAGTAACTAAACCCCTTTTTTCAGGTTAAAACGAGTGTTATCTAGTAATATTATTCAGTGATCCAGGTCCAACTCTTGGTAGTTTTGTGTATTTGAAAAGTATTTGAATGACATATTTTGTGTTCAAATGTGTGTATGTGCTGCCTTCTCTGGATAAACACCTCCCATTACATATGAATTACCGGGCTTTCGTCACCAACTGTCCTCCTCTGGCCACACCCCCAATATGGGGCGGGGATCAGAGTGGGCACGCGGATTCCGTGTTGACACCACATCGTACTTCACTTTACCTTTTTATTTGCTCAGTAGAAACACTGCCCACAACATTTACAGAGGATTAACCTCGTCTCTGACTCCAGCTGTGCAGCTGCGTGGAAGCGGACGGACGTGAGACACAAGCAGCGCGTCCGTCCTGCAACCAGTTTATTTACCCGGCGACAATAAATACTATTTTTCCGATTGGCTGATAGGTCGCTAAACTCAACTACACAGAGCAATCTGCCTTCACGTCATCGATCCATAGATTACTCACTTACGTGTGGCGACTTTTATCACTTATCAGCGTGAGAGATGTCATGTGTGGCATGTGAACGCGTGAACTCATTGAATGTGTGAGACTTGAGAGCTCTGCTCACTCAACATGGCGATGAATGACGACCAGAGGCACACGCCGTGTGATGCTGAACATCACAGATCATCAGCAACTAGCTGACACCGGAAATGCCACAGCTAGTTGTCGCTGCAATCACTCGATCATCACGCCCCCTGCGGTGCTCAGTCACTCCCCACACACACACACACACACACACACACACACACACACACACACACACACACACACTCACTGATAACGCTCACTTTTTGTAGATTTTCAAAATCAGGCATTGGGCAGAGTTAGCCTCAGACCAGGGGTTTAGTTACTCTTTAATAACAGAATTTGAGCACATTGATAGTAAATGTCATTGTTTAAACACATAAATATCCTTCATTTAAAGAAATAAAGCAGGTTTCATCTGAAATGAAAGGGAATAATAATAAGTGTGTTTTAAGATCATGTAATACTGATCATAAACAGTGGATTCTATTTTATTTTCAGTGCATTGCATCTCAAACGTTTCATGAAATTACATCTATATTGTGATATATATCGATATCGTATGGTGTTTTAAATGTAATCATTGCAGCATCAAAGTGGATATAATTTATTGAACTGATTTGACATCGTAGTTTCATTGTTTCCCTCTCTAAATCATGCGGCATGTCATTGTTTGCACGCAGACTTGCTGATTCCTGTCCTGTGCTCTGAACAATACAGGGCTGACACACAGAGACAAAAGAAAAGTTGAAACACATGCATACTTCCCAACAAAAGCCTAACCCTCTCATCTCTTCACTGAACGCAACACACCTCAGTCTTGTAGGAGCTTGCTCTCTGGTGTTGCGTGCTCCGCGAAACACACAGGGATTAAAAACCATTAAAGAGCAGCATGAGAAACACAGGGTTCCGCGATGCTTCCGCTCTTTCTTTGCTCTGACTGATTTACAGCTGCAGATAAATCCGCCTGCCACAGACTTCACTCCTGCGCCATTAACACGTTATTATGAGCTTATGACGGCATTCCAGAGCGCAGGACACAGACTGCTGTTGACTTATAAACGTCTAAATGCATCTTTTTTCTCTTTTGAACGTGCACTGTGTCAAAGGTAACAAACTCTGCAAGCTTATTAACAAAAGCACATAATGTATTGTCGTTGACAATGTGTCTTTATTTTTATTCTATATTATGTTATTCTTATTTATCCCCAGTTAAAGGTACAGTGTGTAAAAGTTTGCATCACTCAATGCTGAATGTCCCTCACCTGCAGAACCTACAGTTTGACCACCTGTCATGAAAACGGCGGTATTTTAGAAATCTTCTTCTCTGTGTGTAACCTTCAGTCATCAAAGCTCAAAAGATGCTTAGCTTTAGTTGAGTGTAGTTTGTTCAATGATGGCTATTGTAAAAAAAAATCATGGTGGTCCAAAATGGCCGCCCGAGTAGAAGTGACCACGCTGCTGACATAAATATGTCATAAATGTCGTTGTCATAGTTGCAGGTTATTATCAGCAACTTTGGGCTTGTGTTCGATGATGTGTATCTTTGGTCGGTGCATGTTTATCAGTGGTGCAGCCTCACATTACCAAAGCTCGCACCACGACAACGTAAAGTAAAATACTTACAGATACAAAATGCTTCGTACTCGTATGGACTACTTTTTCAAAACTATTACAGAACAGATACAAGAATAATAGTTAAATAAAGTAATAATTTTCATTTATTTGTTTCCCTGACTTCAGAATCACAGTCACGTCCTGGAGACTTCCTCAAACCTGAACCATCACCAACGCTAACCTCACCGCAAACATACAACGCGTCTTCACCTTCACATTTGTGGGGACTTGATGTTTGTCCTCATGTGTGCGACTGTGTGAACACACACACACACACACACAGCATGGAGTCAAACCAATGTCACTCGTCTCATTCAGGTTTGTAAAAGAAATAAGTGCTGAAAGCAGAGTCTTACCTTGAGTGTGTGTATGTGTGTGTGTCAGAGAGAGAATGGCACATCACCCGCGTAACACTCGCTCTTCATCACACGCCCAGTGTGAGCCACTGTGTGTGTTTATTTGTGTGTTTCCTGTGAACTCCAGATGCAGAGGACGTGTTGAGATGAAGCGGCGGAACGTCAGAGACGCAGCATCCACCTTTGTGTTTGCTTGATAAAGAGATGAACAGCGACGGCCTCTCCTGACACATGCACTCTTAACATCTGTGCTCACAACCATTGCTCTCTTTCTCCCTTTGTTTACCTGAGAGATGAAAAAGAAATCACTAAAGATTTTCAACACTTAAAAAAAAGATGACCAAGATCTTCTCACCTAACGATTTCTTTCTTCCTTTCTTTCTTTGCACTTAGCAGTAAATGCGCTGGCTTGAGTCTTTGTGATATTGATGCACAGAAGCACTGACTACATGTTCAGGGGTCATAACGGCTTTACACGAGGACAACGGGCTGTTACATAATGTGAGAGAGGGCCATTGAAAGGCTTAGAAAGTGTGTGTGTGACCCCGGGCTCTTATCAGCAAAGTAGTGAAGAATTAGCCTGAATAAAACTATATTCCCTTTTATGTGCAGAACAGAAGAGAGACACTCAAAGCGCACAGCAAGCCCGAGGAGACACGTGGATTCGTGGAGAATAATTACAACTCGACAGATGTGCTGCTAGAACCCCACACATACAGGACTGGATCGGAAGACCAGACTGAAGCGCAGACTAAAGCGCTCCCATGTGAACCCATGTTCTGTCACTGATGCCGTCGCCTTCACGCAGAGTGAACGCCACAGAGTATAGAGTTAATATAAGAGTCACTGTATTGTCTCTTATTAAAAAAACGGATCGTTTATTTGTGGAACAACATCTAAGAAGAGACAACAGCAGAGGTGGATCCACTGTAAACAGATAAGACTTTATATTGATTTCAGACACTCAAATACACACGTACACAGGAAATACTAAACTATAAATGCACTTTAGTGCACGAACACTGACTCGGTCTTGGTCTTGGTCTAGTCTTGGGACACTTTGGTCTTAATCATGACATGTGGTCTTGGTCTTAGCTCACTGTGGTTGTGGTCATGACCTCATGCCTGACATTAATCTTGTCTTAATTCACTTTAGTCTAATTGTGACTTGGAGTCTGTGGTTAAAGGTTTTGCTCTTGTCTTGGTCTCGGTCTCTGCCCTCAGTCACACGTCTTGTTTCTTCTACTATTAATATTATTACTAGTATTGTTGTTTATAATAAATGTTAAATTAAATTATGACTAAAATGTATGAATAATAGAGATGCACGTTATTAATTGGACCGATAAAATATCGTCCAATTTGGGGGAAAATGACGTACATTTTATCCGATAAAAAGATCCAATACATTAATGAAATTGGGGGAATTGTTTTGAAGCGCTGGTTACTTCATCTATCGCGCCCGTCACTGCAGTTTTAACACGAAAAATCTTAGGCGTTTGAAAACTGTAAACACGTTTCTGGAGACAGTGAAAAGGCTAAAGCCATTAACGACATAGTGCTCGACGACCAGCCTTTTTCTGTCGTTGAGAACCCGGGTTTTCGCAAGTTAATAGCACATTACGTTACACCCCCCCCAAATTAGCCTATGGCTTAATTTGACACACATTATTGTAATTATTGTTCTGAACTAATTTATCAACTTTTTTAGCGTTTCTAAAATGAAAATAAATAAAAAAAACTAAGAGTATTTTTACAGTATTGTTCTGGTCTCGATGACCACTCAAAGCCATTCACCCATTCTACCACTAATCCACTGCCGTCCAGTCAGAGTCAGTGAGGTGTCAGCGTGTCTATCAGCAGTAGCAGTTTCTGACAGACGAGTATGAGAGGCCAAGAGGGGGACGAGGGATAAAGTAATGAGCTGCTCTAATGTGGAGGTGTGGCTAAACTCAGCCTCCAAACAACCCACATTTCATTCATAATATTATAAATACAGACCTATAGTTCATGCACATGTTTATTTTTCTCTTCTGTGTGCGAATGAGATGATCTTCAGTGTGTTTTTAAGAATCTTTCTCTGAAATCATCTCTATTGTATTTGTGTTATGTTGTTATTGATGCTCTCTGCTCTTATTAGTGGGAATAGTTCTGGCATATGTAAAGTGTAACTACTTCCTCTTAAGTGCGTTTCCATTGTTCTGATGAAGGATTTGTGCAATTGAGAAATATTGTTCTCGCCCAGGGTGTCAGTCAAGCTAGAACCGCCCCTGTCTGTCAGTCAGTCAGTCAGTACATCCGTCAGTCAGCTTCACAGTTCTCGTGATTTTCTTCCTGAGGACACAAAGCAGCCAGAGGGTTTTATTTAAAGAGATCACACGGCTTCCCTGCCTCCAGCATTGTTCTGTGTGATTGGCCTGGCCTCACACTGCAGTGAAGAAGAAGCTGAGGGACGTGCACACACACACACACACACACATACAGGCACACCATTATTCTCCATTGTAGTATTTCTCTGTGCATTCTGGGTTCAATAGGATTCTGAGAACAATGTCCAGAGGATATAGGAGGTCAAGTAGGAGAGATGGGGAAAAAAACCTTTGTCTGCACTGTTGCTCTTATGGAGACATTCAACGTGTGGGAAATAGTACACACAAACGCACACACACACACACACACACACACACACATGCCCACTGCTGCACATGTACACGAGCAGAGACTACACAAATGAACCACACTGGAAAGTCTCGAGCCAGTATCAACTAAACAACAACAAAGTGTGCATGTCAGTGGAGACGACATATGCATAAATATGCATAAACTAATATTTATGAAAACATGTAGTTGATTTCAAAGCAATAGAAAAAACCACAAGAAAGAAATATTGTTTGAAGAAACATGTTTGAAAAAGAAAATCAGTTGCATCGTATGATATGATGGGCAAAAACGTCATAATAACATATGTGTTTTGGAATAACAAAGTTAGGGCAACAACAATTAATCGATACTATTAATAAACTCTTTTCATAATATGTGTTTTTTTAGTCATTATATTTCTTAATTATGAATATTTTCTGGTTGCTCCACATAATATATAATGAAACCATTTATATGTATATATATATATATATATATATATATATATATATGTATATAAATATATATATAAAAAACGGAGATATATATATATATATATACAGTATATATACATACATACATACACATATATAAATATATATATATATATATATATATATAAATGGTTTCATAATATTATATTATGTGGAGCAAAGAAACCAGAAAATATTCATAGTCAAGAAATGTAATGACTAAAAAAACACATACAACATATAAATGTATATATATATATGTATATATATATAAAATCTACTTCATTAGTCACTTGTTGCTCCTGCAGCGCAATCATGAATGAGCATTCCCTGCAGCCAGTGATGTCACAATGAACCCACCCGACAGAGAGAGTGGGGGAGAGACAGAGAGAGAGAGAGAGAGAGAGAGAGAGAGAGAGAGAGAGAGCACCCAGGTCACCTTTCCTGAATGAACCCATTCACCTGGAGAAACAAAGCGTGGGGGGGGGGGTGTAGAGGTGAAAGGTGAAATGCCAAACCACTCCTTGAGACTGTCCTCCGTGTGTGTGTGTGGGGGGGGGGGGGGGGACTTGTCTTCCCTATGGGGACAAAAGTCAAGTCTCCATAATGTCAATTATTTCATAAGATGAAGACATGTTGCATGTTTAGGATGAGGTTATAGTTAAGGTGTGTGTGTGTGTGTGTGTGTGTGTGTGTGTGTGCATGTCTGACAGTCAGATAACCAGTGGCTGCTGGATATAGAGCCAGAAAGAAAGAAAGAAAGAAAGAAAGAAAGAAAGAAAGAACATGAGTGGTGGCAGTGGTAGGGGGTGTGAAGATGGGAGGGAAGAATAAGGAATAAGGAAAGAAAGGAGATTGACGTGGAGAAAGGTCAGGGACTCCCCACTGATGAACAGCTTTGTGTTCAGCCAGCCACTGTAAAGACACACACACACACACACACACACGTACGACCCCCGCCGTGGCAGAATGCCCACAGGCGTTGCTTCACTCAGTCCTCTGCTCTGAGGCAGACATGTCACCTGAGAACTGGTCCCAGACCTGCTGTCTGTGTCCGTCCACACACACTGTCTCTCTGTTGACTCACATTATAGGGACAGTTGTGATGTGTGTTTGTATGAGGTACTGACACACACTCAGTGTCAGTGACTGCACTGTGAGTGGCTGCTGTCCAAGGAGACACAGACGCTTAAAACAGCTTTCAGCTAAAAGTGTCATCGAAATAAAGTCTCCAAGAGAAGACAGTAAACCACTCACTCCCTGAACCAAAGGCCACAGAGACAATCAGGGATTTTACATCACAGCACACAGGAGTTATTGATCTACTCAGTGTTGTTGTTGGTGGTGTTGGTGTTAGTGTTGGTGATGTCGGTGTTAGTGTTGGTGTTGTTGGTGTTGTTGATATTAGTGATGTTGGTGTTGGTGTTGTTGGTGTTGTTGGTGTTAGTGTTGGTGATGTTTGTGTTGTTGGTGTTGTTGGTGGTGATGTTGGTGTTAGTGTTGGTGTTAGTGTTAGTGTTAGTGTTAGTGTTGGTGTTGTTGGTGTTAGTGTTGGTGTTGTTGGTGTTAGTGTTGGTGATGTCGGTGTTGTTGGTGATGTTTGTGTTGTTGGTGTTGTTGGTGGTGATGTTGGTGTTAGTGTTGGTGTTAGTGTTAGTGTTGGTGTTGTTGGTGTTAGTGTTGGTGTTGTTGGTGTTAGTGTTGGTGATGTCGGTGTTGTTGGTGATGTTTGTGTTGTTGGTGTTGTTGGTGGTGATGTTGGTGTTAGTGTTGGTGTTAGTGTTAGTGTTAGTGTTAGTGTTGGTGTTGTTGGTGTTAGTGTTGGTGTTGTTGGTGTTAGTGTTGGTGATGTCGGTGTTGTTGGTGTTGTTGGTGTTAGTGTTAATGTTGTTGGTGATGTTGGTGATGTTGGTGTTAGTGTTGGTGATGTTTGTGTTGTTGGTGGTGATGTTGGTGATGTTAGTGTTGTTGGTGGTGATGTTGGTGATGTTTGAGTTGTTGGTGTTGATGATGGTGTTAGTGTTGGTGATATTGGTGTTGGTGATGTTTGTGTTGTTGGTGGTGATGTTGGTGATGTTGGTGATGTTTGTGTTGTTGGTGGTGTTGGTGTTGGTGATGTTGGGTGAGTATGTAGACACCACAGAGAGCAGCTGTAGTAACTTAGTGACAGCTGATGAGGATGGCATTGATGAATAATGGCACAGTACACAACTCCTTCAGAATAAATGCCACTTTTTTCAGTCTTGGACGTGTATAAATATGATCGACACCACAGGGAAGTTACTTCATTTCTGAAGTCTGACAACCACAGGACAACCTCACATCACTGAAGCTGTTGACATCTGTACCTATTCTCAGTGAACCTGCTGATAGCTGCTCACTTGCACCTGCCAACAGAGCTGACATCATCATCATCATCATCCTCCTCCTCCTCACCACCATCATCATCATCATCATCACCCTCACATACAGAATAACAGCAGCCACATTCAGAGCAAGAAGAGTGAAAATGAAGTTGTCAGAAGAGATGGAGGTGTTGGTGGAGAAGAAGGCGAGATGCTGAGTGGACTCATGTGGATCAGGCTGCAGGGAAACAACATGGAAGTTCATGCTGTTCTGTCCCATTTACTTTGACAGTTTGAGTCACACACGGCACCTCCACTCCTCCTCCTCCTCCTCCTCCTCCTCCTCCTCCTGTCATACCACACTTTACAAAGTTGTTTTGTTTTGTTGTTTGTTTGAAAAGAGAAAAGCTGCTCTGATCCACAGTGAATGTCAGGGACTTTCTGAGCGTCATGACAGTGAAAGAGTAATCAAGTCTGCACTCACCAGTCCTCGTGCGCTCTGCTCTCTCCACGAGTCAAGCAATAAATGAAATAAAGGTACTTGTGGTGAAAAAAAGAAAGAAAAAGAAAATAAAAAGATCAACGAACACAAACTTGTGTCCTCTCTTTCTCTTCCTGTCCCACTTTGATTTCTCACCGCAACCAAAACGCGGTGGGATAAGGGTAAGTGCTGCTCAGTGCGCGCGACTGTTCTCTTCTGATCCTCCTGCTGCTGCTGCTGCTTCACTCACACACACACACACACACAGAGAGAGAGAGAGAGGGAGAGAGGGAGAGGGAGGCGGAACGAGCGCTGCTGCGGTGCGTGAATGTTTTGGGAGCGGAACTCTACTCTCACCTACTCACTTATTCATTCCCGGTGACTTTCTATCTGCTGCAGCTGCTGATCACCTCCCACTTAAAGGGAGAGGGACTGATTTCCACACACACACACACACAGAGTCGATTATCTACTCGCAGAGGCGTTGCAATGGAGATTGAGGGCTCCAGGCGAAAGGGACGGGGTGTACACCTCAACAGTAGTCTATCATGACATAAAACACGTGTTTTAATGTCGTGGCTGTGATGAACTGTAACTGTAAGTGACAGTAGCGGAGGTTCAAATGTATTTCAGATGAGATGCTGTCAATGGAACTCTGCGTGAGTGGATCCCAAACATGAGTGATGTGTTGCAAAAAAATGAGTAGCATCGATGCGCATAGAGACACTGTATGAACGTGTGAAAAACTGTAGTATAAAGCATCTTTATACAAATACAGACCATTTACAACGTTTTAAAACCGAGTCACAATCACTGCTGTGTAATGTGACTGTGTAAATACCTGGAACATAGATTACTATTGCAACAACACATCATCAGTAGGGTAAAACTAACCTGTCTTACGACGGTCTAAACCCAGCTCACGTTCCCTATTAGTGGGTGAACAATCCAACGCTTGGTGAATTCTGCTTCACAATGATAGGAAGATCCGACATCAAAGGATCAAAAAGTGATGTCGCTATGAACGCTTGGCCGCCACAAGCCAGTTATATATTGTTGCACAACATTACAAAATTAACTTAAACTCAATTCTAAACCTGACACTTAAACCTAAAGTCTTCAGTGGTGAGGACCTGCCATAAAGTCCTCACTTCGACAAAAGTCCTCACTTCTGTGGTTTAATTCATTATTGTTCTGGTCCTAACAAACATGTATTTGCAAGTACACACAACATACTGTACAAACATCGGCTGTCTGTACCACACATGTACCCCTTCTTCTTCAAGAAAAAAATCAATCAATCAATCAAAATGATTCACTTAAGAGATTTCCAATTTCAGACTAATTGCAGATTTTTTTTTATTAATTTGCTGGAAAAATCAAAACACACAGTTTCGGACCGCCGCGCCTGTAGCACGTCTCCCATGTCTCTGTCCACCTCAGGTAGGCCGATGTCATGCCAGCAGGAACCCGCGATGAGTCAGTGAAATCATGCAAACAGGAGTTAATAGTAACCTTTGGCCAGTTAAAAGATTAGCCAACTGTTCAGGAATCAATGTGCTGGAACACGAGCAGCCTTAATGAGCGCTCTCTGTGCTTCACACTTTTCCATTAACTGACGAAAGAAAGTGAAAAATATCAGAATGAGAACAACTCAACAACTTTATACGAATTCAGTTGAATTCAAGTTCTGTATATGAGAGAGAGCAGGAGAGAAGAAATCAAATGTGCTGCCATCATTTCACTTGCTGGCAGCTCTTATTGCTAATGTTGTTAGCATTAATGAATGGAATTTAACATGGCCAATTTAGCTTCACGGCTATCAATCAGTCAAACTTGTCTTGTTTTGTATTACACCTTACACCTTACACATAAAAATCATCACAAATGAACCAGATATCAATAAAATACAAATCTTGGTTTGTCTCGTTATTTAATAATCTAATTTATGTAGAACATGAATAAAACATTTAAGAAAATGTTGATAGAATTTAGCTACAAAAATATCTAAATATATACAGTATATATACTGTATATGCCCACTTTAATTAGTGTATTATTAACCGGTTACTGCCCAGACGCTTTGATTACATCAGTTATTCCCAAACTGGAGTACTTGTGATGCAGTGTAGAAAAAAAAGCAAACAAAACAAAAAAAACAGCCTCATTACATTTTGAAACTTGCATATAAATAGACTCTTACAGACACACACAATAGTTTTTTCAAGTCTGCAGGAGTAGGGTGCACATGGCAGGAGGTCAAAGGTCTGAAGAGCTACAGGACTGTGTACAGGAAACACTGCGTCACATCAATTACCACAGAATCTAAGACACCTGGGTTTCCACGGTGATGTCTGTACATGTCTTATAGTGACTGAGCAGAAATTAATAAAGGCGGCGAGTTAATTATTTCTTTGTCTAAGATTATATTTAATCTGCCTATTGTTGTTGGACAAAGAGTGACATCACACAGATTGTTTTCATGTGTGTCATAAAAGGTGTGCCGTCTACTGACAACAATCACATCTTTGAATAGAATGTTTAAAAAAAAACGGAAAAAACAATAATAGGGTTGGGTGATATGATACTATGATTAACCGCAGTATCTCTAAAAAAACAAACATCACAAGCATAGTGCCAGTGTTTCATAACTATCATCAAAAACAGATCTGGTGTGCCGTGTACATATTATTCAAAATTGGAATAAAGAGTATTTGTCCAACATTATTTGTGTAGGTGATTTTCCAGTTTAGTGTCATGTTTTCTTGACTGTTGATTCAGGAGATGACACTGAATATGTTTATAATAAGCTGCATCTGTCGAGGCTGCTGATGTGTAGCTTTGTCACAATGTCCCATTTCACAAAGTTAATAAAACCTGGATTGTTGCCAAACTGGAGTCAAATAATATTGTACACTGCACCAGTCACTCCATCGTTCACTGCACCAGTCACTCCATCGTTCACTGCATCAGTCACTCCATCATTCACACTCCATCGTTCACTGCATCAGTCACTCCATCATTCACACTCCATCGTTCACTGCATCAGTCACTCCATTGTTCACTGTATCAGTCACACTCCATCGTTCACTGCATCGTTCACTGCATCAGTCACACTCCATCGTTTACTCCATCGTTCACTGCATCAGTCACTCCATCGTTCACTGCATCAGTCACTCCATCGTTCACTGCATCAGTCACACTCCATTGTTCACTGCATCGTTCACTGCATCAGTCACACTCCATCGTTCACTGTATCGTTCACTGCAGCAGTCACACTCCATTGTTCACTGTATCAGTCACTCCATCATTCACTGTATCGTTCACTCCATCAGTCACTCCATCATTCACTGCATCGGTCACTCCATTGTTCACTGCATCAGTCACTGAATCAGTCACACTCCATCGTTCACTGCATCAGTCACTCCATCGTTCATTGCATCAGTCACACTCCATCGTTCACTGCATCAGTCACTCCATCGTTCACTGCATCAGTCACTCAATCGTTCACTGCATCAGTCACTCAATCGTTCACTGCATCAGTCACTACATCGTTCACTGCATCAGTCATACTCCATCGTTCACTGCATCATTCACACTCCATCGTTCACTGCATGTCACTCCATTGTTCACTGCATCAGTCACTCCATCGTTCACTGCATCAGTCACTCAATTGTTCACTGCATCAATCACTGAATCAGTCACACTGCATCATTCACTGCATCAGTCACTGCATCAGTCACTCCATCATTCACTGCATCAGTTACTCCATCGTTCACTGCATTGCTCAGTGCATCATTCACACTCCATCGTTCACTGCATCAGTCACTCCATCGTTTACTGCATTAGTTGAAGATGCTTTGGTATCTACTAATTCCACTGCATGACAAAAAAGTGGTACAACATTTACAACACAGTTGTGGGACATGAAAGGTTACTAATTTACTTCAGCAACCAACAACCTAACTGAAAGTCACTTAAATCACTTTTCTTCCTCATTCTGATGTCCAGTTTGAACTTCACCAGGAACTCTTAACCATGTCTACATGCTGACATGCCATGTGATTGGCTGATAAGATATTCACATTCATAAGCAGTTGAACAGGTGTACCTAACAGAGTGGCTGGTGAGAATCAATCTGGCTTTGCTCTGTTCTGTTTTCTTTGTCTTGTCTTTTTCCATCCATCCATCCACCCACCCATCCATCCATCCATCCATCCATCCATGCATTGGATGCATCCATCCATCCATCCAGTTGTTCCACTAATCTGAGGTTGGGTCATGCAAGACAGCAGGCAAAGCACAGCAGGACTTTTCCCGCTCGACAACAACACTTTCCAACTCCTCCTCAGGCATCCCGAGGTGTTTCCCAGGCGAGATGGGATGAATAATCCCTCCAGAGATTTCTGGATCTACCAGAGTCTCTCCCCACTTTGGACTTGTCTGAAGAACATCTGAAGGCGTTCTCTTCAGATGCCAAGATTCTTTTCTCACAAACAAACGGTGATATACAGAAACATCTTGTTTTGAAAGGGTCTGAATGATCTGCATCTGTGCGTATGACTCTTAAAATGAAGACGCGACAGAAGTAAAGCACAGGCTGAAAGAACATTGAGCGAAGAAAGAAAGAAAGAAAGAAAGAAAGAAAGACTATTGGCAAGGTCATGAGAGTGCAGACAGTGAGGAGATAAAAGGAGGCACAGCTCTATGGGGACAGGGAGTGATAGAGAAAGAAAGCAAAGTGAGAGAATGAGGTAGAGAGAGCTTGGCTGTGCATTGGGAGAGCTGATGTGCCATTTCTAATCCCTCCTGTTCGTGGCTTTGTGCCGTGGCCCAGCAGGAAGTGGGAGCTGGGCAGACAACAATTAACAAAAGAGCTGTGAAGAATACAATTAGCCATCAATGGCCAACCACGGGTCTTTGTGCCTGTCGCCATGGAGATGGCACAACACCACTACACTGAGATTACAAAACCCTTTTCTACTCTTGTCCTTTTTTCTCTCTCTCCATCTACCCTTTTCTCTTTCACCCTTTCACTTTTTTTTCCAATTTTCTTTTTTTTTATTCTGCTTTCAAACTAATGTTCTCCTTTCTTCTCCTCACTTCATTTATTTTTTTACTCCTCCACAGAAGACGGACACATTATGTGCTGCGTTACATACGGTATGGCAGGTCGCTTCAAGCTTTCTTGGAAGATACTTGCTGCAGCTACATGTCGTGGCCTCTTGGACACTGCATAATACTTATATAACAATAAAGCATTGAGGCTGTGCCTCTAACATCTGAACCTGAGCGAAGGTGATTGACATCATTCCCCTTACCAGTGTTTTTCCTGCCATTTGTTGTTTTGTCTTTCCCTGCGTGACCTGTCCCTGAAATGAGCCGGAAACAACAGGACACAATCGAGCTCAGTGGCAACGCTACAGTCGTTTCTATTTTATATCTTTAACTTTGATAAGTAAGGTGAAAACGTAAGATGAAATCAAAAT
Organism: Solea solea; assembly: GCF_958295425.1. Classification (NCBI taxonomy): domain Eukaryota; kingdom Metazoa; phylum Chordata; class Actinopteri; order Pleuronectiformes; family Soleidae; genus Solea; species Solea solea. Next base: position 26,356,258 of record NC_081139.1, read on the forward strand.
TGTCCTAAATTGTAAAAAGTGGGTGTCGCCATCCGATCTGTTACCAGAAACCCGACATGTGTGAAGTGTGACTGTACTTCCTGTTACCGCTAATGTACGATGACGTGTGTATTTAATTGCAGCATTAACTAGTAGAATGAAAAATATCATGAAAACGGATATTTTATTTTATAAAAATAATGACTGTATTGTCTCTGATGTACAGCACTTTCAGCTGTTGTTGTTTTTAAAGTGCTTTATAAATAAAGTTAGATTGGATTGGACTATAACTGAGCGTAGGTGTGAGAGTGAATGGTTGTTCGTCCCTGTGACGGACAGCTGACCTGTCCAGGCTGTGACCCCGCCTTTCTATGTCCGATAGTATTGGCTCCAGCGAGCCCGCAACTCCTCATGTAAATAATGAATATATACCATCCAGTGCCAAATAAGAAACTGCTTAAAACACCAGTAAAAGTGAGGTGTGCGAGTTGTCTTTCAACTGGAAAGCTGTGGGTTCGATTCCCAGCTCTGCATGTCTCCATGCCGATGTGTCCTTGGGCAAAACCCTTAACCCCACGTTGCTCCTGACGACTGTGCTGGCAGTGTGTGAATGTGTGTGAAGAGTGAGTGAACGGCAAAAACTGTTAAACGCTATATAAAGACCATTCATGCATGTGTGGAAATCAACACATAGAAATACTTTAGGTTCACTATAGAAACTGTCGCTGGTCAAGTTTTTTGTGATCAAATGTTGATCATGTCGTCAGGGCTGAGTCGACTGTGTTCTAGTGTTGTAGTCAAGACCACCTAAACCGAGACCAAGTGGAGACCAAGACCACAGTGTGTCAAGACCAAGACAAGACCAAGACTTTGAGGGGTCAAGACCAAGACTTTGAGGGGTCGAGACCGAGACAAGACCAAGACTTTGAGGGGTCGAGACCGAGACAAGACCAAGACCGAGGCAGTGAAAGTTGGACGTTGTGTTGGACGCTGTGTTTTCTTTTGGAGGTAAGTCTTTGTGGTTCAGGTAAAATTTTATTATAGATGAGTTGGCTGACATCTTCTCACGGCCTCTTCTCCTTTCACTCACATGCACAGGGGGCGGGAGGGGTAACAGCTGTTAACGGTGACAAAAATTTAATAAATGAGTCAAGTTATTGGTTGTACCCGAATACGATTTATGCAAAATCACAGTAATGATATTAACAAGTTAATCCAAAAATGCACAGGCAATTTATTGATATCCCCACAGTTGTGGTCTTGACCGGTCTTGAAATAAAATCCCGAGCGCTTTGTCCGAGACTGAGTAAAAATGCAGCCGATTCCGAGACGAGACCTTCAAAAAGTGGTCTTGAGACCGGTCTCGAGTACTACAACACTACTGTGTTCACTGTCCACCTCTGACACCAGCATGTCCCGTGTTTGCCCACTTAATACCCGTCGCAGGCTAACTGGGTACTGAGTGGGTAATAAGTGGACATGGGCTTGAAGTGGGCAGATAGTTTCAGTAACACTGGCCACACAAGGGGAAGCCCATGTGGGCAAACATGGGTGGAGTCACCATGGAGACCACAGACAATCACACTTTGTCAGCCTTAATAAAAAAACCCTCATGGGGTCACATGGACATGTGGACTGAGGATCAGGACAGGATGAAGTCTGCATACGGTGTCTTTGTGTTCGCATGTGTAAAAGTCTGAGGCCAAATGCAATAATGAAAGATATACAGTACATATAGTTCCTCTTGCTGTTCTTGTTTTATTATGATAGTCACATTTCCTCTCAGTTTAGTTAACTTCCTGTGCCTTGATTACAACAACTACCAATCAGTTTAATCTGTGTCTCATTATCTCCCCTCCCTGTAGTATTAGTGTCTGTGTCTCCTTCACTGTGAGTTTCCACATTCCAGCATGCAGCTGACACATGGTAACAGTAAAATGATGGTAATATCATCTTATATTGCACTGTAACAAATTGCTGTACAAATACAGGACATTTTGAACAGTGATGTTCTTCATGATACACTTCAATACTGTAAATGTTGATGTAGATGTGGAATAAAATTTTAACAGCAAACTGCTGCAAAATATTATGGTATAATGCAGTATTTTTGAATGTGTCGGTTAAGTCTGTGTCAGGATCAGTGGGAGTCTGATACTGTTGACTGAGGTCTGTCCACTTCTCATCACTATCAACCCACACCACTGCATTCAGAAGTGAACAGATTCATGAGTTAAGTCTACATAGAAAGAAGAAGACGACGACGGCTTGAGAACCTGCGGCTTTTTACCTTTAACATGCAGTGATTCATCTTCACCTACTGGTAGAGTTGTATGTCTCGAGACTGGTCACGAGACCACTTATTATGTGGTCCCCGATTTTGTCTTGGTCTCGATACCCTCTGGTCTAAGGGATTTTATAGGACACAGGATGTGATGTTGCCCCCATGTGGTGAGGCGGGGGAGTTTGTAAACAAGACATAATAATAGAGTCATGCTTCAAGAGCACATGCTGGAAGTCTCTCTCTGGGCTTATTTATAAGTTAGAACCACAGACGTGTACACCAGTGTGAGTGGACACCAGTGTGAGTGGACACCAGTAAGTGGACACCAGTGTGAGTGGACACCAGTGTGAGTGGACATCATCAGTGTGAGTGGACATCAGTGTGAGTGGACAACAGTGTGAGTGGACATCATCAGTGTGAGTGGACATCAGTGTGAGTAGACATCATCAGTGTGAGTAGACACCAGTGTGAGTGGACATCATCAGTGTGAGTGGACATCAGTGTGAGTGGACACCAGTGTGAGTGGACATCATCAGTGTGAGTGGACACCAGTGAGTGGACATCATCAGTGTGAGTGGACACCAGTGAGTGGACACCAGTGTGAGTGGACATCATCAGTTTGAGTGGACACCAGTGTGAGTGGACATCATCAGTGTGAGTGGACATCAGTGTGAGTGGACACCAGTGAGTGGACACCAGTGTGAGTGGACATCATCAGTGTGAGTGGACACCAGTGTGAGTGGACATCAGTGTGAGTGGACACCAGTGTGAGTGGACATCATCATTGTGAGTGGACACCAGTGTGAGTGGACATCAGTGTAAGTGGACATCATCAGTGTGAGTGGACACCAGTGAGTGGACACCAGTGTGAGTGGACACCAGTGAGTGGACACCAGTGTGAGTGGACATCAGTGTGAGTGGACACCAGTGTGAGTGGACACCAGTGAGTGGACACCAGTGTGAGTGGACACCAGTGAGTGGACATCAGTGTGAGTGGACACCAGTGAGTGGACATCAGTGTGAGTGGACACCAGTGTGGTTTGCCTCATTTTCCTGGAATAATGTACGACTATTTCTCCTCTTATTGATGCTTTTGTGTTCTTTGTAGATGCCACTTCTCCAAGATAATTTATTTCCAAATATGACTTCAATGCTTCATTTAATTTTCTTCTTGAAACACTCATTTTGAAATGGGGAATTATTTATCCTCCCTTTGTTCACTCCTCAAATTTCATTCAATTATATGACTATTCCATGGTCTGTCAGAGTGATGAGTGATACTTTACATCTGTAACATCTGAAATCTATTTCTAATCCAAAGTAATAATTTAGTATAGAAATGAATTTCTGTGCCTCAAAGTAAAGTAAGTGAAGGTCCTTCTTAAAGTAAAAACAAAAACAAAAACAATCAATCAATAGCCACAGTTTGAATAATACTGTTGACTTGATTCATATCAAATCTCTTCAGTTCATCATTTTTGGTCAGCAGACGTGCGTCAGTCGAGTTTATAATGTTCTTCTGAGAATCTGAAAGAATCAGGAAACATATATTATTACAGTATATTACCAATGTAAGTATACAGTAGAATACAGATATCACATCACACCCTTCCAACAGGAACTGTGTCAGCTGCTACGAGGAAACAACCTCATATTTTTAACTCGTAGCAAGTTCAGGATTCCAAGATGGCTGCCGCGGTACAAACACTGCTACTTTTAGCATTAGCATCACGTCTGTTGTGCTTGTTTCACAGTAAATCATTCGTACACATAAAACTCTTTCATTTTGAATCACAGGCATGTTGCTACACTGTTTGTATACGTGTGGAAAATACAATGTAGAGCGATGCTATCAGCTAATATTGCTAATAGTGGCTAGCAATGGCTAGCCTGAGATATGTTTGCATTTCCGACTTCTCAACAAGAACATGTCACTCCCAGTAGACATGGGCATTTTGCGGCCCGTGGGCCACATTTGGGCGTCCCTGTCTGGCCCGTGGTATGTCAGTCATAAACACAGATATACACAAGTATTTATGCTGCGCATGCAATACAACTGTGTTGCTTTTATTTTGAAAAGCCTGACGTATGGACGCACGTATCTGCGACCCCCTGTGACCCTCTGGTAGAGGATAAAGTGGTAGATAATAGATGGAGTGGCTTATATCCTTTCAATATAAACACACCTGAGCAAAACGTACTCAAAATGTTTATAATCGGATTTAATTTGGCTCTTTTTTATCAACAAAAAGAAAAGAACAACAGTCTATTTTTGTGAGTTCTGCACAATTATTGCTACTTATATCACTACTAACGTTGACTCAACAACACATAAGAAGACGACGTGAATATGTGACCCGTAAACACACTCCTCCAGGATGACCAAATACGGGAAATTGCAGAGTCCACGTAGAAAGGCTCTGGTTAAAAGTGTCGTTTTGAGTTGATGTTGTAGAAAGAAACCCCTCTGACACAGGACTCGTACCGAGCAAAGGATTTTTAAGTCAGGCATCAGACCAAGCTCTGCAGAAGCTTGGGAGAATGTGTTCCTGCCAAATCTCCGAACAATTCTGGTCCTGCTCGTGACCCCAAAATCAACCCCAATGAGGAGTTTCCCGCTTGCTTTTCAATGCAATGGAGTACACATCATGACAAATCAGCTGAGTCAGATACTACACAAGTCGAGCGGGGAACCCTATTGTTGTGGGGCACCAGTCCTAACCACTGCACCACCTTGGAGCCCTTGTCTCCTCTTTGTGCCGTCTTTATACCACATGTCTGCAGGTGTGAACAAACACCTTCCTCTCTTTTCTTTTTGGTGATGTTGTTTTTGTTGTTCATGTGTTCCTCTCTTATTTTCTCAGTCGTCTAAAGAGTTGCCGAGCACAATAGCATCAATAGAGTGGGCATTTACTGTTGTGAAAACTCAGACAAAGCCGTGTTTGTGTTTCCTTTTCTGAAAGGCACAAACTTTTGTTTCGGACAAAGCGCGTGAACGCCTGGAGAGAGGTTTTTATTTTTGCTAAATTACTACTTCCAGCGTGTTTTCATATCAGGGTGATGGTGGTTCAGCGGTAGAACAAGTTGTCTTTCAACTCAAAAGTAACTTTGAGTTGACCTACAGCATAGACCACTTTGTATTATTTACATAAAGCTTCACGTCCACCTGCCTTTGGGCTTTTATTATGCTCTATATGAACTGTGTGTCTGTGACTCGTGCACTCCTGACACTCTGATTCACTCACAGTGTCTTGATTGCCTGTATTTTCCATAATTTTCAAATTGATTTGAAATCAATTGATTTGAGAACGAAAGACACTTCTGCACTCACTCTGTACCCTCCTCCTCTTCCTCCTCCTCCTTCTTCCAACACACCTCACATTGTTCTGTCACTCATCAGCATACACTTCAAACATGACTGATTACTCTCTCACTGACACACCTCACCGTTAACGTTGTGTGTTCTTTTCACGCAAACAGGTGCAGAAGCTGAGCACATTCAGTGGCTCCCTCAGCGTCTTGTTTCATTTTATCTCTGCTGTTAAAAGACACCGTAGAGGACAATAAAGGGTTTATAAAGTCAGGTGAGGTACTGTACTGGACAAAGAGTGCAGCGGATGAATGGATTGAACACACACACGACTTATCTTTTCTTTATTTCGTTCAGTGGAGTTCAGTGAAAGCGACACAAGCCTTATGATGTCTCCAATGCAGGAGACATTTCAAAACGTATGAATGCCAACGGCGGTCATTTCTCAAACTTGTTAATGTTTACTAAATGTCTGTAGTAGTTCATTCCGTTACATCACTTTAATCTCACTATCGCTCAACTTCAATGCTGTAAATAATTTAAAGAGGATGACCAGAGATGATATTGTGAGTGTAAACATCAAACACTTGAAAACCTTGATCCACTTGTCTTATTTGGGGTAAAATCACTTTTATTAAACCTACAAAAAGTATTAAAATGAGAGAAAACTGTAAAAACACTTTGAAGCAGTGACTGACTGACATCACTTCCTGTGTACAGCATGGTGCACAAGCTCTAAACACCTCTGCAGTAACAAACACAGAGTTGGGTGGAGCTGAGAGGCTCAATCAGCATGTTGTGAGTTCATGATTTAAATGAAGATGACATTTGTATTTTTGTATTTGAAAGACGGGAAATACTTCTACTCTGCTTGAAGTGTATTATTATGACATGTCGGACTCATAACTGACAAGGGTTCAGTTCTTCTCATCAAGCTGCTGTTTCAGTGACAGACAGTGATATCTGTCTTACGGTATCTGTAAGACAGAAACCTTTACAATATTATTAGAGCAGAGAAACCAACAGTTCACACAAACACTAGACATCCGTGGAGAGAAAAACTCTGTTAAAAAGCCCTTTAACAGAAGAACCAGACTCAGAGATGTGCAGCATCTGCCTCGACCGGTTGCGGTGAAAGGAAAAATATGGGACAGAGGAGAGGAGGGGGACAGAAAGTGAGTGTGCTGGATGTAAAACACATTATATTTGTTCTTTATCTGTCGTAGCTTTGCTGTTATATGAGCAGGCAAAAATAGCATAGTATAGTATAGTATAGTATAGTATGGTATGTATAGTATAGTATAATATAGTATTGTATAGTATAGTATAGTATAGTATGGTATGTATAGTATAGTATAATATAGTATAGTATAGTATAGTATAGTATAGTATAGTATGTATGTATAGTATAGTATAGTATAGTATGGTATGTATAGTATAGTATAATATAGTATAGTATAGTATAGTATAGTATAGTATAATATAGTATAGTATAGTATAATATAGTATAGTATAATATAATATAGTACAGTATAGTATAGTACAGCATAGTATGGTATAGTATAGTATGGTATAGTATAGTATAGTATAGTATGGTATAGTATAGTATAGTATAGTATAGTATGGTATAGTATAGTATGGTATAGTATAGTATGGTATAGTATAGTATAGTATAGTATAGTATAATATAGTATAGTATAATATAATATAGTACAGTATAGTATAGTATAGTATAGTACAGCATAGTATGGTATAGTATAGTATGGTATAGTATAGTATGGTATAGTATAGTATGGTATAATATAGTATAGTATAATATAATATAGTACAGTATAGTATAGTATAGTATAGTACAGCATAGTATGGTATAGTATAGTATGGTATAGTATAGTATGGTATAGTATAGTATGGTATAGTATAGTATAGTATGGTATAGTATAGTATAAGCAACTGATGCATATCTCTCTCATATCTGAACCAATAGATAGAGGTGTCTGTTTCCTGACCAGTATTGTTTTATTGACATAATTATTTAGAGTGAATTGTTCGAATATTTATTCTTCATTTATAACATGAGCTTCCATTTGGATGTTAAAAAGACTTAACAATCCTTTGTAGTGGAAAACCAACCTAAACCGTGCTGTGCTGAGGCGAGGCGAACTGGGACAATACAGGAAAGGGGCTAAAATGTGTAAATGTGTTTTTAACTTTAATTCCTGCTAAATTCATCAGATCACTGACATTTCCACAGTTCCTCGCCGATAGGTCCTCAGAAGTGTGGAGAAAGAGACAGTGAAAGAAAATGAAAAACTGGTCTCAAAACTATGTGTTTGTTGTGAGCTGAATGTTTTAATGTGAACTCTTAGCAGATTATCCATGGACCTAAAACACATTAAAAGAGAGAGAGAGAGACACACACACACACACTGTCCAGGTGACAAAGATTTGTTCATTAAATTAACTGAGATGTTAATAAAAATGAGTTGAGGGTGAATTACTTTGAATACCACAAAGTAAAGCAGACTAAATTGTAAATGAGTTGTGTGTAAAACTCGGAGCAGAGAGTTGTGATCTCCAAATGTCCAAAGGTATCAAACTATAATGCTCTAATTGTGCAAATCAGCAATTGAGGACTGAGTCTAAAATCCGTGGTTACATTGTGAGGGAGGGTGCTAATTAAAATGTGTGAATTCATCAGTAATATCGCGGTGGTTTACAAAAAGAAAACAACAAACATCAGTAAATATGTCATCAGAGCAGCATTTGACAAGTCAAACCCCTCTGGCCACAGTGACAGTTGCTGGATCCTGTGAACGAGCAGCTTAGAGTAATTCACACGCGACATGTCATAACAACCCCAACCTCAACTGCAGTCAATTACCCACACGGTCTTCCTGTGTGTCAGTTTGGCCCTCTTTTCTGTGGTTGCCAGACCCTGATGGTAAAGTCTGGAATCAGGTCACTGGGCTGCCATATCTCATACATCAGATAGATATCTGCTCCATCTGGGTGCTGCCGACTGCACCACATATACCAACCTACACACACACACACACACTTGCATAAAATTGCAATAAAAACTGAAATTTGGAATTCGGTGAATCACTCGAACCGTATGCAAAAAGTGTTTTTCACATGTTTTACAAATTCTGGTCGAATAAAAAGCAGCTCCTTAACTTCCACTCAGTTGTCCCTAATAAATAGAAAACTTAATTAATCCCAAAGAGGAAATCAATGGGAATTAACTCAATGACTAATGGAAAACTTGGACTTTTTATTAATGTTAGCGACCGAAACATTTGATATCGATAAACAAAAATGTTAGTAGTTGTTTTGTTTTAGGAGTTTACCCAGAAATGAAAAAGGTGGATCTGGATCACTTTGTGCACAACCTCCACTGAAGTCTACACTCCATCGCTAAACCCTCGCGGGAACATCTGCAGACACCAACTATAGAACATCTTCCACGTCTCCAACATCTCACCAGACGTAGAACCGGGAAGAGACTGTGCATACAGTCAGTTAGTAGGTTGATTGGTGACAGGTGAGATATTAAAGGAGGCTCAGACTCATTCAAATTAGGTTTTTAACCATCTACAGGAGGGGACTCAAACTCGGGCGCCACGGAGCATCAGGTCTGGTCAGGAGGGGGAGGGGCCAGTCAAGTGAAAACAAGTGAAGTGTTTTAGGGAGAAAAAGCAACTATTCAATCATATCAAGATATTCCATGCAGGTCTCTGATGACACACGTCCACGTTTCAGTTTGGACGTGGAATTCTCTGTCCTGTCCCAAAGATGAGAAAGATCCTCTCCCCTGACGGTGACAGTGACAGTGAAAACATGGCCGCCAGCAACAATAACAAAGAAAAACCTCAATAACAAAAAAAAGCTCATCGAATAAAATCTGTGCCTTCTTATAATATGTTCACCGCTTCATCTTGTCATCAGACAGCCTTCGTTATATGGGACCAGAGGATTGTGTCGCTTTGTAAACCACTCACTCTCCCACACCAAACCCCATAGAGAAAATCAGTGATTTCAACATCACACACACAGGAGTTGATGATCCACTACTTCCTCCATCACTAAGTTCAAATGTCTTATGTTGTCACTTCATTGTATGAACTCCTTTGTTGAGATTGACCTCCGTGGCACAAGTTGACCAAACACGGCAGCAGTAGACCACAAGCTCCTGTGTTCCTGCGAGCTTGAAATGCTGATTTTCTCAGAAAAGACTGTCAAAAGGTGAGATAAAGTGATAGACACTGAACACTTGTTATCATTTTAATGTGTAGAATTACAAATACATAGACATTAACGCACAACTGGTGCTGTGGAGTTTGTGTTTTGTATAAATTCATGAAATCAGGGATCACACATGTTCCTTCTGATGAGGAACTTTGACACATACTGTGTGCAGTGCTCTGTCAGCTTTGTCACTCATACTGATTCACCCTGCAGTAAAGAAGGATGGAGCTGCTGCTGCTGCTGCTGCTGCTGCTGCTGCTGCACCACTGTGGATCAGTAAAAACCTGCTCACTCTGATGATGGAAAACCACTGAGTGAGAGACTTGTCAGCCCCTGAATGAAACCGTGACCTTCACAAAGCCACACTGGAGTTTGTTGGGTCACTGAAATGGTTCAGGGCACAGAAATAGACACAAAGGAGAGAAGTAGGCCTACAGCCACTGCTTCAGGGAGGTTTTAGGTCATGGATTCCTGCAGCAGTGGTCAGACTGGCACAGTTTTAAATGTCCTCATTAATATGTCTATATACTATCACTCCGTCTCATCTATACTCGCGACTGCATCCTGACTTTCAAAGTAAAAAGTTTGTCCCATCACTTTGTAAAAGCGTCTCACTCTCCGTGCAGACATGTAACAACGTGGCACGCGTTGACCAAAGAAGCTCCGTCATCACTGCCAATGGACGTCGGTGTGGGAGACGCTCTGGTTTACAGGTCGTCTAACGGCATGGTTATGGTTGTGTCAGGCAGCCCATGGCCAAGAGGAAAGGACATGAACTTGGAAGGCCACCAGTCCAGATCAGTCCCCCACTGTGTGTGTTTACTCCTGGTGTGTAACAAGGATGGGTTGAATGCACTATCGTTAATTCGTGTTTGTGTGAAAATGACTGATTCTTCTTTTGTCATGTGGCTAAAATAGTTTTTCTTTGTTTCCACGTGAACAGCATCGCATGCAGTGTTTACATAGAAGTCAAAGGTCAATCTCAGGGTTTAATGCGCCATAGAGATGTTACTAAGCCAGACATAATACCAAATACAAATTCTGCAACTACAATGACACAGTGACCGAGGTTGGTTCGGTGTTTCTGTCCACCCATATTTAAGTGTTTTTAACACACTTTGTTAAGTGTGGTAACAGCCTTTAAATATGCACTTTTATACTAACCCTTTATAAAAATGACAATCAGCCTAGATATGGAATGTGCCATGCACCTCAGAGGGGGGGGGGGGGGGAGGCTGGGCCCCTGACTGACTGCATTGAGATAAACACCAGCAGTGGAAAAAAACCCTCATAAGATTATTCTGCTTAGGTGACACAGATCCACACAGATCTGCTCATGTGTGTGTTTGCACAGAGCACTTTATCATGCCGACATGCCAAAAAATTACAAAACACATACTGACATAGAGCAAACCGCAGGGGGGTGGCTGATGGAGACTTTTTAACAACCCGCTTTTTTGAGTTTGTCAACGTGTTATGAATCCCCGACCTCCCCCCACCCCCAATCGCCCAACCGATAAGCAAAGTTCGCATTCTTTCTAAGAAACGAGCACAACAAGACGCACCCTCCTTTCCGTCCATTTATCCGCTGAATACAGGAAAAAAAAAAAACAGCGGAAGCTGTCTTTTTGGTACATTTCAACCTAAGAGACGAGATAATATGAACATGAACACCTGATGAACCGATACTGATTCTGCAGAAAGTCTCCAAAGGAAATACTTGCATTGGTTAAAAGAAAAAAGAAAAAGAAAAAAGGACGTGAGCGGGAACATCACAGGTCAGCTGGATGAGGTCAGATCGTAGCACAAGCCTGCAGCGCCACATCACCTCTCACCATCTACACACACACACACACACACACACACACTCCATCAATCTCTCTCCATCAGCTCTGGCCCGTGTGGCCACGGCTACACTTTGCCCTCCACTGATGGAAAGCAAATAACAAGCCACATAAAAGGCCTGCTCTCTGTTCATGCACACACACACACACACAGCCACAGACATGCACGAGATAACAGCCTGTGTGTGTGTGTGTGTGTGTTGTGGGGGGGGGGGGGGGACCATGGCACTACCCCACACAAAGGCAGCCCTGAAATAGCCCCCCTCACACAATGAGACCTGCCACTCTGTCTATGAGATAATGTCTAATTGAAAACACTGCAGCCATTGTGCTCCTGTCACCGGCGCTATTGTCCAGATAGCCCTCTCTCTCCTCCCCCCACCTCTCTTTTTCCATTGACGCGGCGTGATTGTTCCTCACCATTGTGGCAACCCTACCCTCTCTCTCTCTCTCTTTGTTCTCTGCACACCCCCCCCTCCTCCCCCCCCGTATTGTTATAATTTCATTACTTATTTGTTTTTTGTTCCGCTTCTCCTTTCACTCCCCTGCAGACCTTTTGTTCACCATATTTAGGTACTTCATTGGGATCTACTGTCAGTGTGTGTGTGTGTGTGTGTGTGTGTGTGTGTGTGCGCGTGTGTGTGTGCACGAGCAGGTGTCGGTTTCAAGAGGACATAAAAACAGGAAGCGAGATAAAATAGTTCTGTGAGATGAAATAAAGCCCGCGCCGGCATCACACAGGGAGTACAGATTGGTTTTTATCCGTGTGCAGCTCTTGATACCGGTAATATGAAACATGGCCCTTGTGTTCTGCTGTACTCTGAGACAAGCAGTTACAAGGACAACAGGCATTGTCCTGAGTGAATGACATTCTGCCTTTTGTCCACTCGCTCAGACAGTATGGACCAGATACCGAGGCTGCATCCATGCTGCCATTTCAGTAGAAAGTAGTGTTTTCAAGCCATCAAGACAAAGATGAGCTTTTCAGCTCCATATCAGATGTATATGTGTCCACACTGACACACATGAACCGACCGATCCGTGTGTGTGTGCCCACTCTTCTGCAGTTTGCTTAAGAAGAAAATAATAATGGCATTAAAAAAACAACAACAACAAGGCTTTCTGAGACCAATGACAGGGTGAAGAACCAGGAAGTGAATGACACAGTTACACCCAGACTCAGAGTTATAATAAAAAAAGAAAGCAATATGTGAAAAGAATTTCCATGACTCATTCTCAAAAGTCAAATGTGATTTTAGAATTGACTAAGCTAACCACACCCATCACGTCAAATCATTTGATGTGGCAAATGTAAGATTAGCCGATACATTGTAACGTTATATTGATTGTTTTTCATTTTTTTATTTTGTACAATTTGAATTATAAGAGACAAACATTAATGTGTTCATGATATGGTCAGTTTCAAAACTAAAATGTCAATTCTAGCTTAGCATTATAAGCTGGAACAAAACAGCTAGAAAATAACTCACACACAATAACAAGTAAAACCTTATGACTGTTTAAAATGTCCGTGCAGAGGTGAACATGGACCTTTTAACCACACGCCATCAGGTGTGTCGCTTTCTTCACATGTGAACAAAAAGATCGACTTTTACAGGCATTTTCTGAACTTCATGGAGATAATTGCCCATGATATCATTTCTTCACTGTTTCACAGACAGCAGAAGGAAAATCACAAAACTACACCATGTAACAGCCTTCACTAAACTACACCGTGTAACGGCCTTCACTAAACTACACCGTGTAACGGCCTTCACTGAACTACACCGTGTAACGGCCTTCACTAAACTACACCGTGTAACGGCCTTCACTAAACTACACCGTGTAACGGCCTTTACTGAACTACACCGTGTAACAGCCTTCACTAAACTACACCGTGTAACGGCCTTTACTGAACTACACCGTGTAACAGCCTTCACTAAACTACACCGTGTAACGGCCTTTACTGAACTACACCGTGTAACGGCCTTCACTAAACTACACCGTGTAACGGCCTTTACTGAACTACACCGTGTAACAGCCTTCACTAAACTACACCGTGTAACGGCCTTCACTGAACTACACCGTGTAACGGCCTTCACTAAACTACATCGTGTAACGGCCTTCACTGAACTACACCGTGTAACGGCCTTCACTAAACTACACCGTGTAACGGCCTTCACTAAACTACACCGTGTAAGAGCCTTCACTAAACTACACCGTGTAACGGCCTTCACTAAACTACACCGTGTAAGAGCCTTCACTAAACTACACCGTGTAAGAGCCTTCACTAAACTACACCGTGTAACGGCCTTCACTAAACTACACCGTGTAACGGCCTTCACTAAACTACACCGTGTAAGAGCCTTCACTAAACTACACCGTGTAACGGCCTTCACTAAACTACACCGTGTAACGGCCTTCACTAAACTACACCGTGTAAGAGCCTTCACTAAACTACACCATGTAACGGCCTTCACTAAACTACATCGTGCACATATTCATTATTGATATGATCAGGAACACACTGTGATGTCTGCAGAGACCGACAACAGTTCATGCAGACATTTCATTTTTTTAATCCCTTACATTTCCAGTTCAGTTTTGTAAAGTTGAACAGAGCCAAACAGGCAGCACTCGAGTCTTTAAACTGCTGTTGTTGCATGACGTAAGGACACATAGTGTTTACTCCGTGATCCGCCTGAACTGTGCAAACATGGCTGCCAGCAGAGACACAACAATAAACTGAATTTAGCCACTTCACAAAAAGCTCAACTAATACAAAGTAATAAAACTCATATTTGCATAGAAAGTTGGAGCTGGGAGTGACGTCATCTCCGAGGGAGAAGTCGGAAAAAAACATGAATATATATCAGGGTCATTGTTCGCAATTTGTTAGCCATTGTTAGCCACTGTTAGCCATTGTTAGCCATTGTTCACCACTGTTGACCATTGTTAGACATTGTTAGCCACTGTTAGCCATTTATAGCCACTGTTAGCCACTGTTAGCCACTGTTCATCACAGTTGACCATTGTTAGACATTATTAGCCACTGTTAGCCATTGTTTGTCATTGATAGCCATTGTTAGCCACTGTTGGCCATTGTTAGCCAATGTCAGCCATTGTTAGCCACTGTTAGCCACTGTTGGCCATTGTTAGCCAATGTCAGCCATTGTTAGCCACTGTTGGCCACTGTTAGCCACTGTTGGCCACTGTTAGACATTGTTAGCCACTGTTGGCCACTGTTAGACATTGTTAGCCACTGTTAGACATTGTTAGCCACTGTTGGCCATTGTTAGCCACTGTAAGCCATTGTTAGCTACTGTTCACCACTGTTGACCATTGTTAGACATTGTTAGCCACTGTTAGCCATTCATAGCAATTGTTAGCTACTGTTGGTCATTGATAGCCATTGTAAGCCACTGTTGGCCACCGTTAGCCACTGTTAGCCATTGTTGGCCACTGTTAGCCACTGTTGGCCACTGTTAGCCATTGTTGGCCACTGTTAGACATTGTTAGCCACTGTTGGCCATAGACATTGTTGGCCACTGTTAGCCACTGTTAGACATTGTTAGCCACTCTTTTGTGTGTCTGCATTGAGGAAGTTGAAGTTTGAGTGAGAGTATTTTGCTGATTCTTCTGTTCCTTCAGATGTATCGTGACTGTGTAGTTGTAAGCACTCAATGTCACATGATGTCTTTTATGGTAACACCGTAATGTGTCACAAGGTGAAGACGTTGTTTAAAAAAATCTTCAATTTGTCCGGAATTTTCAAAAGTCTCAGTTTATATGGCAATAAAGTATATATGTGGACAGAAGGTCAAAATGCATATAAAAAGCTCAGCTTTGAGTGAAACCTGGCCACGTGTGGACACTGAATTACAGTGAAGTTGTAAGAGTTGCAAGTCAAACTTCTTTTGTTTCCATTTCAGGTGAAAGAACAGACAAGCCTGTACTAAAAAGAAGTATTGCCAACATGTTTGGAAGCTCACACATTGCCTGCAGCAGTTTGTCTACCTGTGAGTTTGACAGCAGAGAAGACAAATGAATCAATGATCCTGTTCTTGCATAAGTGCAGCAGCTTAACAGGTCAGGCCACAAATGTCACTTTGATTGAGAAATTTGCTCATAACAGTGATGATGATGATGATGATGATGATGATGATGATCCCCTCAGATTTACTGTCAGCAAAACATTCACACATTTCAAAGGCGAGTGTCAACAGGTAATTATATTGTCCATGGGCATAATTTATACATTTTAATGGAATTAAATATTTTACAATCATGTCATTTTGTTGACAAAGAGTTGTGATATGAAACATATTTGCAAAAAGTGCTTGTTTTACACACCTAACTATAAAATGTGCTTTAGGTGATGCTTTCAATTAGGACACACCATGAAATGTAAAATGGAATTATGTAAAAGATATCAATAAAACCTGCTGAGTACTTATACAGCCAGCCAAATTTATTTATATGGCACTATGCAGACAAAAGGCAATTTATAGTGCTTCACAAAGGCATAGAAATAAATTAAAATGAGACATTAAAAATTAAATTTAAAAGACAATCAAAACAAGAAACAACAAATAAACAATAAGAGGCATTAAAATTGCATTACAAAGACAACTAAGAGAAAGCTCTTTGAAGAGAGTGCAAACTTCTGAAAACGTTGTTCAGGGCTGTTAGAGGTGTTTGAATTGAGGAAAGAGAATCAGCTTGTCCAATTCTTTCCAATGTCAGTGTTATATCATACAACTTTTTAAAAAAAAAATCACTACACAAATGGCCTTTTTTAAGTGACAATGATAACAATTCTCATGGCCTACCAACAATGATTCCCATAATACTTCCCATAGAATATACTGAATAACCACCAGCGGGTGAGTGCTAATTACAAAAATAAGTCATTTTGAATAGAAGTCTATGTGAAAATGACCTGCTTCTCACTTGTTTTATAATGTGCATTATTAGTTAGTTCCAGCTCTTTACATCAGTTGTGTAATTTATGTTCTCATCAAAAAGAAAGTAAATGACAAAACATAACAAATAGTAGACCCTAGTGCGATTGACAGCTGGTGTCATCCAATAGTCATCCATCACTACACATTTGGAACGGAGAACAACAGAACATGGAGCTATCACCTAAATGTGCAACGTTTAACTACTTCCTTCCATTCATTTCATGAGAATAACTACAAAAACGTAATATAAAGTTATTTTATTTAAAATCCCTGAAACTGCAATGCTGCTCTTGATTCAGTCTCCCTGTCCAAAAACATGTAAAGGTTAATTGTTGACCCTAACTTTACCATAGGTGTGAGTGTTGTTTGTCCCTGTGATGGACTGTGTGTGACCAGCCTTTGGTTCTGTCAGCTGTGATTGGCTCCACCCCCTGTGGTCCTCATGTGAAGCAATAAACAATAAACAAGTGAGTGAGGGAATTTCTGACATGCAGGTAAAAGACAGCCTGCGGACTGGTTTAAGGGGTGTGGCTCATATGCATGACCTGTAAAACATGAACATAAATCTTCCCCATTGCTGACATGAATTTTCAAGTATGTTTAGAAGCTCAAATAAACAATTCATTTTCCTGAAGACTCAACAATGCAGTTACATGGTGTAGTTTAGTGAAGGCTGTTACATTGGTGTAGTTTAGGGAAGGCTGTTACACAGTGTAGTTTAGTGAAGGCTGTTACATTGGTGTAGTTTAGTGAAGACCGTTACACGGTGTAATTTAGTGAAGGCTGTTACATTGGTGTAGTTTAGGGAAGGCTGTTACACAGTGTAGTTTAGTGAAGGCTGTTACACAGTGTAGTTTGGTGAAGGCTGTTACATGGTGTAGTTTAGTGAAGGCTGTTACATGGTATAGATTAGTGAAGGCCGTTACGCAGTGTAGATTAGTGAAGGCCGTTACACGGTGTAGATTAGTGAAGGCCGTTACACGGTGTAGTTTAGTGAAGGCTGTTACATGGTATAGATTAGTGAAGGCCGTTACACGGTGTAGTTTAGTGAAGGCTGTTACACAGTGTAGTGAAGGCTGTTACACAGTGTAGTTTAGTGAAGGCTGTTACACAGTGTAGTTTAGTGAAGGCTGTTACATGGTGTAGTTTAGTGAAGGCTGTTACATGGTATAGATTAGTGAAGGCCGTTACACAGTGTAGATTAGTGAAGGCCGTTACACGGTGTAGATTAGTGAAGGCAATTACACGGTGTAGTTTAGTGAAGGCTGTTACAGGGTGTAATTTAGTGAAGGCTGTTACATTGGTGTAGTTTAGGGAAGGCTGTTACACAGTGTAGTTTAGTGAAAGCTGTTACACAGTGTAGTTTAGTGAAGGCTGTTACACAGTGTAGTTTAGTGAAGGCTGTTACATTGGTGTAGTTTAGTGAAGACCGTTACACGGTGTAATTTAGTGAAGGCTGTTACATTGGTGTAGTTTAGGGAAGGCTGTTACACAGTGTAGTTTAGTGAAGGCTGTTACACAGTGTAGTTTAGTGAAGGCTGTTACAAGGTGTAGTTTAGTGAAGGCTGTTACATGGTATAGATTAGTGAAGGCCGTTACACAGTGTAGATTAGTGAAGGCCGTTACACGGTGTAGATTAGTGAAGGCCGTTACACGGTGTAGTTTAGTGAAGGCTGTTACATGGTATAGATTAGTGAAGGCCGTTACACGGTGTAGTTTAGTGAAGGCTGTTACACAGTGTAGTGAAGGCTGTTACACAGTGTAGTTTAGTGAAGGCTGTTACACAGTGTAGTTTAGTGAAGGCTGTTACATGGTGTAGTTTAGTGAAGGCTGTTACATGGTATAGATTAGTGAAGGCCGTTACACAGTGTAGATTAGTGAAGGCCGTTACACGGTGTAGATTAGTGAAGGCCATTACACAGTGTAGTTTAGTGAAGGCTGTTACAGGGTGTAATTTAGTGAAGGCTGTTACAGGGTGTAATTTAGTGAAGGCTGTTACATTGGTGTAGTTTAGGGAAGGCTGTTACACAGTGTAGTTTAGTGAAGGCTGTTACACAGTGTAGTTTAGTGAAGGCTGTTACACAGTGTAGTTTAGTGAAGGCTGTTACATTGGTGTAGTTTAGTGAAGACCGTTACACGGTGTAATTTAGTGAAGGCTGTTACATTGGTGTAGTTTAGGGAAGGCTGTTACACAGTGTAGTTTAGTGAAGGCTGTTACATGGTGTAGTTCAGTGAAGGCTGTTACATGGTATAGTTTAGTGAAGGCCGTTACACGGTGTAGTTTAGTGAAGGCTGTTACATGGTATAGATTAGCGAAGGCCATTACACGGTGTAGATTAGTGAAGGCCGTTACACGGTGTAGTTAAGTGAAGGCTGTTACATTAGTGTAGTTTAGTGAAGGCCGTTACACGTGTAGTTTAGTGAAGGCTGTTACATTAGTGTAGTTTAGTGAAGGCTGTTACACGGTGTAGTTTAGTGAAGGCTGTTACATTAGTGTAGTTTAGTGAAGGCCGTTACATGGTGTAGTTTAGTGAAGGCTGTTATGCCAGGTTTTGTGTGTGTGTGTATGCATGAACACAGTATGAGTGTATCTCTGTGTTTCAGAAACACACAATCATGCTCCTCCAATGTATATATTTCACATATTCTCCTTTCTAAGCGATTGTAGGATGCTCTTATCTGTAAATGTGTGAGTAGTGCTGGTGTCTACATTCTTGGTCTGAATAGCATGTAAACAGGAGTTTTAATAATTGTTTGTAATAGTTGATGTTTGGTGACACCTCCCGCCCCTTCCTCCTCCTCCTCCTCGTACCCTGGTGCCTGTGCGTTCTGACCTCTGCCACTTCTCGAGCAGCTCTGGAGCGACATGTTGATCAGATCCCCAGTGCGGCGGCCAAACAACTTCACAATGAAAAATGCCTGCACATTTCCTCGGTTTCACAAACACAGCTTAAAACAAAAAGCCCTTATCAGACCTGCGTATTATTCACCGTGTTAATTGGAGGGAAAATAAATGTATTGTGCATCTCGACTCTGCTGTTAAAACAAGATAAGAACCACATGAGCAAGTCTGAGGCAGCAGCTATTCAATGGATTGTTTAATAGAAAAAGTGTGAACGAGTTGGAAACTATTTTTTTCCTTTTTTCTGCGGCACAGAGACCTGGTGTGACTAATGTGGCCGAGCTGGTAATCCCCTCTGAACGTGTCATTTATTGATTGTCACTGATTGTGGCACAATCCATTCAAGCAACACAGGTCAGAGGTCAAACATGTGCAGTCACAACAAAAGCTATATGGAGATACAATCACCACCCAAAACAAAGAGGTGTGATAACTCCTCTGCACATTACAGCAAACTTATTTCACTTATTGTTCCTTGTTCCTTTGATAATAACTCCAAAAATGTTTCTTACCCCAGCTTTAAATGCTATAAATCTCATTCATCCATTGTCTACCGCTTTATCTTCGACATGAGGGGTGCTGGAGCCCATCCCAGCTGACACAAGGCAGGAGGCGGGGTCACACCCTGGACAGGTCACCCGTCCATCACAGGTCAAACACACAGAGACGAACAACCATTCACACTATGGTCACTGTAAAGAGTGTCATGTTTTTGGGCTGTGGAGCGGCCCATGGTCGGTCCGGTTCCCGGGTGAACTGCCGTGTGAAACCTGCTGATTGAAAAAGGAAGTCGAGCACAGAGAGAGAATCATATCATGAGTCACATTAGCCAACTCCATGTTTGGCAAAGTCTGGGCACAGAAGATGAGAACATGAGCACACTTGTTTCTATAATTGCTCCGTGTCCTGCATCACAGGTTAGAGCAGTAAAGGGTCACTCCGCCCTTTAGAGAAGCAAACTGATCGTCCACTGTGAATAAGCGGAGGAATAAACATGTCAGTAATCACAGTGGTCTGATAAAGACCTGCTGTCGCCACGCTGATACACGATACCATCGCGTGGAGACAAACAGCGACCTGTGCGTCACTCTGAGCGTGAATGGGTGCATGATGGGCAGAGGGTTCATCCACAGGTTATAAAAACCTGCCATCACAATACTCACCAAACCACCGGCTCTGAAACAAAGTCACTTTCTCTGAAGACAGGCTCCCGAATCAGCTATAACATCATACCCCCACCTGTCCAGGGTGTGACCCCGCCTATCGCCCTATGTCAGCTGAGATTGGCACAGCACCCCCGCGACCCTCCTGTGGAGGATAAAGCGGTAGATAAAGGATGGATGGACATTTAACAAAGTATCCTGCGCAACATTCATGGAAAATATAAGATAAGATATATTAAAGGGGGAGTGCAGGTCATTAGAGCTACTGCACTGACTGTGGATGGATGCCTACATAAGTCTCCAGTATTTCTGGCAGCATCAGTCGGCCTTCTCTGACCAAAGTAAATCTGGTTTTCGACGACAAATGGAACACAGCGTATGCATTTCACTTTTCACTGTGCTCATGCAACAACCTGTTACACTACATCTGGCATGTGTATATTATTCGGGGTGGAACGGTTCACAAAAGCCACGTTTGGTTCATCTCGCGGTGTATTTTTTTTACACTCATACCATACCATGTATCAGCTCTATAGTCTCATAATTAGATTTCTTTTTTTTTATCAGATATTCTTAAGGACATATCATGTAATCTTACAAAAACTGAAATAATGAGGCAGCTTGATTAGCTTGTGTCAGTGCTTCACGAAGATGCTTTCATAAAGGGGGCGGGTCTGCAAAACGGAGCTTTTCATCGTCTACTCCAAATGAATGTAACGAGCGGTCACAGTTAGAAAACTTTCAGTGACCCTGGAGCTCCATCCATCTGTAGTAAGAGCCACGTAAGCTGTGTCGGACAATTCTTTTTCAATTCTTTGGTCGTGTCTCTTCATAAAGTTCAGGAATCGCTGTGTTGAAGTGACGGCGGGATGGAATATTATACCACGGTTCAAGTGCTTTAATCATGTGATGAAATCCTGCATCTTCTGTTGTGAAGATTTGTCCATCAACCGCTGTCATCATGTTACAGTAAATCTGAAACGCTCCCACAGGAGAACGAAACGATGCTGCCACTCGCGCATCCTCCAACTCTGGGGCTCCTCCTGCGTCTTCTTGTGACATTTTTGCACTTGGCGGGAAAAAAAACTTACGCTACGTTGTGTGTCATAAACCGAACGGTGCACACGCGTCCCGAACCCCCACACAAGCGTACCCAACGGGACGGATTGTTTGAATGAACCGTTCCACCCCAAGTATATACTGCATTATTATTAGCGCTGTCCGTTAAACGCGTTATTAACGGCGTTAACATAAACTGATTTTAACGGCGCCAATTTCTTTAACGATTAACATTCTTTTTGGCCAAGCAAACTTTGTCGTTTTTTTCACATGCTGTTGCAACAACTAGTAACGTTAGGAAAAACTACAACACCACACCGGCTCTAGCTAGACCGGAAACAACACAACAGGCACGCTGCACACACTTGTTTGGGCTAAAGAGTAGTAGGCTAACGTTCCGTTTTGAGTGGATGGCGAGCGCTGTGCGCTTCTCCGTCTCCAAGCGGCCTCTCCGTATCCAACGCAGCCTGGATCATTTCTCCACGCACTCCCCACATCCAAGTCATGATGTACGCAGTGTTACCAACCAAGCTGGCAGACCCCCGAACCGCAGTAAGGAGACCACCGAAGACCGCTAGCTCCTTTAGCTCGAATTAGCTCGTTACGGCAACAACACATTCACCTACGGCACTTTATTCACACACTGCAGACTGATACACAGCCTCTCTTGTTATTGTGCGGCTCTCACAATAAGAGGAATAACTCTAAATATGCAGGGTGACAGAGATATTGTCCACGTGACCACTGATGTCCTAAGCAACACCAGGAAGCGTTTTTTGAGAATGTGTTGCTGTGCAGTGATGCCCACATAAAGAACAGCGGTACATCCTGATGACATGAAGCATGCTGGATGTTGGATTGTGTGTCTGCCGGTGTGCAGGTTTACACAAAAACAAAGCAATCTTCATGATGATTGTTCATGCTTTTCTAACTGAATCATTTGAAACCATACATGTGAGACATGTGAGCATTATATGTATTATATCTATATGGGGACATGAGACAAGACCTGGTCTGATATTTTGGATCTCATCATATCACCATAAAGTATCTGGGATGACTTCTCCTGGTTTTAAAGGCTGTTGCATTGATAATCATCATATTTGCCATGTTGAATAAATGAGTGAAATACAGTACATTACATGTTTTGTGAAATCTTTTCTTCTTTTCTCCTCCATCAATTATAAAAGACGAGAGAAATAAGCTCAGTTGGTTCCTGTGATTACTCTGTGTAATCATGTAATCCCTCTCTCGTATTTTACTTGTGTCTTGTGTGTTTGGTGTAACCGTTCTGTGTTCATGCTGCGTTTTTACCTGGTTAAATAAAGGATGATGAGGTCCACCCGGTTCTGTCTGCAGGAAGTTCCAGGTCTTCCTCCGGTTGAGTCGTCTCTCGTCTGTAACCTCTGTTGCATCTCGTCGTTCTTTTCTCCGTGTAGTCTGGACACTTATAATGAATAATGAAATATTCTACACAGAACAAAATTATATCACAAAATGATATTTGAAAACCTCACTTAATAACCTAGTTATTTGTGTTGTAGCAGAATTTGACCATATTTATAGTAAATTTCATTAACCCTCCAACAACACGTTTGCACAAGCACACGTCACAGCCAACATGTGGTTATTA
This sequence comes from Solea solea, assembly GCF_958295425.1. NCBI lineage: Eukaryota > Metazoa > Chordata > Actinopteri > Pleuronectiformes > Soleidae > Solea > Solea solea. The sequence continues at coordinate 26,379,647 of NC_081139.1, forward strand.
CGGTCATTTCACAAAAACTCAAATGTTATTTTAAATATGTTTTATACTATTTAACTATTTTACTTTACTATTTACTATGCTATTCAAATTTCAAATTTAACACACAAAATCTGTGTTCATGTACAACTACAATGTTTTTTTTCTGAATTAAACGTTTTGTTTTTCTTCATTTTAAAGTGTTAATACACTATTTTAACATGCAGTTTATTGTAAATAACTGCCAAAAGGTGAACGTTATTCTGGGAAAAAGGGCAAAAGCACTTACAGGGCATTTTCTGGCCCTTTTACAGTTCGAATAAGCACACAAAACAGGTCCAGACAGGCATTTTGAGGCTTAGGTGTTAAAGGGTTATATATCCCAAAGAAATAAAGCAGGTATTATCTGAAATGACCCTCATGTGCAGGACAAAGCAGAAGAAGATGGATGGTAATAACAAGTGTATTTTGAGATCATGTAATCCAGATTATATTTTATTTTAGAGTGTATTTACAGTGTGTTGTCACTCATAAACATGTTATGTGTGCAGCTTTATATCCACATATCAGGATATAGAGACTAAAATCCAGATGTTTTTTTTATCAGCCATCTCACCCAGCCTTACAAAAAATGTATTTGATTTATATTATAACGTCCCCGTGCCCCTCATGAAGAGGATACAGTGGTAGATGAGTGAGTGTACATCGATACTGAATGATGTAAAAGAGTATATTGTGATAAGATATATCAGACATAATATGATTGTGGCAGTGGCATAAGAGGAACTGTATTCATGTTTGTGAAGATGAGTGACATCACAACAGTGGAAATGTCCTTGTTAAAGCCAGTGCACTGTATTGGCTGCTGGGACGAGCAGTCTAACTCTAACTGCACGCTATGAATATCCTGTCAGTCAGCCAGGCAGGAAACAGGCACCAGCAGGGTGTCTGACTGGCTCTGCCAGACCCACAGGGGTCACAACTGTAAGGTGGGGGTCAGCCAGGTGAGCTAGACACGGGAACAAAGGACCACTAACAACCTCCCCCCAACCTCCTCTCTCCCCATCCCGTCTGCCTTCCCTTCCCTCAGAACAATTGCCACCGGCGGGAACAGGAAGTGATGTAGAGGGGAGGTTACTAAGCAGGGCAGTTCCTCTGGTCGAGGGTCAGACAAGGAAAGAGAAGTTAAAGGAAAGAGGAGAAATCATAAAGAACACACATGATGGCAGAGTATCCTGTTTGTGTTTGTATGTGTGTGTACTCAAACAATGTTTTACTTTTTAAATATATTTACAATATCCATTTTTTTGTCATTTTTTCATCCTTTAAATAAACATATATACAGTATATACACATATATACACACATATGTGTGTATATATGTATGTATGTGTGTATATATGTACATATATAAGCACATATATGTGTAGATATATATACATATATACATATATATATACATATATACACACATATGTGTGTATATATGTATATATAAGCACATATGTGTAGATATATATATATATATATCTCAATATGGCATATTATATAAAATATAAAAGTATATGGTGATAAGATATTTGACCATATTATGACCCAGTCCTGTTATAAAAGAACAGTTCAGGTTCCACTCAGAAAAGAGTGTCTGATGATGAAATAAAACTAAAAACATTCACATATTCAGATATTGTAGATTTAAGTAGGTGTAGATTTTATGAAGTGGCTAAAATGACTTTTCTCTGTTAACACTGGCCTCCCTCGTTGTTATCGTGACTCCAGGGCCTGGACAGTGTGGTGTGGAGTTGGACAGCCAGTGTCTCTTCATGTCTCTGTCTTCCTTGAGAATGTAAGCAGACGCGTGGCATTGAGAAGCAGCAGTCCATTCCCGCTCCGTAACACAAAGACAAGCATGTGGCGCTTGACAGCGATGCCCGCTGAACGACGCATGCTGTCACGAGCTGCAGGGGCACTGCCTTTTAAGATGCGGCTGAGGGGCCTGTGCCCTGAAAGGTGACACCTCAGCCTGCACCACTGAGGATCCTTGCGTCTTCTCTTTCGCCCCCACCCACGGGATCTTGTCTGTCCACGGCTGCTAATTTACATCACATTTTCTCCGCTGAGCCTGTGTTGTATGTTATTAATACCATTGTTAACTGCACACTCAAGGCTGCACCACCCCCCACCCCACCAGACTGAGCTCATCGTGTTACAGGTATATTGTGCACATCAGGGAAATTGCCAATCCTGCTGTATATAATACCATCTATAAATATCAAAGGGAAAACCTTGGCCAGTTATGGTCAGATGCATCCGGCAACACACTCCAAGGTTCCCTTCTCAGCTTATAGAGGCAGACAAGAGACCAAGAAACTATTGAAGATAACAAGTGTTTCACCTGTTGTTTTCATAAATGTGCACCAGCAGCATTTGGTGGGGAACAGCACACTCTGGAGGTTAATCAGGGCATGGGATTCATTTATGGAGCCAGTTTTATATAAAGACATAAAGACACATTGTCTTTATAACCATTTGTCAAATTCAAATAAAATGTATAGTAAAGAAGTACATTACAGTCATTTCTACATTCTTACTGGTGAGAATTAAGGACACATGATAATGTTTTTTTGGAAACAAAATAAAAAAAGGCCAGAATTCTGACTTTAATCTTGGAATTATCATGGGGGGGAAAAGGCACAATCCTTACTTTAATACAGTACTTCTCAAATAGTTCTTCTGAAGAACTATTCTCAAGTTCTCAAGTTCTTCTCAAAAATGACATGTAAAAATAGTGGGGCAGGCCCCCACTATTTGAAATTGAAGTGGGCGGGGCTTGCGAAAATGAAAATCAGCTTTCTTTAGGTGACTTTTTGTCGTGTTTCATGTACATGAACGAAAGTTGGTATAAGTGTTAATCATGTATCATAATATGAACTTTGTCCCTATTTAGTGGGGAAATAATTGTTGTGGTAAAAAATAAAAATAGTAAAAAGAGGTCCTTTATGCAACATTCTGCCTTTAAAAGGCATAGGGGAACAAATATTAATGATGGAAGAGCACACTGAGAGTGACGTCACACCATTTCTCTGTGTTTTTAAAATGAAGCCTCTGCTTTTGCCATATTTCTTAGAGAGGGACCAAATGCAGGATGTTTTTTCTTAAAATAAAAGACAACAAAAAATAAAATCCCAGAATACAAGGAGCCCACAATCACACAACAAACCCAAACAGAACCCAGTTCTTACCACAATATACCAAAACTGAACAGATAACCCCAGAGAACCGAGGTAAACTGAGCTGCACGGAGATTATATAGACTCAGGAGGCTGGATTAAGCGCTCACGGCGCAGGTGAAACTCATCAGACACAGGTGGAAAACATTAGGGCGGGACAGACAATCACAGAGGAGGGAGAGGGAAGACACAAGCCAGAAAATAAAAATAAAAACGCCCTTGATGTGACTTACAACATAGACCTACCTTACATGAAAACCAAATCTATTCGTCGGTCTTTCCTTGTGAAGTGGGCGATAGCAGCATCGTAAAGTTTGTCCTTTGACTTGACTGTCAGTTCAATCTTGAGCCTGCTGAAGTCAAAGTGCAGCCCGTAGTTTTCACTGTGCAGCTTCGTACGCTGTGCGCACGTCTCCAACTAATAAGAATTTTGGGTCTTGAAATGTCTTTCCACTTTCATAACCTTTTCTTTAAATTCCAGTTCTGGAGTTGGACTTGCATTTTTTATTATTGACAAAGGTGATGCTATCAAGCTAGCCACAACATCGCTCTCATCTCCCGCCACCATTTTACTGTCTCTCAACCTCCCTCACCACTCTGGGGGCGTGTTGTGTAGCATGTCTGTGGCATAGATGTATTATAAGAACTGAATAGAGCACCGCCCCCCTCTGCCTTGAAGACAATTTTGTCCTGGTGGCCACTTCCGTGTACTGCAACAAAAAATACTCCCGGGCCCAAAAAGCAATTTTCCCATTGACCACAATCGTAAAAGAGACGCCTCTAAAACTGTTCACAGGACACCTCCAGACATGGACATAGGCATGTATAGATATTTATATTCTATATTTTTAATTCATGGAGTTTCATATTTGATAAAACCTTCCTAAAGGCCATAAAAAGCCCAGAAAGATCTTATTTCTCAGAGTGACGAGCACAGCAAAGCGCGGTCATAGCGTCTCGGGAGCGGCGCTACTGTCGGGCAACGTACGATGTGAAAACTTTACGAGAAATGTGAATAAATGAAGGCAATTAGGAGTTTCCTTTTACATTTTTTAACGCGCCGAGCAAGTCGAGCACACGGACGGCACGTTCACATAGCCGAAAGGCATCATGGGGGGTAACACTACTGCGCATGCTCATGCGCTACACAACCTGGAAATAAATGCGGAAGTCAAAAACTTTTTTGGCATATGCACTGGGTCAGCAACTCCATAGGAATGAACGGAACCAGGGGGGTGGTGCTCTATCCAGTTCTTATAATACATCCATGGTCTGTGGTCTGCAGTTAGAAATGCGCTGTTAGATGTTTTGTTTTTGGCCCGCCCACTTAAAATCAAACCCTGATTGGTCAATTTGCCCATCACTCTCCAAACCAAAACACATAGCTAGGACTTCTCTGGGATTCGCGAAGTCCTAACCAATGAATGAGCCAGCTAACCGGGCCTAATAGAGACGGACGATTCTGATTGGATAACAGTTTCAGGACAGTAACCCTTTCATTGCTGATGGGAACTTGACAGTAAACTTAACTGTAGAACATAGATGAGAAAAAAATTATTAAATGTATTGTATTAAATTAAATAATATAGATTTTCAAAAAAAACATATATATGTATATATATGCATATGTATATATATATGTGTGTGTATATGTATATATGTATATATGTATGTATGTATGTGTGTATATATATATATATGTGTGTGTATATATATATATATATATATATATATATATGACTTACAGCATAAATATGTTGCTGTCGCTTAAAGCACTTAAAAAAACGACTGTACCGGAGCCATCGGGTCATTGGTAAGGTTGTGGTATCGGTATGGGACACACACACACTAAAGAAGTGGAATGGAGCCATCACCGCCATTGATCTTCCTCACTTTCTGTCCTCATTTACATGAAGTGACTGGAGCCGCCATTAATGTGATCAGTGACATCTGTGCTCCTCTCCTGCTGAAGCACATGTCAAAATGGCCACCGTGGAAAAGGGCAACATGTAACGTCGCTAATTATTTAAGGGTGCGACGAAATGAGGCCGTCGAAAAAAGACGTCAGAGTGGTAACATTCCAGAGGCGGTAAATGGTCCTCGTCTGTTAGTTTGTGAAAGTGTGCTGAAACTACTCAAGCGGTGACGCACGTGGACGGACCACACTCCACACACACACACACACACACACACACACACATACACACACACAGGAGAATGTTCCTGTCTTTGTAAACTCTTACCTTTGATGGACGACCCTCTCACCTCACCTCTTCGAGCAGGCCTCGCTCGCCACCGACACAGCAGGACTTGGACAGACGTGGATTTGAAGGCACCACGGAGGTTAACGAGAACAGACGTCTTGGTTCCCCATTTCCTGCGTGGAGACCCTTCATTTGTTCACGAGGTCACCGGGCAGTAACTCGAGCGGCGCCATAAATAGTGTCCACGCCAGACACCAGGGCCCAGTGTCTGTCAATACTCGGAAAGTTCAGACACAACATCTGCAGAAAAGAGAAGAGAGAGGCAGGCAGGCAGCTCGACTGCTGACACCAAACTTGCGATGTTGAAAGCAAACGCAGCTTATCAAACATTGCCCTCTTGTGACAGTGGATTTATTTGTGCATAAGTTAGAGCAGGACTGTCAGGTTCCATCACACTGTGCAAGGGGTGAAGATTGAGCCCTCATGCGTGGTGTTGTACTGCCCTCATGTGGCCACAGCGCCCCACTGTTTCCTCACAGTCGTTTTTGAGGCCATCTAGATTTATTATGGTAACAGCAAAAACTTAACTAGTGCCATTTTGCAAGGAGCCCCCCTTCCCCCTTCCCTCCCTCTCTTTGGACCTGAACTTAGTAAAATAACCAGGCTGTCTGACATCAGCAAGAACCCGCTTCACTTCTTCCCCCTCGCAAGGACAGACATCAAAAGATGATTCAATTAAGATGAATTCCATCCCTCATGCCTAATATGGCAGACACAGACAGAAGACATGCTACAACAGCATTGTAGGAATTCTTTATTTCAAAAAAGAAGTTAACACAGCTTTGGATGTGAAATTGACCGACGAAGACGAGCGCACGCAGGTCCGACTCGACTTCAACATCGAGCTGACCGAGAGGTCGAGAAACGCACAAAAAAGAGAGAGAGAAATTCACCGTCTGATCTCGTGTGCGTTGCACCAGATTGCATGCAAATTGTGCTTGTTACAAAAAATACAAAACGTACTAACAGCAGCATCTAATATAAACTACACTGAGAATAACAATAATAATAATGATTCAAAAGAAAGTGCAAAACAGACATTTGTTTAAATAATAACTGACACAAGTGAAGGAGCCAAACTGTGAAAGATAGGTTTGAAATACGACGTTTAGATATTCATCAGACAAAAGATGATAAAATGCATAAAAGTGTGTTTAATAATACATGATATTAACGTGATTGAGCGTCTTCATGCACTCGCACAAAATACTGACAGAGAGGAAACAGTGGGAGTGTCTCACTTACCGAACGTCCCTCATTTTTGTTTTTCTTAAAGTTTCTGCTGTTTCGGTCTTCCCGAACGGAGACGATGTAACGTTATTTGTCTGGCGTCCGGGGCTTTGTCAAGCAAAACTATCAGACCTGACCGGAGACAGAGAGTCGAGAAGCGCTTGTCTCGTCAAAACTCCGGAAAGACGAGGATTGTTTAGCGAGCGGTAAACTTCATTGTGTTTTTCAGTCAAACTCCAACCCGTTACATGTCCGTCTTCAAGTAGGACAAATCACTTCCTGTGTGCAGCGATGGGCGACGCCAGAGCTGACCGTAGCGAGAGTCGTGTGGAGGTAACAGACTTAACCAGGAGTGTGTGAACTCATTTGACAATGACGATGGTTTACATTTAAAGTGTTAATCTACTTCCATGTGCACGATATTACACAAATAGTGTCCCTTTTTTTTGACTGTCACTTCAAACATTACTTCAAAATACAACAAACTAACGGCAAAGAAAGAAAGAAAGAAATCTAAGTTTTGTAGTGACAGTCCTTCTATCATATTAGAGCAGTTAACGCTGGACGTGCTCCGGGAACTCCAGTACGATTGTCGACGACTGTGAAGAGGCTCGCGTCCGAGTGACACTGATGGAACGTGACAGGACGTCGTGTGCGACGGGACGAGGCAACAGCTGCTCATTAGCTAACCTGCGCGGGACGAAGCTGACGCGGTGGAGATAATGAAGAAAAACAGACATCTCACTGCTGTCCAAGCGCTTTCCACGGCAAACAAACTTATACATAAAATGTTCAGACAAAGGCAGCATCATGTTAAAGGTCCAGTGTGTGACATAGAAAAAGCCTTTTATATACTTTTAGGTGAGGGCCTTGCTTTACAGAGGCTGCCTTCCGCCCACATAAACCCACTGTACTTCCTTGATACCCTTCTGTAAACTGCAAGACTACAAGTTAGTGAATGTGTGAAGTAGAAGGCGGAACTGGGGGGGCGGGGCTACAAGTGAGTGAAGAAGGGGGCAGAACTTCATCACTCATCCCACACACTCAAATGTTCGTCGCAGACATACCCCTCCTCTCTGGAGGAGTCCTGTTGTTTGAGGAGTACAGTGCAGTTTTCACCACTAGATGTCACTGATTCCTACACACTGGACCTTTAAGCGTGTTACATGTTTGTAATCCTCACACCCCTGCGGGTCACAGAGGCTAGAGTTCATCGCGAGGCGCGTGGCGCCGCCATTTCGGATGGTGCGTGACGTGATCGAGCGCCTCCAGCACGAGGCGCATGAACTCCCCCACGTCGAAGGAGTAGTTGGTGAACTTGGGGTGTTCGTTGAGGGTGGGATGGTGACCCTGTGGGGAAGTGTTAGAGGAGAGTAAACAGAAGCATAGAAATACAGTGTGTGTGTGTGTGTGTTTGTGTTGTCAGGCTGTCGTTTCAGGCGACAAACACGCAAACAACGGTTCTGCCGTGTGTGTAATTGCACATAATTAAACGTGTGCCTGCTGATGCATGTGTGTGTGTGTGTGTATACGAGATGAACAGAGAGAGCGCTCGTCAGCGGCGGGAGATTCCCCTACCTTGTCCTGAGGGACCACTTTGTCCCTTTTCTGCCAAGTCACGTATCGAACGCCCCGCAGCCGAGCCAAATCCTGATAGCAGCTCTCGTCCTGACAATTATATCTGAGAAGGACAGAAGCACAGGCACTTCATCTCTTTTCTCTCCTCCCCTCAGTCTGCCTCACTTTTACTCTTTCTATTACAAAAGTGTTTCCACACTTCTTTGTCTTTGGGGCTCTTAAAACGCCAAGGCAGTGTGGACGTGCCGGTGTGTCCAGGGCCTGATTTATGTGTTTTTAAATAAAAATGTAGTGGCGTGGATGAAGCCTTGGCTGCTCCTTTCAGGTGTCGGGTCAGGTCGGGTTAAAAAGGCATTAAAAAGTCCTACTCCAAGAAAATGTGGGGGTATTTTTGGACACAGAATGCTCTTTCTTTCTTTTGTCTTTTCCCCCCATTTCCCTCTCACTCACACACACACACACACACACACACACACACACATGCTGGCAGACAGGAAGTGTCACTCACAGCTCAAAGATGACAGCCCAGTCAGGGAGGAAGAGGAGGTGTGTGAGGCCGGCCCCGTGCATCCCTATAAAGATGTCAGAGTTGTGGGTGATCCTCAGCTGCTCCAGGAAGGGAACATCCCTGAGAGACAGACACACATCCATCACCGCCATTGAGTCAGCCGTGCGGTCATGTTACATAACTGAAAACACTTCAAAGGTACGGTGTGTTAGAATTAGTGACACCTCGACTGCAGACTCTTTCACAACTATCTGCTATTTCCTGCTTCCTCTTCGTTGGTTAATGCAAAGCTGGTATTTTGTATTTGCGTAGCAGGTTTCGGCTCCAAAATATAAAAAAAACACACGTGCGGCTCAGTTAGACCTCTTTTGGAGCCATTTTACTTTACTTGCACCACGTGCTTCTGCTTCAAAACACAACAGTCGAGCTGTAGCTGGTTTGTCCATGCGGGCTCCTGTAGAAACATGGCGGCACGCGATGGCAGCCTCCGCAAAGCAACGGCCTTGTCTGACGTACAAAGAAAAGGCTTCTTCTACGGCTACGACAACATACTTACAGGCAGTGAATTCGGTCTCCCTATCCTACACATGAAGGTCATTAATAACACAAAGACGGACAATAATTATAATAAAGTCAGTTTACGGTGTCCAGAGTGTGACAGGAAACCGGAGAGAACCCGCGAGCAACTCCATTCAGAGAGGAGTCTGGAAAGGGTGACCACCACACCTGGACCTTTTAACGCTTTACTCTTGTCACAGTGCCGATAATGTGGCTAACGCTAACGCTCCGTCACTCACTTGTATCTGTAGTCCACCACATTGACCTCCAGTAAAGGTATCGTCTTCAGGGCATTTACCAGCTGTAACAACAACAGAAGGGGGCGTTGTTGTCTGATCAATGAGAGACCAAACACACACGGGCAGTAACCACACACACACACAAGCTGTTTATAGCAAATGAGATTTTAAATAGGCACTTAACAGCGACAGGGGAGGGGCCGAGGGAGTGGGAGGGTTTTATAAAGAGAGAGAAAGAGACTGAAAGGGAGGACAGGTAGGAGAGCAAGATGGAGGGAGAAGTGCACGAGGCAGTAAGAGGGAGGGAGGGAGAGAAGGTGGAGCCGGACTCACCTCCGCTTGGTTTAATATCCGTCTGTATTCTGTGCTGCGTGCCAGCACGGTGACACGAACACGCCCCGCCTGAAAAAAGCAACGCACTCGATAATCAATCAGCCAAGGACAGAAGAGACAGGCGACGCTCATTCACAATAATCTCAAGCCTTTGCTCTCTTTTCTTTTATATTTTCCTGATTCTTCTTTTCGGTCGTCTCTCGCTGAACAGCTGAGAGGGAGCAGATACAATCACATTAATCGGTAATTTCTTAAGTGGACACAAAAAAACAGGGGTTTACTTCTTTTGATATGCTCTTCAGAGTGCAGAGAAGTTTCTCTCTCCTTCCGTACCGAATAAATCATCACTGGCCACTTTATTAGGTACAGACGACACCTTATAAAGTGGCAGGAGTGACAACCTGTGTGTTTTCCAGCTGCTGTGACCGTTCTGTTTCAAAGTTCTTCTCTACACTTTGAATGTAACAACATTTGAGTTGTTGTTGCTTTTCTATACTCTGGCTCTCGCCCACTGGCATTTTCTCCCAGAAAACGACTGCTCACTGGATATCGTCTCTTACGGCCAGTACTCGTTCAAATCTAAAAATCATCAGAACATTCTCCGACGTTGGAAGACATTTGACCTCTCATCCAGGAGGCATCTTCAGTTCTTCTTGTGCTCCTTGGATGAGAGGTGAGACGTCTTCATCTTGTATATGACCTCGATGACTAAGAACCTTCAAAAACAGTCGATCCCTTTCTCTTTTTTTTTGATTTTCCTGTTCTAATCTAAACGTGGTTGTGCGTGAAAATCCCAGTAGATCAGGATCTTCTGCAGAAAGCTGGAGGCAACTGGACACGCCGTCCATTACACTGTCCATTAAAGGGATTTAAATGGACACCTCTTTTTGCTGTTTCTTACTTTACTTTTTGAGGATTCCTTTCTCTCTCTGTACTTTGGTTTTGATTTATTTATGTGCAGCGTTCCACACATTGCTCCCAGCAGCATCCTCTGTTGGATCATGTGTTCGGGTCAGTTTCACACTGCGTTATGTTCGTGTTCTTTTGGATTTTTGTTTATTAAATAAAAAGTCAACTCTATTTTGAACCACGCCTGAACGACCTAAAGAGTGGCTGATCAGGTTATGTGTGCTAACCTAATCGAGTGTTTGTATGCAGACCACGTCATTTCCCCTCTTCTATTGAAACATTTTTTTAAAAAGCTGCCATTAAAAAAAACGAGGAGGAGCAGGAGGAGCGGGAGGAGCCGGAGGACAAGAGTCGAGCTGGATGAATAGAACACAACAGAAGAAAGAGACAGCGTGAGATGTGTCGTTAATCTCTGGATGAAAGGAGGGATCCTGGAACAGGGTCAGGGCCGACAAGACCTCTCATTTAGTCACCGCACTGCTATCGCCAGCAGCCCCGTGTCTCGCCCAAAAGCCTCTGAGCATAAATCCAGCAAATGCCATGAATGAGTTCCTCCACGGGCAGGAAGAAGTTACCGGAGTTTATAGGTCGCACAGATACGACAAACCTGCTATCGTTTTTATGAGAAACACTGGAGAGTTATATATATATATGTATAAAACGCAAGTCATCCAGAAGCCAGAAACCAGTCATGTAGAGCTCTTGAAGTTGTTTCTTCAGTTCTGAAAGTTTGTGGTTAGTTCATTGGCAGTTTGTCTCTCCCAGTGACTTTTAGAAAAACATGTCCTGGATAAAGAAGAATCTACACAGATGTATATACTTTATTCTGGGTGATTTGGGACACTAAGGCTCTGACTTGGCTCTTTCTCTGCCTTTAAAGAAACAAGATTGTGTCCCCACCTCCTTCAACAAAACACAAGCGTCCTTATTGCTGTGTAAACACTGACACGCCTCGGAGCTTTTCCCATTGTTTATCGCTTCAGAGTCTTCAGAGTTGCAACAGAGTCTTCTGTGGGCCGTCCTCCCGTCCCACGATACACAGTAAATCTAACAAAAGGAGTTCATTTAATTCTTTAAATGTGTTACTATTTTGGAAAATACAAACAGTGTTGCGTCACATTGCTTTAATGTGATTTATGTAGTAAAGTAAAGCAGGGTGACAGTGTTAAAGTAACAGTAAAAGAGTCAATTTAACTCTTTATAGTTAACTTTTAGAGTTACATTTAATAAAAATTTCACTATCGCTCTTGGGGATTAGAGTCCGGTCACCATGGAACACACCGTTTCTGCTTCAGAGACAGGAAGTTGTGCCCATAATTCACACAAATAATGTGGATAACACAAGTTTTTATCTGTCGTTATAAGAATGAACGTAGTTCCCTACCACAGTCATTCCCAGAGACTTTTTAGGGATTTTTTTTGGGGGCAGCTGCTTAATAATACTTCAAATTTATAACATTACGTGTGATATATTATCATAATTGTCTAGTTTATTCAAAATAACATCAGGTAACCGCACTAAAAACAGTCAAAGGCAAATTTTGTTCTTCTGGTTGAGAAAGGAGATCAAAGTTGCTGTAACGTAAGTATTGCTTTCTGAAACTTGAAATTGCTTATTTGTTTAACCGATGCAGTATAGTTCTGTGAAACTGAGATCGGCCTACAGTGATGCATTGTAGAACTTTCTAGCAGGTAAAGCTATTTATCTTTCATTCTATTTATCTGTTCATTGTTGTAATTGGTATCAAAGCACTGTTGCCTTTAAAGTGCCTTTAAGGTGCATCGTCAAAGCCATGTTTTGTTATATATCGCCTTTGTATGCGCCTTTGTAAATCTATCTATCATCACAACCTGTATGACTTGTCGGTTTTACAACCTGACTAACTGTCTAACGTCAAACTAATAACTGTCTAACTACTGACTGACTGCTGCTTAACTGTGTATGTGGAATAAACCTTCAGAAAGACAGACGAGTTGTGCCCGCCTTTTTGGTTACCCTTTCCAGAAGGCAGTATTGAGCTGAAAGGATCAGCCAGCCGAAATCTGGACATGCATTATGGGTTTTTTGGAGCATTAATATTGCACGGTTTTACAAGTGTGTCTATGGACTTTCAACAATTTAGTGGGCACACACACACACATACACACACACACACACACACACACACACACGGGGGACACAGCATTCGCGTCATCAGATAAGTTTTCACGTTTTCTTCGAGCAAAACTTGTGTTGTTATAAATATTGCACATTTGTAATGATAATGGCCCAAACACTCAGTGTTCCCTGAAGCCGCCACTGAGGCCCTGTAGATGATGCTGTGAGTCTCAGCATGCACAGATAGCACTTCATGCACGCGCTCCTTTGCCTCATATGAACACAGCGAGGATTGAAATTGCTTTAAAGAGGCACAAAAAGACTGAAATAAAATCCAAGTTAAAATGAGAAGAGTGCATCACCCGCCAGTGCTAAGCTACAGTCCATGTTTACTGTGCATGATAAATAAATGTAGGATTCCAGAATGCAGAATTCCCCTACTGGGAACCAAACCAACGAGAGACGGCAGAGAGAGAGAGAGAGAGAGAGACAGAGAAGACGACAACAAGACCACCGGGGAGCTGTGACTGCAAGAACCTGTGGCTCAGGAGGGACAGACTGCGTTTAAACCTTTCCAATGTTCATATCTCAGCTGTCAGCAGGGCATTAAAGAGCAGAATGAGGGCGGAAGATGAGGTAAAAGCACAGTGTAAGCACACCAAACAAAGACTTCTTCACACACACACACACTGGCTGTTTAAGCTCATCAAATGACAGGGCATCACATTAGGTCGAAGGCGATGAGTGACACCAATGTGTCGGTGAATATAACGTGTTAATGAGGGAAGAGAGTGGAGCCATTTGTGGACCAGCACGCACCGTAAAACGGGGGGGGGGGGAGCTAAATGGAACTCAGCCGACGTGAATTTGATCGTTTGCACCTCTGTTTTTTTTTGACTGTGACCTGTGTCACAACAGCTGCTGTGAATCCCTGACAGATGTGAGATGTTTGCGTCACATGCTTCTTTCACTCATGCCATCTTTGTGCAGCCGTTAAAGGACAGAGTAAACTTCTAAGCAATCGTATCGCAGTTATTGGACTGAAATAGTTGTTCGCGGTAAAATTAGACCGAACTGGAGTGGGGCCCTTTGCACAGCAGCCATTTTGATTAGGTTACAGTCGGAAAACCACAGGTGGAAAATCACCAAACGGATGAATTCCATTTAGCTCAGATCAGGGTTTTCGGGATGTCATTTGGAACGGAGAGAGTGAGGCCGATCTACTGTCTGTCACTAACATTCAAACCACTAGGTGTTGCAAGAAAGTAGCCTACAGTCCTTTTTTGTTACAACTGTTGAAAAATACATGTTGCGGAGCTATTGTTGACAAGCCAAAGACACCGGTGAACTCTGGAACAGGACAAACAACCATTTCTTTACAGTAACCTACGTTGTAGTATTTTATAGAAATGTATATATCTGAAACAAAACAATCTCTGCCATAAAGCAGAATTTTTTAAATTGTTATTGGAAGGCTCTGCCCTGGACTCCCCTCAGAAAGACTGGCGCGCACGTAAAGTGATAATACAGGACCGCCACAAGATGGCGACATTCGTCTGGCCAGAATTTAACTCAGGAGAGAATGTTGTCACACTCTCATGCACATGCTCTCCCGCACTCTTCTGCACCAGACGTGGGGAGTAGAGACCCAGAGCTCTCCGGAGAAGAACCCTCTCCTCCTCCTCCTCCTCGGCCTCCAAGTGGCCTATGTAAATGTAAATGACTCATTCTTGACAAAAGGCAAAAGAGCTGTGTGCGTGCGCAACATTTGAATAATGTCGATCAATCAAAATGTACTTGTCGAGCCTAACTTTTAAGGCCTGATTACAGCTCTAATGCAGACAGAAGTGACAATCACGCTGCTGTTGGTTGATGTAACTGTCAACATTATTTAAAATCAATCCCCTCTGAACTGTGAGGGGCAGCGTTACACCTCCTAGCGAAGAAAGCCAGCTGGAAGCGATTAGAAGATGTTCCTAATAAAGTGATCAGTGTCAAACTACAACCAGAGTCAGTGGAGCGTACCTTAGTTGGATACCGACTGTTCATGGCATTTACTGGTGCAGGAGAACAGATGCTATTCTTACCTTTGGCCCGTCTCGCTGCACGTTCAGCCGATGGAGAACGTGCTGAGAAAACGCTCTGAACATGCCATCACTGGAGCAGTCGGGGATCTGCCGTCACAAACAGAAGGTGTCCATGTCAGTCACCTTTGATACTGATTTCCCCATCCATTCAATACAATACACCCAAATATTGCATTAAAAATGGTTATTATTTGGTATATCTTGCAGATTTGAACTGAATTGAGGGTAAATTGAATGTGGTCACACTTGTGTAGCACCACATTGGCTGAAAAATATATAATACAGGCAGCGGCGATGTTTACATGGCATCATCTTTACGGTAATCTCCTTGGAATTATCATTTAAATGATACGGGCTTTTGAATGCATCGCATAAACATTCATGAAGTGCAAGGAAGTGCACGTTCTGCGTGGGTTTATCAGAATAATGTGAGGAAAAAAAATTTAAAAAAGAAACGGCTGTCCGGGTCTGGGGGAGTTTAATTGTCTACACAAGCGAAGACACACACAAACATTTGTGAGACGTGGGGGGGGGGGGACTCACGAGAGGCGTGTTGTAAAAGAGTCCGTATCTCATTCTTGGGAGGAGGGAGAAGAAGGCATCCTTGAAACACACCTGCAAGAGAAGCGAGAGCAGATAAATGAAGAACATGACGGGATACCAACTGTCATCTTTCCTACAAAGTCATTTCAGATCCAGCTTGTTTTTTTTTTTGTTTTTTTCACTAAAACAACACAATGGTCCGACTGAGGGTAAATTTGTGTGGAGTTTGCATATTCTCCTCGTGGTTCTCTGGTTTCCTCCATCAGTCCAAAAACATGCAGAGGTTATCTTGGACACTCTAAATTGACTGGGTGTGTATGTGAGAGTTGTTTGTCTCAGTGTGGGGTCAGCTGAGGTTTACCCTCATGTAGGGGGACAAAGACACCTTCACACAGACAGAGACACACACACACACAGTTAATAATACCTACTCTTTTTGAGTCATAGGTCTTCAGGTGGATGATGTCGTACTCTGAGAAGGCCTTCCATGTTTCTCTGAACAAATCTCCATAATCATAAAAACTCTGGCAAAAAGAAAGAAAAGAACAAATGCTGGTTAAAATGTTAAAATGTTAACAACAGAGATGAAAAACAAAGCAATAAATTGTATTTTCCGGAGCTTTTCTGCGTTTTATTCCAAACCTTTTTTTGTTTTGCACACTCACTGACAGGCACTGAGCCTGTTTGGTTGCAGCATGGAGTCTGCGATGAAAGGTCACTGCTTTTCTTTCTCTCTTCCTGTCAGTTTTATCTCCCTCTCTCTCTCTCTCTCCTCTTTTCCTCTGTTTCCTTTTCCCTCTTTACCTCTGTGCGCGGCAGCGGGGGGAACAATAGACCGGATGAGGCTGTCCATAAATCATTCTGTTTTTCATAACCGCTGTTTTCTCCCCTGATGTCTTCATCAGACAATCGTACCACTGACTTGTTCAACAACAACTGTGAGAATAGTAATCTGGAGCAAAATTAGCGTTTGTGTCTTTCATGCGTAACGTTTACACCAGCCATTGCCAAACTTAAAGAGTGCCGGCCAGGGCCCGCTCTGAAATCTGAAAATCCTCTGAGGTCCACACACGAGACTAGAATCAATAATAATTCCCATATATATATTATTGTTTTTATGTAGAAAATAAAAATCAGTGCAGATTAATAATCAGTCCACTTCACTTAATCTCTGAATTTGCATATCTTTCAACACATGCATGTGGTAAGTACTACAGCTGGACTATAATTTGAAAGGTTTATAACAATGTATGAATTAAAATTGAAACATATTTATTTATTTAATTACTTATTTATTTAAATGTAATGACCTTTCACAGCCCACATTTTGGGAATCACCGGTATATGTGTTAGTTTCTAGGTGTAGACTATATAATCTGACAGTTTTGGCCTTTTTACGAAATGGTCGACCAGAAAATAAGAAAAATAAAGTAATAATAATAGTAATATATATAAAATCTCTCACTGGTCACCTCCTAGCACATGAGGTAGTACAACGTACTTTTCTCGCATATAAATCATAAAACTCATTAACACATCCAGTTTTTCTGATCTTCTTCTTCTGTTTCATGCACTGACTGCAGTGCAGGCACAAAATGCAGATTTTAGAGAACTATGGTCCAACCATGGTCCCGGCTCACCTCGCCTCGGCATGGTTTAGGTTGGTTTTCAAATACAAAATGTGGGCGGAGTCATCACTGCACGGCTGCACAAACCGTCATACACACAAACGAGTGACCAGTGACTTTTAAAGCAGTTGTTTTCAGTGTAAGTGAATCATTAGAATCAGTTCATTAAAAAAAATGATTTGTTCAGTACTTCCTCCATTGTTAAGTCTTTTTAACTGATAGTATCTGTGCAAACTTCCCTGCACTGCCCCTAGAGGTCAGTCTAGCGACACGCAGCATAAACTCCCTGAAGTACTGACGCAGCACGTGAGGTGCGCGCTACAGTTAGAGTGGCTTATGTAACAGACGCAGCGATCGGCGATCCACAGGTTTCGAAAGGCTCTGTAACTGAGTGCCTACGTAAGTGCCGTTCACTTTATGCTTGTTGTATTTCGTCACATGTTCTGCTTGACAGTTTAGCCTCAAACAAACACTGTGCAGTGATCGTTTAAACCCTAATTGCTTGCTTAAGATCACACACACACACACTACAATTTACTGTCACGAATATGTGTTTGTGTTGTGTGCTCAACTGTGTTCACTATGTCCTGTACTGTCATGTACACACTATAGAAATGAAGGGCGGTTTAACAACACCGAAGATATACATTAATTATCCTCAATTATCTAGTTTATAATGCCGCCATGAGTGTTATGTGGTCTGTAGCGACCCCCTAGCGGTCTTTTTGTGTATTGCTACCACTTTGCAGTAACTGGGTATTTCCAGGCCATTGTGTTTCTGGTTATATTGTTGAACAGACTATTTGTGTTTGGACTGTCGCCATTCACTACCTTTATATGTTTCACAGAAATCTTGTGTTTTAATCAAAGAACAGATTTAAAACTCCAGCCTAGTTTATTCTATTTATTTTGTAAATGTGACTAAGAAGAGGTGATCAGTGCTTCACTGCAGGCAGGCCACATGGAGAAAAAAAACCCAGCCTCGTGTTTTACTTTTGACAGATAAATAACGACGTGGCACGAACATCTGAAATGTTTATCTTCATTTGCTGCCGACTGCGAGGAAAACATAAAAAATGCAAACTGGTAAGACGTTAATGAACTGCTGTCATCTTCATATATAATAACAGACATGTCCCCCCCCCCCCCCCTCAGCTTGAACTGCTCACGTCAACACATGACAACCTACCGTGTCCCACATGACAATGTTGATGTCTGTGCTGAAGGAGTTGTTAATGTGCTGGGAGATGTAGAGGTTGACAAAGTCACAGAAGTGGTGGTACATGTTTACCCCTGTCAGAAAAACACAGTTATTATACTGTCAGTGTGTCATACATGTAAATGTGCATCGATAGAACTGTCATCAGTCTGTTTTTAGAGGCTGTAGCTTTATATTTTATATCTGCAGTCAAAGCTTTCAGTGTATGTAAGTAGACTGTCAAGGCAGAAATGTGTGCATACTGCAGAATTAGCAGCAATCTCTGTGGCTTACCTGCGTCCAGTTTCATGAACACGGTCGGTTTTTCAATGATGATCTCACAGTGTCCGTCCTCTGTGGGATGAAAGTCCAGCTCTGTGTATGTTTGAAGCTCAGCATACCTACAAAAAAACAACAACACATGTTGTCAGTGAGAAACATTTAACTGTGAAAATGTTGCATTGACATGGAAATAAAACCCATAACAATGTTATTAAGTACATAAATAATTAAACCATTACAGGTCTAAGGGCTTTCAACTGGAGGTAGATCCAATTGCTGGTCATCAATCATCAATATTTAAAACGTTTCAGGTTAAAATCAGAACAATATATTTTTCTTTTTGTTTGTTTTATTTAAAATGTACTTAATGTTTCATAAATTGTTACTGAACTCCAAACTAATATTGGTTGTATATGTTTGCCCAGATGTGAATTAGCAGCACGCTAACTCTGGTACAATTAATACATTCATTAGATTTTTTTTCTTTTCAAATTTCATGTTCAACTGAACCTGAGTGGAGAAGACTTTATTGGGAAGAGTGGGATTCGAACTCGCGTTCACCCGTCAGTCACGGGGAGAAGTCTGGTTTAAATTAAATTATATGGTAAATGTAATTATCGGTCATTTAACGTTTTTCTTTTTAGTATTACATGTAGTTAGTTTTAAACATGCACACGTGTAGCAAACTCAACTGAATTTGAGCGTAGACGATTTTTCCGGGGAGAGTGAGACTCGAACTCGCGTTCGCCCGTCAGTCACTGAGAGAAGGAAGTCCGGTATAGATATTAACGGCTGGCCTCGCGCCAGTCGCAGCGTGAAGCCACCGTTTCAGTAACAAATATCAAACCGAGCGAGTTTAGTGCTCGAAAAGACTGTGTTTTTCTCTATAAAAGAACCCCCATACAGGTTGGATTTCAGCGGAGAGGCGGAAGCGGAGCCTCGCAGTGAAATCCCCAGTTGTGATGAGACAGACAGCCCTGTGCAGCTACACCGTGTTTGTGGGGAGGAGAGAGCGGAACCTGAACGCAACATTTCCCGGTGTAAACGGTATTGTCCCGTCCCGCGACCCACTTTGTTAAGAAACATAAGTACTGTATTCTTGACCAGTAACCCATAATGTGGGGGAAAAAAAAAAAAATTCGAGCTAGCCAGGAGTCGAACCTAGAATCTTCTGATCCGTAGTCAGACGCGTTATCCATTGCGCCACTAGCCCGATGACAACGTGTACATGTTGATGACGTACACATTTTTTTCGAATTGTGAACATGTCCTTTTTTTTTCATGTTTGATTTTTATAATCTAGATATTTATTGCAGGTGATATGAGTGAGTACAGACAATATATAAACGTAGGAAAAGGCTTTTTTTTAGTTTATGAAAACACATTGTAATATATAAAAAAAATCCAAATAAATTTTTTTATATAATAATTTTTTTACGGTCTGTGTTTTATTTCGCAATGGAACATTTTTGGTTGAAAAAAGAAAAAAACAAAACAGCATGAATACTGAGAAATAGTCAGAATTCTGACTGAAGAAATAAAGAAAGAAAGTCAGAATTCTGACTTCTTTTCTCAGAATTCATGCCGTTTTTTTTTAATACTCTTCCGTAATTTTCAGTGCCAAAACTTAATGTCGCTGCTCTGGCTCCATACTAAATACCAATCTTTTTCCAGAGACAATGAGCTAACCTGCAGGGTGGATAATAAAATGGAGCGCTACCATGTTGATAGATCCGCCCAATTTTGAATACTATGCATTTCAGTGTGTACACACACACACACACACACAGGCACACACACACACACACACAGGCAATTTCAGTACATAACAACAAACGATACATCACAGTTTCTATTCACAACAACACTGATATTTTAACCATGCAATCATATAAAAACATGCATGATGTGTCCTGCCTCACCAGGACTGCAGGGGGCTCTTGTGCTCTCCCTGTGCGGCAAGTGCTCGCTTGTTGAGTCTGCAGTGGCCTCCAATCTCCCCCGGCTGAAAGAAGTCCTCCTTGTATCTGTGTGGAGGGGGGAACAGAGATCACGTTCCAACTACCAGGCAACTATGCACCGGTATTAGTAGGATTTCTTTAAAGGAAAAAGTGGACAACTTTGATTTGTACTGACCTCTCATGACCTCTGCGTGGCTTTCTTAAGTCCAGGTAAAGGTTTGTGGCCTTACAGAACCTGGCGTGGCTGCTGCATTTTAATGTAGACTGACCCTGGAACATATTTAAGATAAGACGTAAGACATGATGTTGAAGTTTTAGCTTACACCAGAGGTCTCATGTTTTTTAAATAGGTTTATATTGTTAACTATTTATCAGTCCATATCAAAACAAACACTTTTATTTTGAAATTATGTGAAAAAATCATGACTAAATTAACTTTTTTTTTCTCAAAACGTTGGATTTTTCACTTAACCTTTAACAATTCGACTCACTCGCACTTAAACAGCTTTATCCTCACACGAGGGTCACGGGGTAGGGCTGGTGCCAATCTCAGCTGATATAAGGTGAAATTTAGAGCATCCAATTGGCCAAATCTGTATGTTTTTGGACTGTGAGAGGAAACCCATGCACACAAACACGGAGAGAACATGCAACAATTCAACTATTAATAAAAAATAAACTTCCAAAATTGGAGATTATGAGAGTGGTCTCTACCGCCACTTTCCAACAGGACAGAAAATGCCGGCCTATTGTCTGTGGCCTCCTGTTGATCACTGCGTCCCTTTGCTACCTGTTGTTTGTTCCTGTTGACTCAGTCGGGCCTGTGGGAACTAAGGAAATGAGCAGACTCACTGGCTCGCTGGCCTTGCAGAGAGTCTTCAGCTCGGAGCGACGCTCCTTGACGTAGCCAAAATCCGCCTGCTCCCAGAAAATCTCCCGAGCCGCCTCCAGTGACCGAGCCCTGACAGCGGAGCAGAGATGTGGGCAGATCGGTGATGCATGCTAACAATGAAGCGCCTATGAATAAAAGACTATGACTATTTGTGATACTTGGAGTGTCTGACACGTCATAGGACGGCTGCAGTGAGAGTGTGGTCAGTAAATGATGTGAACTGTAAAGGATGAAACGAGAACACGGTGACTGTGACGTGAGGAGCAGTACCATCCAGAGTCGGCTTTGGTACAGACTGGATAGCTGAAGCGCTTCCCTGGATCGCAGTTCTTCTCATATCCCCAACAGGCCGACGAGTCCCGCAGTGCATCCTGTGTGAAAAAGAAAAATGATTACATCCAGAGAACATCTCGTTAAAACTAGAGGAAACGTAAACTGTGACTAGGAATGGGTTTATTTACAATAGAATAGAATTTCATACTAGTCAATGAATTGTTCTACTATAATAAAAGAAAACCAAGTGACTAAAACAGCTTTTGTTTTCCATTATTGATTATAGAGACATTGTAAAAATGTAAATTCAAATCTGTTCCACAGTTAGGGAGTAAAATTGCTGTCCGACTGATATCGGTATCAGTAGATACTCGAGGTTGTGATATCGGCATCGGTATCGGACATGAAAAAAGTCATACTGAGCAATCTGGGGCTGTGCCTAGTAATCGTTTTGTTTATACGAGTCAAAGAAACCAGAAAATATTCACATTTAAGAAGCTGAATAAGCAAAAAAAAACACACAGGATGTGACGTCAGTAAGGCCGACAACAAACCTAGAGGTCACCTCAGACTTTTGCACCGCAGCGAGATATTGACTGTCCAGATTTCTGCTGGTTGGTCTTTCCAGCTCAATACTCCCTTCTGGAAAGGGTAACCAGAACAAGTACGGCGGGCACAACTCGACTGTCTTTCTGAAGGTTTATTCCACATACACGGTTAAGCAGCAGTCAGTTAGCAGTTAGACAGTTTGTTAGCTACTAACCACAGTCAGTTAGAGAGTCAGTCAGGTTATAAAACCGACAAGTCGTACAGGTTCTGATGATAGATCGATTTACAAAGGCGCATACGAAAGCAATGGCTTTGACGATGCACCTTAAAGGCACTTTAAAGGCAACGGTGCTTTGATACCAGTTACAACAATGAACAGATAAATAGAATGAAAGACAAATAGCTTTGCCTGCTAGAAAGTTCTACATTGACAGCGCACATATCTTACTTTAAAAGGGCAGAGCGGGTCCAGGCGACACCGCTTGGCGACCCTCTTGTTGTTGAAGAGGAAGTAGGGCACGTGCTCCGGCGGCAGGGAGATCCCGCTGTAGTTGAGCTGCGGCGCGGCCGGTCTGCGCTTGCTGTTCGCAGCCTCCGTGGAGGTGACCGCAGTGTGACAAGAAACTATGCCCAGCGCCACCAAGAGCAGCATAGTAGTCAGGATTCCACAGGCATGTGAGACACAGCTGCCAAGTCCTCACAGCCTTCTGTCGGACGATAAGAGACGGAGACTGTAGAGAGTGTGTGTGTGTGTGTGTGTGTAATCCTGGCTGGAAACCACACACACACACAGCAGCTGAGCACAAGCATGTCTGTGTGTGTGTATTATAAACACACATGTGTGGAAACAGTGGGTCCCCTGTGGGATCTGAGGTCCACACAAGGAAAGTTCATGTCGCAGGAAGTATTTCTTACTTTGTTTCTCACTTGTTGTCGGAGCAGCCTCGACTGTAGGTGTCGATTATTTGTTGCTCTTTTTACTCTGTAGAATACCAATAAATGTTGATCTGTGTTTACCAGACCTGGAAATGATGTCTTGTTTTTGTCCACAAACCAAAAATGATTCAGTTTGAATGATTTATTTGTTATATGGAGCAAAGAAACCAGAAAATATCCACATTTAACAAGCTGAAAAATCAGAGAAAAACACTCAAACTGATTCATTGGTTATCAAAATAGTTGACAATTTAATAATTGATTAATAATGATCAATCGAAAACTCCTGTGTGGCTGCTAATCCATCAATCTGTCAATTATTTTCTCAATTAATTGATTACTTTTTTTTTGATCTATACAATGTCAGAAAATGTTGATTTGTTTTCCAAACCTCAAAATGATGATGTTCTCAAATGTCTGGTTTTGTCCACAAAAAAAACCCCCAAATGAATCAGTTCTAATGATTTATTTGTTACACAGCGCGAATGAACCTATTACCAAAATAGTTGGAAATTAATTTAGTATTAGTTGCAGCTCTACTGGGGTAATGGGACTTTATTAAAGCCCTCAAACTCTGGAACTCTTTCCCTAATGATCTTAGACAAATCACATTTCTACCTTTTTTTAAAACATCTTAAAACCTTGTTGTTGTTTTTTTAACAAAAGCTTTTGGGAACATTTGCACATATTTACATTAGATTGGAATTAATTGTCAATAATTCTGATATTCAAATTATTGGCTTTATTGCACAATAAAACAAGTTCTCAGATATATTTTTTAAGCTTCTTAAATGTGAAAAATGTCTTGGTTCCTTTTCTCCATGTAACAAAAATAAAACAATTGAAACTGATTGTTTTTGGCTTGTGGACAAAGAAAGACTTTTTCAGCATCATTAATTCAAGGATTTAGAAACACTGACCATTTGTTTCCACATTTATGGACATTTTATGGCCCAAACAACTGGTCAATTAATCATGGACATGATAATGGCAGATTAATCAACTGTGAAAGAAATAATCATTAGTTGCAGCCACTTCATTATTTCATAGTTAAAATCTGTTGAAATGAAATGTGATGATTTATAGTTTGTGTGACGTTAAAATTGTCACATTAGACCACAGACACTTTAAAATTATCTAAATCTCATTTTTATGATAATTTAATACGTCATGATTGACGTATGACATCGGTCCCCTGATGTCATATCTATAAGCAGCACAAATAAAATGGCAGTTAATATTCTTTGTCAAGTGATGGAGAAATAAAATATCATTGTTTTATGGTTAAATCAATTCATTTGATTTAAAAGCCCACCCAAGTCACTTTAACCGTTAGTCGTTTGGTTCTAGAACCGCCCCTGCCGTTAATTAGCTGTTCAGCTAGTTAGCTTCACTGTTGTGTGTGTGTGAGTAATCATCACACTCCGCTAGCTGTGACAACCTGCTAGTTAGTGGAGTTAACGTGTTTAAACGACCACAGTCACGTTAAGACTGTTGTAGACTGTAACGTTAACGACGGACAATCACGCGTTAAGTTGTAACACACGAGTTACTTCGTTTTTATGACGTATTTTGTTTTTATGACGTATAAAACACGTACAAACAGACGTGACACATGCTAGTGTGTTTTAATATGAAGTAATCGGGCTAACGTTTAGCGTTAGTTCTTCATTCACACTAATGTGGAAATGTAAAACAAAAGGAAGAAGCGGTTTAATGAGATAATGTTAAACTTTGAGTGATAATGTTAGAGTTAATGTGGTAAATGAGGCTGCGGTGACAGTTTTTACCTGGACACAAACACACACTGGTCCGCTTACTCTCCTCCACTTTGTCGTGACTACTGTGTTCATCTGCCGGCGGTCGCCATAACACCGGAAACCTCATACCGGCACGCAATGTGTAGGGACGTCCACCGAGTGGCGCTGTTGTACCACAATTACACGCCATATTATTATTATTTTTTTTATTTTTTTTAAACGGGGCCGCCTCCAGCCGCCTTGATTTCTACGCCAACACCCCCTGCAGCTTTTGGGGGACGATAAATGATATGATGATAAATAAAAGGGGAAAAAAGAATGTATGAATAAATAAATACATAAATAAATTAATTAATAAATAAAAAATCCCATTGATAAATAAATTTATTAAATTTATTTTTGTATTTATTTACTTAAGTTTTTATTCTTTTATTAATTCATTCGTGTATTGTTTTATTTATTTCTGTATTTATTTATCCATTCTTTCTTTCATTTATTATTATGTCATTTATTGCCCTCCATATTTTATATTCACATCTTCTCCGGCATGAATATAAAAAAATAGCATGTTAACAGCAAAATAAAAGATAGCAACCCAAGCACTCCTCTTAATATATTGGCAAAAAACCCAATATAGAGCATCCCTAATTTTTTCATTTTGTAAATAAGTGCACTCCAATCTTTATTTTCTATTTTAATTTAATTTCATCTTTTGCCGTTTGCACCAATGACCAGAACAACTCCTGGTGAACTAGTTGTGACACTATTTTTTAATCAAATGTGCTTGACTGGTGAAAATAAACCTAGGCAATTAAAAAATCTAGATAACTAGCCACTTTATTAGGTACACTTGTCCAACCTCCAGTCCAATCTTTCAGCTAGAAATTTCATTTCACTTCATGAAATGTAAAGGAAGGAAATACATCTTAAAATTTTACATGTTCACATACATTTTATACGTATATGTACTTATGTTGTGTTTTTTTTATATATACTTTAACTCATCATTTTATACATTTACTGTCACTGAATGTCTTCTTAAAAGGTACAGTCAACTGTAAACTTCTAAAAATGAATGTAGAAAAATTATTTTATAAACATCAATTTTGTATAAAAGAAAGATTTTACACACTGGACCCTTAAAAGCACGGCTTTCCACACAACTGAGGGCGATAGCTTAATATGTAGTTTGTGTTTAAAACATATTTATATGGATAAATAAAAATAAAACACACCATATTCTACAGAACCTTGTAAATAAATGTTTTAAATGATTTCACACGTTCTAAATCAAGACCGTCAGACATTTTCACCACCCAAATAAATGTTTATTCATTTACATATTTATAGATAATTTAAAATACAGTTTTGAAGATTTTAAATCACACTACTCTCGGGTCTAAACCACGTTTTGTGATTTGTTGTTTTTTAATAGGATTTAAGAATACATACAATTTCTTTCTTTGTACACATTTCCACACCTTTTTCTTAAACCCACTGTGATTATGAGTCAGGAAATAAACGAGACTGATTTTCTGTGTAGTGCAAATAGAACTTTACCATCTCCTACAGTTATAAACTGTCTATAAACGACACTATGGGTCAAAGGGCCAGTCATGAGAAAACCTGCAGTAACATTTCACAATCACAAACTGGAACTTTCCTTCAAACCAGATTCTGTAAGAATCCCAGCACCCTCACATAAATATGTTAAAGAATTAAAATAAAATAAAATAATTACACAACGATGAAGGAAAATGAAACCCCATGTTCTCCGTCCTGACGTTTCCCCGTGAACGACGACTCTCGCTCATTCGTGCTGTTTATTTCTGGTTCTTCAGCAGCTCGTCGATCTGGGTCTTGTACATGTTCTTCACATCTTCCAGGTCCAGCCGGAGTTCCTCGGCCTCCTCGGCCTTCTCCCCATACATCTGCAGGATGGTGTTGTGCCTCTGCTCCAGCTCCTGAAATCAACAGCCGCAAAGAAATATGAGAACGGGGGGAAACTCTGGGGTCTGCAATCTTTAGGACATTGCAGAGTATAACAGAGGATAACGCCGAGGTTTCCGAACACAGGGCCGGACAGAGTAAGCTAAAGGGCCGATGACACGCTAAGGCAGGGGTCACTGAGTGTCTAGTTCGGTCAGTAGAGGGCCGGCGAAGTGAAAAAAAATGTCCAACTTTAAGAAAAAGACATCAAATAATATCTATGATATCTAACATAATTTCAAAATAAAAGTCAGGAATGAGAAAATATAAATGTATTAATGTGACAATAACCACTCAACTGGAAACCAAGTGTAAAAAGAAGAGAAGTCACAGAGAGTCATGTAGCTCTGTGTTGCTCTGAAGGTCCAGCAATCATTACATCTGACCTCTGACCTCCAATGACATGATCACACATGGAAGGAAACACATGACTGGGCACATAAGGCCACATGACTGATGCTACAAACAGGTCTAGAAGGTCACGTGTTATAGTCTATAAATTGAATTTTGAGGATGTTTTTGCTGACAGAAGAGTTGCCTGCGTTAACGGAGTTGTTGTCATTGTTACGTCTGCATCACTGCGATGCACATGGGGATGTCCTGTGCTTTGCTCCGTGCTCATAACGTAACTTGTGGGGAAGTGGGAGGCGGTTCATGTTTGGTCATCAATGTGTCGCCCAGTTGTCGTGGTTACTATGAGTTGGCAGCAGAATGGGGTTAGCGGGAGGTGGTACCGTGAAGTTAAATTCTCGATTTCACCTTTGCTTTCGCTGGTCGAGACTGTGGCACCCGTGTTTCTGATTGGTCTATTCTCACCTTGAGCTGAACTTTCAGCTTGGGGATCTCCATGACCTGCTCCTCCATCTCGTCGTTTTGACTGGTGAGTCGAACCAGCTCCTCCGCCATCACGGAGCGACTCCTCTCCAGATTAGAGATTTCCAGCTGCAGCAGCAGAGGGAAAGAAAGGAAGATGAAAGAGAAGCCACGGGAGAGGATTCAGGTTTTCTTTTTTCTTTTTTTTCTATCAAAATGTTAATTTTGTTGTTGGAAAATACACAATTTCACATTTCAGATTGGTTGTGAACTGGTTCACCTGCAGCTGAGTGATTTCTCCTTCTCGGAGTTTGAGCTGTGACTGGAGGTTTTCCATGATGTTGGATCCTCCCGACAGCCGGGCAGCCTCGTACAGGTTGCTTCCGCTCATGGTCATGGTGCCGAGCGAGTGCTCCGAGGAGTCGTCCTGTGGGAAGAAGAAAACAAAGTGTGAAACCAAAAAAAAAGCACAACAAATCCAAGTAAACGTCTGTTATTTTTCCATATTTTCCCCCCATGTTCGTACCTGGAATAGAAACGAGGTGTGGAGGCCGCCATTATCGGTCCCACTTATGGAGCTGGAGCGGGACAGTGAGGGAGTGGAGGTGGCTGGGGGTTCTCCTGTGGAGTAAGTCATAAGAACCCTCCGCTCCTGAGAAAGAATCATTTCACAACTGTCTGTTAAAGACGAGACCAAGAATGAAACATCTTCTGTTTCGTTAAAGCTCATCCTTCCCTGTCCTAAGCCCAGTAGGGAACTGTGGCAGCCATTGATCATCATTTGCAGAGCTGGCTCCCACTTTCGAAAGTCCACGGCTCTGACTTTTTATTCAAATTATGGAAATCCATTTGAATTTGTGGGGGAGACGTTCAAACTCTACCCTTAAAACCCTGTTCCCAGTTCAAAACATACAAGTGGGTCGTTGTCAGGCCTCTCTGAACCTTCAGGTGTGTTGGAGCAGGGAAAACATCTAAAACATGCAGGGTAGTGTGTGTGTCCAGGACTTAAATACATATAAAAGGCTTTTTTCTCTCATTTAAAAGCATTCTTAGACTTTCAGAGCCTAAGTGTTACACACTAGACCTTTAAATCAAACTTTATGAAAAATCCATCACCTTATCTTTGAGTGCCTCTTGTGCCAAGTAGCATTTCTTCTTCTCCTGCTCCACCTTCATCTTCTCCATTTCTAGTTGATTAGCCAACAGCAGCTGAAAGAAGAAGAAAAAGCAAAAAATACACGTGTGAAAAAAGCTGTTTTTAATAAGCGGTATAACAACAGGATTGGGAGAGCATTGTAGCACCTTTTCTTTCTTGGCCTCTTCCATCATTCGGCCGTATTCTCCTCGTAGGTTTTCCAATTCAACGTGTTCCCTACGTTAGGAAAACGGGCAAAAAGTCAAATATTAAAGGCTCAGAACATTTAAAATTCACAATTCACAGAGCTTTTTTCAACAAGCGCTTGCCCTGGCGTTTAACGGTGGATTGAGCAGCCGTTGCGGGGAATTATGCGTAGGATACGGTGATCATGTATCATGGTCTCTGTGTAGCACAGAATCATGAGGTTAGATAAATACCCGGCCCTAACGGCCAGAAATATTGACGACAGACAGCTTTGGGTGCATGCAATCATAAGCCATAAATATAAATACACAGAAGGAGTAGTAAATGTGAGGGTGACTGGGTTAATGTATGTACACGATCCATAAACTCTGCAGGTCAAAGTTTTACATTGTAATCATTCATCACCTGCTGCTTTCATCCTCCAGTTTCTCCCTCTTGTTCCTCTCGACGTCCAGCTGTGCCAGGACCCGGGCTTTCTCCTGGCGGAGCAGGGAATTCTGGGACTCCAGAGAAGTGTGCTGGGACTTGAAGGACAGCAGTTCGTCCGCTGCCGAGCGCTCCTTCTCCACGGCAACAGCCAGCTGTGCCTGAGCATCGGCTGTTAAAGGAAGTAAAAGAGGATTAGGAGGAGAACAGATGATTAAAAAATAGTTGGCGATTCATCGATCATTAATCGATGAATCGCTGCAGCCCCAGTTTGAGGACAAATCTGAGGAACAATTACCACCATTTTCTACATTTTATGGCCCCAAAAGTAATCAGTTATTAAATAATCATTAGTCGCTCCTGCTTTTTACCAAGCCGGTCAGAAATGTTCTTCTCCAGTTTTTCCCAGGATGCCGTTTGTCCGCCCAGCGACGCCTGTAAGTTCTCAATCTGCCGCAGAAGTGGCCGCGTGGCCGAGGTCACGCTGTGGCTGAGCTCCTGGTTCCTCGCCTCTGCCTCCTGAAGTCTCTGTGGAAGAAGACGAGACAATAAAAAAGGTCCATGAAACCAAAACCTGTCCTGTCGCAGCTCATCAGCTCGCCAGGTTCAGCACCTGCTTATGTTACCTGCTGAAGCTCACTGATCTCCTCCCTCAGATAGTCTTCTTTCCTCGCCTGCTGCTGCTCCGCTCGCTGCAGAGCCAGTCTCAGGTCGGCCACCTGTGCACAGCATCACAAAGAGTGGATGGAAAACACTGACCAGTCAAACTCAACAGTCAGGAGGAGCACAGTAAACCCAGAGGTGGCCTCTTTATCCGTTTCTAATCGCGTTGACGGTCAAACAAGCCAGATGACGAGCTTCAAACTTGGCCAGTGTGTACACTTTGATGTTGTTTGGATAAGAGAGATCAGTAAACATCACACAATAATTATCCTCTTATCTGTCAGTTAATCACATTATGTGTTAAAGGTTTTGCTCGTCAGGCTCAAAATACTCTAATAAACAGGTTCTGCAGTAGTTATTATGATGATACACACCATGTTTTTTTGTTGTTTAACTTATTTTTTTATGTTTTTAAATCATAAAATGAACTGAATTATTATGTTATCAAATTGTTCCCCCATCAGCTGGAGAAAAAACAGCTATGTTGACATTTTTGTCAAACTTCCACTGTTTCTCTCTGCTGGTATGATTTTACTGGAAATAAATACCAAAGACTGAGAAATGGCAACAAAACAATCGCTTCACCTCTGATTCACAGGTAACGATTGATGGGTTTTTGTATCCAAACCAAAACATACAGTACATCCAAAAACCTACTTTGTCTACAAAGCATAAAAAGGTTGACTGGCGTGTGTGTGTGTGTGTGTGTGTGTGTGTTACCTGGTTGCCCAGGGCCTCCTGCTGAATCCTGGCCTCCTCCTGAGCTTTCTCCAGAGCCAGGCTCAGCTGCTCCTTGGCTTGCGTTTCCCTGCTGTGAGCCGCCTCCTCGGCTTCGCTGGCTCGGCTGACATTTGCCTTGTGGAGTTCTGCGAGCTCCCTGACAACACGAGTTGAAGACGTCCATGGGTAAGTGAGTGAGTGGGTGAGTGGGTATGAGAAGAATAGAGAAACATTCTTTGTTGTTTTGTCCTTGTGCAAAGCAGAATTTGAATTAACCTGTGACTGCGTGGTATTAATGTGCGGTATTTATTATAAGTCCATAAAGAAAAACAGATATTTTACATCACAGCACACAGGAGGTGTTGATCCACTGCTGCTTCCATTAGTGAGCTCAAATGTGTTATTTTCTTTCTTCGGTGTTTGAAATCCTGAGTTCAGATTTATGAAAGTGTTTTTATTTCTGTGTCACCCAAGAGCTAAAAATGCTGCTTTTCTTTATGGACTTTGGTGTGAGACAGTGAGCAGGTCACAGACTGTCTAAAGATGAGATGAAGCAACAAACATTAAGCTAAGAGCTTAAGATATAACAGAAGTAAGCAGGCGTACATTTTAGGAGATGTGGTAAAAATCAGTTTTTACACTGGCTGAGATTTCCTGAACTATCACTTTAAGACAATGTTTATTTACCCAGCCTGTGGGACAACTATTAAATAGCTACATTTTCACTGCTCACCTGATGTAAACAGACTGTTCACACCTTAAAATAAAAGTACAACTTCTTTCTCCATTTGAACTCTAATAATGTAGACTGCCTCACAATGGGTGCAGCAATTCGGAAAAAGCACGGTGTTGTTTACTCCCTCCAACTCTGTGGATATATATTTACAGTACGAGTATCAGTGTTAACTCAGCAGGGTGTGGCGGTGTTTACTTGTAAGAGCTGTCCAGGGCAGCCTGCACACTTCTATTCTTCTCCTGCAGCTCCTCAGAGTCGGACTGCAGCCTGCTCAGCTCCTTCTCCTGACGCTCCACCACGGCGTTCAGCTTCTTGATGTTTTCCCTGTGCTGCTTCTCCACCTCCTCCTTCCCATCTAGGATCTAAAAAACAAAGTCACACTGGTTCATATGATGGAAGCTGAAACAGCTGGTGGGAAAAAAAACAGATAAGCTTTACTGCTCTGTAAATAGGAGAAACAGGATGTGCTATTGTATCCAGAATAAGAAATTGAGTAGAGAACCTTTCACTGAAGGCCTGATACATTGTAAAGATTGAAGTTTTGATATGATTCTGACAAAAACACACACAATTAAAGTGCAGGTCTACCATAATCCCTCAGGTAACCAGCTCTAACATGACTCTGGAGTATTTGTGCATCAGTTTACATGATTTATTTAATTCCCGAAAGACTGGGTTGAGTCGTGGAAGATTTTCTTGGTCCCCAAAGAAGATCAAGATTAAGTTTTAATTCATTTAGCAAAGACATCTTAAGAATTATCTGTTTATCAAATCATTTCCAAGTATGTTTCTTGTGACTCAGTGTTGCACGAGTGAAAACCTGACATCAATTCATGCAACATAACAAATCAGTATCAGAGTACTTTCTTAATACCCAAGGGGAGATTGGCTATTTCCCCGTCCTCAAAGACGATTCAGTGCAAATCTGACACTGATCTTTGTTGCTGTGTTGACCTCTGACCTGCTGGAGGTGCCCAAGTTCTTCCTCCTGGTCCTTGATTTTCCTCTGCTGCTTGGCGATCCTTGTGTCGCTCTCCTTCTCCTTCACGCGCAGCTTCTTGATGATGTTGCTGTGCTGCAGCTGCTGCTTCGACAACTTCTCGCCTACAAGTGTGTGTGTGTGTGTGTGGGGGAGGGGAATCCATCAATGACGCAAATAACAACAACTGAACCTAATTTTTTGTAGTTTATGAAGGTTTAAAAAGTGCGTCATGGTCTCATGCTGCCTTCCATTTACATCAGAAGTCAGAAACACGAGTGATGTCATGCCCTAGTTCACTGCTGATCCCTCTAGTGAATCAGTTCTCAGTATTATTCAGGGCCAAGTTATGAAACCGGCTTTAAAGTAACATCTTCTCTCGACTGTGGATACTGTCTTGTTTTTTTGCTCTGTACCTTCTTCCAGCAGACCTCTGATCTGCTCCTCCTTCTCTCTGATGAGCTCCAGCGTGTCACTGGAGTTCAGCCTTGTCGAGAGGTCTTCCCGCAAGCCCTTTATCTCCTGTAACACAGAATAATATCATTTATAACTGTTTTTGGACCTTGATAATGAAGTAGATACTTCACAGATTGCCATTTATGAACTTGTTTGATGGGAAGCGCTCATATGTCACGTGCCTTCTTGGCGATGTCCCTCTCTTTGCAGGCCAGTTGAGCTTTTCTCTCAGTGTCTGCGATGCGCTGGGTGAACTCGTCCTTCAGCGACTGCACAGTGGACGTTTCCTCCTTGAGGCTCACCACTTCACTGCGGTGTGAGCAGACTCATTAGTGGAAGAGCTCGTTTACAAATGTGTACAAATGTGTTTAAAAGATTGAAGATTATATTGTAAAACAAAGTGTTACAGAGAGAAAAGCAACACGAGGTTTTGAAAAATCTCCCATTAGTATTATGTTGGCAAAGCCTCGCCTAGATATCAGTGTCAAAAAACAAGCTCCTTTTCGTCATTTACAATAGCTCTGTGGACCAGAGGCAGGTGTCGGGTATATACTGACTCTCTGAGATTGTCACAATCCTCCTCCAGCCTGGCCTTGTCTTTGCTGACTGCCAGCAGCTGACACTCTCTCTTCTCCAGGCGACCCGACAGCTCATCAATGACCTACAACATATCAACAACATGTGCTTTGTTACATTACATTACATTACATTGCTTTGTTAACAACAGAAGCTGCACCAAATACCAAGTTCACTTCCAAAAAGGTTACTCTTCATTTTCAAGTGAGAGACTTTCTCAGAATGAGTAGTGTGGAACAGCATTGTACTCATTCAACTAGTTTACAATATCTAGTATGATTATTTTCATAATTACTAAATCGATTCATTATTTTCTCTATAAACTGCATAGTTTTTGGTCCAAATTTTTTTTATAATACACTAATCTGTGTTTCCCAAACATCAAAATGATGAGGATGATCTCACAAGTCTATTTTATCAACAAACCAACATTACTCAGATTGTATTGTTTCTTTTGTTACAGGGAACAAATAAACTATAATATATTTATATTTAACAAGCTGAAAATATAGAGATCTTGTCTTAATTCTGGAAAAAATACAATTAATTATCAAACTAATGCTGACTCATTTAGTAATCAATTAATCATTGCAGCCCTAACAATATCATTTTTGTTTACGGCATTGTGGCAAAGATATGAAAAATGGAAAATATCATGAATAACTCATGTTAAGTTGTGTGTATTCAGGAGATGCAGAATATCACATTTATATCTTCTGAGTAAACATTCCCAAGTACAATAGACACAACTTTGAACTGAAGTTTTCCATTTCTTTTCATATTTAACATATAAATAATCATAATACTGTCAATGTTGGTTTAATTGTTAGTCTGTGTGTGGAACAAGTGCTGGAGACCGTTTGCTGTAATATTCTTGTTATTCTTCAAAAACGTCAAAACCCAGAAGACTGATTGCAGATTAGCTGTGTCTAGAAATTCTAGTCACATTTGGAATGTGGCTTGGCAATCCGGTGACACTTTACCAAGATGTACCGATGCTCACGTTGTGTCCCTGCCAAATGAATCAAGTTCTTGAAGATGTTTTACCTCACAACAGTAGGTTTTCTTTCAGTTTTTAGGTTTTAAATGTCCTCAAGGACCTCAAGCATTTCAAAGTACCTTCACATGACCTGGAAAACCGAGAATATTCAGATACTACTTTAAGATGAATGTTTACCTTTTGAAGCTCCAGTATCTGAACTGTTGAGACACTCTTCATCTCTTCTGTGATTGGTGGAGTGATCTGTTTTTCAGCACTGAAGAAAGGGTCAGAAAGTGTGACACTAGCCTCAGCCATCAACTCTTCAGGCTCCTCTGTATTCACGGGCGTTGCACTCCGGCCACTCTCCTCCATCTCATCCAGCGACTGCTGCCTCAGCGCTCCAGCCAATTCCTCCTCCTCCTCCTCCTCTCCTTCCTCCTCTTCCTCCTCTCCTTCCGCCTCCACCACTCCATCTTCCTGCACAGCTGATGACTCTGTAGGAGGAGTAGAACCTGCAGTGACGGACGCCAGCGTCCGACTACCGGGGTTCTCGTCGTCCGAGTTCACCTCACTGACGCTGCGACTGTCCAGCGACTGCACGCTGAATGAATCGATGCGTTCGAATGCGTCTGAGGAGGAGCCGCAGCTCTCCGTGAGTTTGGGGTAGTCCTCCATGCGGGGGAAATCTCCACAGGTTGAGGCAGTGAGAAGCTGGAACGAGCCCTGCATTAAGTGAAGGCCGGCCTTAACTTCACTCGTTTCTTGTCTGGAGCTGGCTGAGCTCTCGCTCAACACACTCTCGTGGTCGAGCACTTCAATGTCACTGGTGGTAGAGGTTCCTGAGGAGAAGGCGCTCACTGGAGGAGAGGGGGTATCATTCTGCCGATCCTCCACCTTTGAGTCTTTCTGCTCAGGGAGCATGTCCTTCGGAGATGGAGATGTGGAGGGCGGAGAATCAGAGGGTGAGGAGCTCTTCAGCTCAGGGG
Source organism: Solea solea (assembly GCF_958295425.1). NCBI lineage: Eukaryota > Metazoa > Chordata > Actinopteri > Pleuronectiformes > Soleidae > Solea > Solea solea. Next base: position 26,415,347 of record NC_081139.1, read on the forward strand.
TGACAGGTGAAGGATCTGAGGAGTCAGTGGTGTCCTGCTCGACCTGGTGTTCTGATGGAGTCAGTGACTGTTCTGTTTTTAGCTCTGAAACTGTTTTTGCACTACTGGGTTTGCTGCCAGGTTCGCATGGAAGATCACCGGCAGGAGCAACCGGAGAAACTGGCTGTAGGAGAATAGTGCCTGTATAAGGTGCTGCTGGTGAGGACTCAGACTCCGCCGGTGGGATTTCGGCCACCGTCTGACTCTCCTGACTCAGATTAGCAGGTGTCGACATTTGAGTGTCCACGTCTTCCTGGATCACAGCATCTTCATTTTCGCTGTCCTCCTCCTGAAGCCGCCTTTGGGACTTAGTGGGGGGGACAGACACTACCTGGGGTTGGGTCACACCTTGTATATCTACAGGTGGCAGGAAGGCACTGAAAAAGTTTTCTGATTCATCCACAACCATGCGGGTGACGGGAGTAGTGATGGCCTCAGAGGACAGCGGGGGAGTGGGGGTCCTTTCTTCAGGGGGAGCTTCCCACTGCGTCATTCCCCATCCTCCACTTAATGACAGCTTTCCAGGCAAAGTCACATCTAAGAAGAACAAACATTGTTTTTCATCTCTCAAGTGGTTGTAGAAGTGGTGCAAATGTTGCATATGGCAACAAAACCCTTTAAAAGGGTTGTAATCAAGACCCCTCTTGGTCTCAGGACCACATTTTGAAATCAAGACCAGTCAAGACCACCGCTGGTTTTCATACAAATCATTATTGAGATTGAATGAGAAACTTTTATCTGCAACTGCAACGTGTAACATAGGTAGTTAGAATTTGGTCTCGGAAAAAAACTTCTACCTCTTCTTGCCATCCCTTTAATAAATAAGTACAGTTAGACACCAAGATGAGTTTAGGTGAATCTGCTTAAGTCTTTTATCGTATAGTATTTTTGGAAAATGGGTGCCAGAGTGGTGAAATCTCAAAACGCCACTCTTGTGTCTTTGTGTATACAACCAATACATCTCTATTTTCGTTGTTGTCGTCTTCCTCTTGTGTTTGGAAATAGTTTCTCAGTTCACTTTATGATAACTTTTGCATAGCAGGGTTACAGTGCCATGTAAAGGCCTGGCATATGTACTAAAGCATTTAGAGTTGTTTTAGAGGGGTTTCGTGTGGATGAAGACATTTCTTCAAACAGTGCTGTGTTTACAGGAATACTTACAGAAAATGTGTCTACACAAAAGTGGATTGTACAGAGAAATTTCTGTTTCCTTGTGGATAAGGCGTTAGTGTCACACAAACAAGCTGTTTGATGTTTTAAAAATAAACACATCGACAGACAAAGCAAACATGGATACTGCTGTGCCACTCCCTCTTTTGGGTGAGGGGAGACAGAGATGTGAAGCAGAGAGGTGCAGAGTGATTAATCCACCACCATTTCAGAGTAGAAAAATGTACTGTGTATCAACGAGGCTTCTTCAAGTGAGGCATGACTTTGTTATTGTTGATGTTGAGTCTGTCAACACGGTTAAAGGTCAAACGTGCTATGTTGTTAATCGCTAATGCGATCCAATCAATCAAATCTTACTGACAATACACTTTTCAAAGCACTTTTCAAAACAAGTGACTTAAAAAAACATGAAAGACAATAAAGACTGGTCTTGGTCTCAGAAAATTCTAGTCTCTGTACACTCAGGTCTTGATTTTGCTACACTCATGTCTTGTCTTTATGCACTCTTAATGATGTTTGGTGTCAGTACAATTGTCTCTGTTTAAATACACTCTTGGTCTCATCTTGATCTAAATACCCTTTGGTTTTGGTCTCATCTTAGTCCCTGTAAACACTGGTCTTGGTCTTATGTCAGTACACTTTGATCTTGGTATAGTCTTGGTCTTGCTACACTCTTGTCGTTGTCTTAAAACACTCTGATTTGTGTCTCATCTTGGTCTCAGTGCCAGAACATTCTACTCTCGATCTTGTTTTGGTGTCAGCACAGTCCTGTCCTGGTGATCTCTGGTATCAGTACCATTGTCTTGGTTTTAAAACACTCTGGTCTTTGTCTTGAGTGGGACTTGCTGCACTCAGGTGCACTTTGGTCTCATCAGAACATTCTAGTGCAACACCAGCCTTGTATAGAACGTTACTTACCGTCGTAGGGCATCACAGTGGTATTACCCCACTGGTCCTCTTCCTTGATGTCCAGAACACGGTCGATTGACTTCTGTGCTGAGGTTAAAGCTTGTTTGGCGAAGCTGGACAGGTGAGAGGCGTTAAACCAGCTCATTTTCACCTGTAAAGCCAGCTCACAGCCACCGAGACACACCAGGAACTATGACACGGACACTGCAGCGAGATGTGGCGTCACCACACACACACAACACTGTCACTGTGTTTGTCCCCTGCACGTTTCACTGGTAACACTAAACCTGGTGCGGTTTCTATATTTAACTATTTCAAATTTTTTAATCCAGGAAAGCTGTTTTGACAGGAAAGCTACTGCCTAGCTAGTTAGCAAAGCAGCTCGGCAGAAGACCACTCAGAATATATATAAATGTCTGCGGGTTTATCAAGTGGAAACACTCTTGTTTCTAATGCCGCGTTTAAAAACGCTACCTCCACCATCAAAACAGACGAGTTCCCGCGGTTAATCCAGGCTTTTTCCGCCTCATTTTCTCGGCCGTCATCGGTTTGTTTTGGTCGCTCTCAACTTGTAGTCCAGCTAGCATTAGCGTTAGCGTTAGCTCGCTCGCCACTTCCTTTTCCACGTAGCAACATGACGTCACGATCCGGTCGCTCCTCTGAAATGAGCTCTTAGAACACTTTTAATCTGTTGGATGACACATCCCCAGTGTATGATTATATGATTGTTTTTTGTGAGTTGCATCTTTTTTATGTATTATTGATAATCATTTATTTACTTATGTGATATTGTACATCTACGGAAGAGGATTAGGGTCACACGTAAACAAAATAAAATAACAAACAGAATTCTGAGGGGAAAAAAAGTCAGGATTCTGGTGTGGTTATTAAAATGAATTAATTAAAGATTATTTTGACTAAAGGACAATATAAATATATTTTTTTCAGGAATTATGAATTTTGAAGGTATGTCATTTGTCCAAGGATGAAGGAGAGGAAGAATGTCATTGTGAATATCTGACATTTTCATTTTTGCAATGAATTGCAAATATCTATCACATCTATTGAATGCTTAAATGGCTTTCATCGCCAGTTGTTTTCTGGTTTGTCTGGAATGATCTTGCGTCTCAATTTCCACATCTTTTCATAAGCTCAGCATCTAAGATTTACTCCAATAGACAAGTTTGACCTTGAACACCTGGTGAATTATATCACCCTTTATGCAAAGTGATTCATTCACATAAAAATATATAAAATTCTTAAAAAAAAAAACACTTCCACTTATTCAATTAAATAATTCTACTTTTTAATTTTAATTTGCTGTATTTGACCTAACACTCTATAATATGTATGTATGTATTATTCTTTATTGAAAAAAATAGTCCATACATTGAAATTGAGAAGCTCTTGTTTAATTTAGTTTTTTTTGTTAAAACACACCCTGAACACAGGGGGTTGTGGATATTAGAACTTCCACAATCCTATGTCACATAAAGAAAACAGAGACAGTCTTTTTTTTTTAAAAAAAACCCCAAACATTTAATGTCGTATATCAGTTAATTGCTAGTTGAGTCTTTACTGCAACTAAAAGTGTGTTGAAATAAATAAATATAAAAAAAATATTCAACAAAAACATGGACAAGTACAGAAATTTGTTTTTGTTCGTTTGCACAGAAAACACTGAAGAGCTGTAGTGCAAATAACACGTTGAAGCAGATTATCTCTAACAACTGCAGATGGGAACAGGACAACATTGTTACGTATAATTTGGCTTTTCAGTGCAACTTTAGTTCATATGTACATTAAAACGATAAAAAATATAATTTGTTTTCGATGAATAAAACATTTTGTAAACGGCTCCAGACGATTGTAAATATTTCGGTATCCAGTCATCGTCGGCCCACGAGGCGAAAAACAAAAAATGACATCAACTGGTCGTGGTAGTGCTTCAATTTGTCCTACGAGGTAAAGCAGAGTCTGAACAGCATGGTCTGGGGTGTGGTGACGTCGGCTACAGCCAGCTCCTGCCCGTCGCTCAGCCCCAGCTCTGGAAAGAACACGTTCACAGGATAAATGAGTCAGAACATTCACAGTCCCGTCATGTGTCGTGGACTCTGGCCAGTTCGAGGCGTGTGCTGTGCAGATTGTGGGACATATTTGGTATAAATTAATAAAAAAAAAGAACTCACCCTTCAGAGTCTTGGAGAGATTTGGTCGTGTCCTCTGTTCAATTGAAGCAACAGACTGCACAAAAAAATAAAACAAAACATAACTTAGGGCTGTAAACATAACTGAACAGGCCCTCGCACAAACATGTCAGGGTGTGGAGCCACCGCAATGGCTCCAGAGAGAGGCCACTAATAATTTGTTAATTTAAAGCAAATGTTTCATGTCAATGAAACAATGTTTGTCACTGAAAGCGAGTTTCTCGTTGCCAGTAGGTGGCGCAATGACTGGTTTCAATCACTGTGGACTAATTGGCACAAAAAGGAAGATGGAAAAAGAATAGAGACAAAGGCAGAATTCGGCTGTGTGCAAATTTTTTGCTAACATACTTTTGGCCACTAGATGGTTGCCACGGTAACGACTTCTGTCTGGCATATACAATGTTTGTGGGGAAATTCTGAAAACTGTAGGACAAGTTTACATTTTAAAAATTTGCAGTGAAACGGACATAATCTAAAATGGTGGACTTCTTGTAGGACCAAAGACTCTTAAATTACCATGGTTGCCACAGTAACACGCATACAAATCAGTGTTCCCACACCTTGGTTTGACATCAAATTCAAGGACTTTTCCAGGACAAAATCCCTCAAATTCAAGGATTCAATGTGCTGCCTAAGATGGGAGGACAACTTGTAAGAGCGTCTTCCTCCATGACGGCGTCCACTTTTATTGAATTTGCAGCACACTCCGCATCTGGACAAGTGATTGTCCTCAGGATCTTGGTCAATCGTCTTTTGTCTTTGGTGAGACAGAGATCTTTGGAATTATCATTTCCCAGACATCACGTCATCATTTTCTCTCTCTTGCTTTAACTTTACTCGCTCATTGCGCTGCACGGAATCGAACGTCAAGGGCGGAGAGGGAGAGAGAGAGAGAGAGAGACAGTGGACAGTGTCCACAGCACCGCTAGTTATTATGACTGTGGGACGTTTGTCCTGCATAGGCCTCGTCTATGTACATCAAGCAATGCAGGGCGAGGAACAGTAGGTGGCGCCATCACAAACACGAGAGACAGAGACCGAAATATCAATTAAACGTCTTTGCACAAAATGCAACCCTTTCAGTGACCCATGTCTATTTAAAACTTTCCCAGGAACCATGGGAACCCTGTGGAACACCCTGAAATTCAGTCCAATCGCCAATTGTAATTGTCCAATTTCACAAGACGGGGTAAAAAATGAGGGTGAAAGCAGAGGTGATTTACCTGTAAATATAACGTCTTGTTCTTTCCTTCCACTGTTGCTGTTAATGCAGGTGATTTCATTTGTCTGGAAAAAATAAAAAGTATATAGCATTTCACTTTGTTAGTGAGGACAACTCGTCGCACCTAATGGCAAGTCAAAGAGCAAAACAACACATCATGACTGTAAACAAAGCTCCAGTGTGTTAGTTAGTCAGTTCATTAGTGATACTGCTGTGAATCATGATAATGAGGAAGGCAAAACCTACAGAGAAGAACTCTCAGTGAGGAAGTGAAGAACCTCCTGGAGTTTAGAGGACGGAGCAAAGTGCAAGTCCAGAGGTATTTGGCTGCAGGCCGAGCAGTTTTCCTGCGGTGAGAGTGAACATCGACAAACACTTTAATCACTGTAGCAAACACGAATTAAAAGTAATATCTCCTCTCTGACTTTGTCACTCCACAGAAAAACGTGAGACGAACCATTGATTAAAAGATAAATTAGCTTTAAAAACATGTCAAAATCAGACGTCTGGGACACATGTCCACTGGAGAGCCCAACACACACACAAGTGTTATCCCAAACCGTAACCACAACAGAATACAGATCTTAGCCCTAAACCTAACCAGTTCCTCACGAACGAGGTTCTGTGTCATCGGGACCAGGCTTTGGTCTCCATGAGGACTACTGGTCCTGACAAGGTCATTGTTCAAGCCAGAAAAAAAGGTCCTGAAGAGGCAACAAATACAAGAACACACGCTTTAGTGGGGACCAAAGCAGGTGAACGTCGCTGTGCGTGACTGTTTGTATATTAACGTCAAAGTGACATTTTCACCACTGTGGCCGCAGTATAACGACAAAATTGTACACAAACAAAGAGCTGGTTGAGCTACAGTCCTGCTCTCCTAAGTGGTACTGCAACCTCACCACAGCAGGAGTCCGCTCTTATTCTCTACTTCATTTCCTCATCTTTTGGAATTTTAAATGAAGTGGCAGAGATTTGATGTGAGACGTTTTTAGGGACAAAACATCTCAGCTAGTCAGTAAACAAAGACAGCAGTGCAGGAGCAGGTGCAGTGAACCCGTGATTAAAGCTTGTTGAGGGTTTTTTTTATAATTGTACATGTTTTCAAGAGGATATTTTTAGACATGACAGACGACTGGAGAGGAACTGTTTTCAGTCCTTACTCCATAATTCTTAGCTCCCAAGTTGTAATTTGCATGTTCTCAACCACTATTTTCTAACATACAGTATAAAACTGCATTTGCTGTACTTTTACCCGTAAAAGCACGAACCTTTCGCTCTGCCTCAAAAGTGTACGTGTACAGGCCGTCAACGTCGTTGAACACCATGTAGTTATTGAGAGGTATGTAGGCACTGCAGGTGGAAAAAAAAACAAGACAAGGTAAAACCGACAGGCAGATGGAAGAAATATTCATATTGTTGTCAAGGAAAACCCCGTAAACTCACCTTGACGCTAACTTGAAAACCTCGGTTGCGCAAGCAGCTTTATCAGATAAAACAGGGAGAGAAAGTTACACCTGAGAAACAGATGTCTGCTGTGTGTGAATCATTAATTTGCAATGAATTGCAAATATCTATCACATCTATTGAATGCTTAAATGGCTTTCACTGCCACAATCTTATTTATCATATGCAGTATCTCACCAGCAATGACAGCATTTGTAGACGCTACAGCGGGGATTATCCTCTTAACAACACCTGCAACATTTGAACAGGTCACAGATCATGTGTCTCAGTTACATTAAACAATGATATAAAGACAGACAAATACTTTTACATGAGAAGGGCTGGGTATCACTGCTAACATCAATGCACTTATGATATAATATGACCACAGGTGACAGGTGTTTTGAGGTGACAACAGAGGACACACACAAACAAACACAATTGTCCTCCTGAGAGAAGAATCAAGACACCAAAGCATCAGAAAAGCAGCGTGTGGAAGTCTTTCTGTTTCTACACCACAAACAACAAAGTAACAATCAAATAAACTGTGCTGTCAGCTCACAGTCACCACACGCAACACGATTGCAATCAAGTATCAAGTGACTGCAATGGTCTCGCGGGATTTGTGCTGAGGATACAGGAAAAGTCGAATTAAAAGACAAATGTAAGGATTTTATGAATCGATATCGGATCTTCCAGAATATTTCTGTGAAACCTAACATTCAGAGACATTTCCATGAGAGACACGACTGATAAATGAATCCCAACTTAATTGTATGCACATGTTATTTAATAAATCTTAAGTAAAAGGCTGGGGGGGAAAACAAACTTCTGCAAATCTTATTACATTTAGGTTTGGTCAAAAAATGTTGACTGTTGTTTTCAGAACCAAAATAAGTCAGCATTTTAATAATATCTTTGAAATATGGAGAAAGAAAAGCAGAAAATACTCAAATTTAAGAAGCTGAGAACTCATATTAGTTCCAATCAATAATCATAATACCTGACAGTTATCATCTATTCATCTATTGACAATTGAATAATCATCACAGCGCGAGTTAAATATACCTTGACATGTTTCCCAGTGAAAGTGTAATAAATGAAATGTAGTAAATGAACTCACCCTGGGTGAGTCTATACGTGACTCCTGTTATGTTAAACTCCGCTGCCCTCTCCAGAGATCGCTGGTACACCCACTGGATATGATTGGGGTCGTCTCCATCCAGAGCCACACCGTCTGAACATAAACACGCACACACACACACGCACACACACACAAAACTAATACGTTTCACATGTGAGACGGCAGGGTTTATTGAACTTCAACATCGCAGAGCAGATTAAACAGTTCATACCTCCAAAGGGAGTCTCCTTAGGCCACAGCAATATCCGCACATACTCAATGCAGTGTTCTGGCAACCGAGGCATGGAGGCGATTGTACACATGGGGAAGTTGACCTACAGAGACGGGTGTATTTTAGAAAAAACTGAGCGTGAACTCTTTCTGTACGGCTGGAGGGCCACACTGGATGTGTGGAAGTGTGTGACGGCTGATCCGTTGTTCAAGTCAGGGTGGAAAAATCCCCCTTTTTTTTTGCTTCTGTGAAATATGTTTCAGGGTACATTTTGTACCACATATCCACAGCAATTTTTATCACATGTTTCAGGGAACTCCGTACCCGTTTTAAGACTTTTATAAGACCTGTTTTTAATAGAAATAAGAATGAAAATGAATGCCAACTGCATTGAGGATGTAACAGTATGAATTCAAAACCAAGGAAATGTGTTATTTAACAAATATCTGTAATCCTGTAACATGTTTGTGAATTGTAATTTCAGATGTTTCACAGGCATTTTTGCCACAAGCCTGTTGCTATGTTTTTTGTCAGAGGGTTTGCTTGTGAAAAATTAATACTTTAATAAATACCCCCAAATATTCCCTTCCACTCAAGTAAATGCCAGGGCTACACATCCACCTGCCCTGCAGATAGTTCACAATAAAGCTCTGTTGAATGGATTCAGGGAGCTCAAACACTGGGGTGCTTTTACTTTGAAATGGGTACAGAAAGTGTTGAGATGTTTTTATGTCGTCATGTTTTATAAAGGGCACCCAAAAATACACTCTGTGACACACACTGCCTTTACAAACTGTTCATTGTCTGATTTTGAAAAATGCCAAGTAGTGGACTGAGAGCTGAGTGAGGGAGGGAGAGTAGATACCTGAAAAGTGGTTTAGGGGTTTGGTTTCACTTTAAACACTGTGCTATAAAAAAAATTCACTTCACCTGAGGAGGATAAAGCTCAAGTGTGCAGTCGATGCACGCTGTCATGCCGGGTAAAATGACTCTGGCGTTGCCTTTAAATCCCTCAGTCCCACCATCAATTAAAGGAATGATGGAGCCCTGATCCAAGACACCGTCCTCATACACCAGCAACGACAGCTACGCGGGCAAAACAACACGGTAAATTCAATTAAACCAATAACTGAGCACAAAAATCACTCGAGGAAAATCTACCAGCATCAGTCAAGAGGAGAATGAGGACTAAAACTGCAGTGAATGTGAAGAACCTACCAGCATACCGTTCAGCCACCTCCTGGCAACTACAGAGTCCAGGCCACAGACGATTATGTGGAATTCTAGATGAAAATGGAATGATGAAAACATGCAATCTTTAAATCTGCGGTCATGATGCATTCCAGCCAATAGGGGCGTAACAGATTCTTGCGGAGCAACATTTCGTAATGTAAAACCAGAATGTGCGTCGCAGGACTGAAGAATGAATCCCAATCTAATTATTTTTGGTTATGTGAGCAGTGCAGAGTGGAGCCAATGTTCTGTCGAGTAATCAGGCAAAAGCAGTAAATTTAAGTCTGTTCAGTGTCTCTTTTTGGACTGAAGTAGTTTGTCACATAATGATAATTACTGTGGTTTAAAACAGTAAGCTCAGTATCCTACATGGCTCAGAGCAATGTTGTTTTTCAGTTTATTATGATTTATTGAGCCCCAGTCCCAAGTGCACCTGAGTCTCGTTGTATGTTCAGTACAACCACAAACAAGCGTTTCTTACGAAAAGGAAACGAAAAGCCACATACTCACGTCTGTAAAATGTTTCATCCAAGTCTTGGATTTTCTTAAAATGTCTGCACAGAGCATTTAAGGACAGATTCACACAGATCTTGCATAATGAAATGCTCCAAATAAAGATTACAGAAGCATTTTTGTTATCACAATTACATTGTCAGAGTCTGTCACCTACCACGTTAGGTCCAACACGTTGTTTTTATTTAGATTATGAATTATTAGGGGTTGAACGATGCTCAATATCCATGGTTTGCAGCTCAGACAGTTTTTAAATCTTTAATTTATTTTCCTGTTTTATATTGAGTTGCAGCTACTCTTTCACTCCTATTATTGGCTCTAACAATCTTGTTAGGGCTGCAACTACGGATACTTTTCATAGTTTTGTATTTTCTCAATTAATCGATTACTTACTTGGTCCAAAACTATTACTTCTGTTCAGTTTCTAATGATTTATTTGTCATATGCAGCAAAGAAACAATTAATATTCACATTTAAGAAGCTGAAATATCAGAGAGCTTGTTTTATTTCTCAGAAAGAAGAGACTCAAACCAGTGAATTGATTGTCAAAATGGTTGACAACCAATTCATTGTTGCAGCCCTACTCGTTTTGCATTGAAAGATCTTATTTTATACTCTAAATTCAACAATCTTGCAACATTTTCTGAACCTCTGACACTCTGTCCATTACTGTCAAAAGGATACGGGACGACACGGCATCCAGGTACTCGGCTGTTGATGAAATCTGCTGCGACATCTGCCTTAGGCTGACCCACATCGTTTGGCCTAGTCAAAAATGAAAAAACAAAACAATTAAGAATAAGCATTTACTTGTCTAATTGAACATAGGTCGAAGGGCTGTCACTTGGAGATGCAGGCCTACAGTACACGATATATATGTAAAAAGAGAGCCACCTTCTACACCAATCAGTTTGACAGACTTGTTTCTGACAAATAATATCAGAAATTAAACTGTTCACCTTGATTATCAACATAGAACTGATGTAACACATCAATTACATTTCAATTAAAAGTTATTTCCCATTTCTTTTGAACTTGTTTTTTCTTTAAAAAGTGTCAGCCATGACAGGTTATAAACATTAAACTGAATGTATTCTTTCCATGATACTGACCTGAAGAGGAATTGTCGATTCAGGTTAGAAACATCAATCGTGTCCATGTCAACAACGTGGATGTTGTGAAAGCCGGACAAAGCCTAAGAGGAATTAAAAGTAAGAAAAATATTTAAGTTTGAGACTTAAAGAGAAAAATGTAAGACATTTTATTTTCATATTCACATAAAAGTGATAATACCAGGTCTTTAAGCAGCTCACATCCCAGACCACCAGCCCCGATAAGCAGGATTCTGCAGGTTTCCAACATAAACTGCAGCGACTGTGGTGAGAAATGACAGGCATTACACCGAATATTTAGAGTATTACAAAAAACATGGTATGCCATTGGCTGGGCAGGGAGAATACAACTGTTACCTCTTTGCTTGGTTCAAAGTCTGGATGTGTGAAAGGCCCAGATCGCTCCAGAAACTTCTTGATATGATTCCATCGACCACTCCATTCACAGACGGGGCCATTTCCTCCATCAACCATCATACTGAAGACAACAACGAGAACCTTTAGATGGTGGGACATAAGCAGTGGCCACTGCATACAGACATCATGCACAAAAAATGAGGTGAGGGTGGCGTTCGTGGCTCACAGCAGATGTGTCGCAGTTTCCCTTGATGTTAGTTAGCATCTGCCCATACACAAATTGACATAATATACTATTTGTTCCTATAAACCACGCCTGATTTCCACATTTATATGTTATTGTTATAACATATGTATCCCCAGGCTATATGAAGTTATAGCATTAGAATATACTGTATATGATATACTTATAGTTGAATTTTCAGTTGATTTCAGCCAATATGATTTATTAAACGTATAAATAACTATGTCCTTTCTTTTTTTACCTCAAGTACACCAACAAGCAACTTAATTAGGTACACATGCTCAACTGCTTGTCAATGTAAGTATTTAATATCAGCAAAATTTTGAATTATTTCTGAATTATTTCCACTGATCTACTGGGATTTTAACAATTTAATCTCTAAGAGGTTAACAGAGAATTGTATGAAAAAGGGAAAATATCCACTCTATATGAGGTTTTACTGTACCTAATAAAGTGACCAGTGTGTGTAAACTCAATGTATAAATGAGTGTATGGTAAAAAGGTGTTGTATAAAATGCTTTGAGTGGTCATCAAGACTACAAAAGAGCTATGTTAATACAGACAATTTACAATATATGATTATTACATACAATCAAACTGTGGATGTATGAAAATATAGGTTTAAATCAAAGTTATAAGTATAACTCTCCACTTCATATCAAGTTATAATGGGAAGTGGCCCATGACCTCCTCTACCTTTAGATAGATTATAGGCAGAATAATGTTACTAAATATTATTATTAGTTATTGTCATACACAGTGAGCAATATTATACATTAGGTTATATATATAACTTTATTATTTAATACAAATGTTATATATGAGCTTGCTTCGTGTTTTTAGTACAGTTTAGTACAGTCCATATTAATTTATTTTTACTGTCAACTGTATCATTCCATATCATAACAAACACTTTTACTTTGAAATTCTGTGAAATATCATCGTGATTTTAATTTACCACATGCATTAGTTTATGCAGTTGAACATCATATAATAAATACCTGTAGTAAAACATTTGAATTAAAAAAATATTATTATGTTTTCCACCTTTTTGTCAATGTCAAGCATTTATTCCCACATAAACGTAACATTTCACACATGCAAAATTACAATACGCACATATATTACCTCTGCGTATGGGTAATTTTAAATATAATTATGATTTAATTGGCTTATCCAGGAAAATACAGTACATTGTCACTCTCTCAGCTGCTACGAGGCTATGGTAATGAGCTAACATGTCAACAACAGAGTTAAAACCCCCTGTAACCTTGAATAATGGTGAATAACACCACACAATTATAGGTATATGGAAGAGGTAGCTGCTAAATCTCCTCAATACAAGCTCACTTTTCTTAATTTCGTTTACAACCAGAGCATGAAGCTTTTCCCTGAGCTAGCTAGCCAGCGAGCTAACGGCTACCTCCGGTGCTGTCAACCTCAAGCCTCCACCTGGAAAGCTTCTACCGTTTCATCACTAACTTTTCAGTCAGCTCCACTACTCTGCTTCTTTTCTTCTCCCTAAAACAGAGAATAAAAGGAGTTCATTCATTCGTGCGGCGCTTTCGCAGGTTAGTGGGGGTGTGAAAGCACATTTTTTTCCGGTCAGTTATTGACAGTTTTTTCTCTGATTGTTTCTTTGGCAGCTACTTACGGCTCATCCGCGTCCGCCATATTTGGAAATTTAGCCGCGTTCGAGTGTCGGAGTTGACGGTCGTAAATCCAAAGATCTTTCCCAGCAGTCATGTCAAAAATAGTGCAAAATGTATCGTTTGTTTGGGGTTTTGTTTTCGGACCCTGTTTTAACTTTGGACTGATAAAGTCACTGTTTATTTTCGTACTGTCCCAAGTTATAGATGATAACAAACATGAAACGCTGTCAAAGCTGTAGCTATGTAGTTTCGAAGGTTTTGATATTTCCGATAGTCATGAAAGCAGCGCCGTCGACAGTCTGCGATTACACTAAACAACCAACAGGTGGCAGCGTTTATCCTTTGTTTTTGTGGTGTGGCGCTGGTGAACTGGGCAAACACAATGTGCATTGTATTTCCATGATGAAACAATGTATTTTATGCGTATTAGTACAGATATATCAATGAATTTATTGATTTATTTTATTTATTGACATTTCCTTTCCAAGTTTTAGACACACTGGTTTCCATTAGGCCTGAAACAATTGCTCGATTAATTAATTGATTACTAAATTACTATTTTTTTTTTATCATCGATTAGTCTGTTTGAGGGTTTTTTTCATTTTTCCAGCTTCTTAAATGTGAATATTGTCTGATTTTCATTTGTTCCATATAACAAATAAATTGTTTGTGGACAAAAGAAGACATTTGAGAACATCATTATTTCCAGGTTTGGAAAACAGCGATCAACATTTTCTGATATTTCGTGGACCAAACGATTACTTAATACATTTATTGAGAAAATAATTGTTAGTTGCAGCCCCAAATAGGCATTAAACTTAAATAAACCATTCCATTCTAGTTAGTGAATCAAAACATTTTCTGATTTTTCTGTGGCTATTCTTGATTGATCATATTAAGTAAAATTAACTAATTCTCTAATTTACCCAAATGTACATAATTCACACAACCATTTATTCTCTGAGCATTATTTAAAACTGCTCATTTCCAGGGCACAACCTCAGACTTCTTTATAAGTTGACTACAAAACATTAAATTCATCTTAATTATTTTCCATTCAAGACTTATTTGGCCAGACAAGAAGACACACCAAGAGACAAAATAAAAAGCCAGAGCTATTTACATAATTTTTCTTTGTGTTTTTTTTTTATTAATATGCCCTCTTCATTAAAATTCATTATTATTATTACAAATGTGCTCCTCTGAGTTGCGTTCGCTGGGCACTGAGCAGGAAATTGAGACCCTGTTATTTATGTTTAACGATTTGACAAGTGAGCAGCGCTCCCTCGAGTACGTGATTTACTGTGTTCAAATGAACCTCGGTGTTCTTCATCTCTCATTACAGAGTGATTAATAAAGCGGAGATGGGCTTCTGTGTGTGTTTTAAGAGACTGTGAAGTGTCTGTGAACATAATTAAACCACCTGCTTCACCCCCTGTTTTATTAAAGGGAAGGTGGAGGACTTACCTTTAACAGAGGTCACCAAAGAAGCTGGTTTAATGAGTGGATTAATTCCACGTGTGAAAGTGCATTCATACATATTTTACCCAGCTTTTCTTTGATTTTAATGGTTTGACGACACTTTAAGTGAGCTGGGGTTTTTTTTCATCTAGAGATTTTTAATGAGATGTTCCATATGACAGCGTCCAAAAACTGATAACTAAAAATAACTTCTGTGGCTGTGTCCTTCATAGATGACTGCCTGCCATCCCATCTCACTCGCTCTGTCTCTTTCTTTCTATAAAATGAAGACTGAGTCCTATGACACATCGTAGGGATGGCTCGTTCCCATTTTGTTTGATATCAGTACCAATATCATAACCTTGAGTATCTACCAGTATCATAACCTTGAGTATCTACCAATATCATAACCTTGAGTATCTATCAATATTACAACCTTGAGCATCTATCAATACCGAAACCAATATCAGACCCTTGGGTATCTATTGATACCAATACCAATATCACATCTATCAATATAAATATCATGACCATGAATATCTACCAATACGGATACCAATATCAGAACCTCTAGCACCTATCAATACCAATATCACGACCTTGAGCATATATTAATATAAATATCATGACCTTGAAAATCCATCAATTCCGATACCAATATTGCGACCTTGAGTATCTATCGATACCAATATCACAATCTTGAGTATCTATTGATACTGATACCAATATCACAACTTTATTTATCTATCGACATCTATCAATACCAGTAGCAATTTCACAACCGCACATTCATCATCAATGTGTTTATTTTGTAAGTATTCTCATACATTTTATTGTGAAAGGGGCAACAGACTGTATAAATCTACAGGGAGAATTGGATGTAAAGTAGGGCAGGAGAAGAGGAGAAAGTCAGATGTGTCTTCCAGTGCTGACATATTTGTATAGATTCCACAGAAATGCCATCTGTCATTTTCGTACCTGAAGCAGCGACACAGTGAATGTCAGTGCTGTGCCTTTGACGTGACCCAGCTCTCTGCCATCCATCAACGCCAAAGTCAGTGAAAAATGTGTCCTCGCAGAGATTGAAGGGTCCACCGTTGAATAGATGGTTTCTCAAGAAACTCAACAAGAATAACTAGGACAGCGGCTGTAAAGGGGCTACATTTACCACAGTGGGGTCAAGAATATGTCCATGTAGCATCCATGTACCTCGATTAAAGACTTTGTTGTGTACTAGAAGTCGATTGATATGGGTTTTTCAATAGCTGATGCAGATGTTAATAAATCTTCCTCACTTGCAGACAGTGTTTCTACAGCGCTACTGCGCCACATACAGGCCTGGCATATGTACTACACAGTGTTTAGAGACGTTCTAATGCTGCGTTTTTTAACGTGGATTTAATTAATGATGCCGTGTTTTTGAAAAACCCTTTAAAAATGTAAAAACGTTAAAAGTAGTTCTGTTTCCGTGTGGATTGAGCCTTAACAGTCTTAGTTGTGTGTGTGTGAATATTTCTGAGTGGATAAATGTTGTTTTCTAAAGTGCTTTATGCTGAATTTTATATGCATGCAAAGTGCAATATAAATAAATCAGAGCAGTCGATGAGTGATAACTGTGGCCGGTCCTCTTTTTTTCCTTTCATCTGACAAAAGAAAATATATATTAATAACAAATTATGCAATTATAGTCATAGATAGATGTAGGTAGGTAGATAGATAAATATGTAGATATGAAGGTAGCTAGAGAGAGACAGAGAAAGGTAAGTAGGTAGGTAGGTAGAGAGAGACAGAGATAGGTAGGTAGGTATATAAATAGGCAGGTAGTTAGGTAGTTATATAAATATGTAGGTAGGTAGGTAGGTAGGTAGGTATATAAATAGGTACGTAGCTATATAAATAGGTAGGTAGGTAGGTAGGTAGGTATATAACTATGTAGGTAGGCAGATGGATAGATATGTAGTTATGTAGACTGACAGACGGATGAAAATAACACATCTGTTGGAATATGATCCTCAGAGGAGCTTTTTTGTTTGTGTGTAAATCTCATTCCCTCCCTGACACACGCTGGCCTCATACATCTGCATCTCCGTTTGCCATGTGATGGCTTTTTGTCAGTGACGTCCAAAGTGGTGTTGATTGTGCTAATGATAATGTGTCACGGCGAAGCGTCCCATGTCGGAGCGCAGCTGAGAGCCACGAGACAAGGAGACGCTCCTGTGTGGATGTTGTGTTGTGCTGTAGTGTGTAAGTGATTGATGACTCTCTCGGCTGAAGTGCTTTGATTAAGACTCCGGTGATTTATCACCACTGCTCACAATGTAATTAAACTCCATATATACCCTCAACAAAACAGTGTTGTCTTGCCACATGATTGCAATATGAGCGAGTGTGTGTATTTGTAGGCAATTGTGTGTTATCGGCTTCCATTTATACATCACATATTGCAAAGGACGTTCTAAATCGTCTCTAAAGTCTGTGTCTGAATAGATTTCCCGCCAATTTTTTTGTATTAAAATAGAAAATGTGATGCACGTTATGTCTTATCAAACTATTTTATGTGTGATTGATGTGTTTACCTTTGCCTTAAAAAAACATGGAGAGCATTGAGTTCCCCTTTAATATGGTTAACCATAATATCTTGCTTTCTAGACTCTCAACATTCAATTTTTCAGTACAGTCACTGTCTTGGTTTGAGTCGTGTTTAAAATTTCGTGAACATTAGGTTGAAACAGGAATCCCACAAGGAACTATGCTGGACCCACTTCTTTTTCGCTTAAACATTAATAACTTGGCAGAAATGTACAATGTTTATGCAGTTGTACATGCAGCTAGAAAAAACAGTGCTGCTGTTGCAGATAAGCTAACAAAAAAAAACCTGGATGAAGTATCAGCTTGGCCCGGTGCCTCCTGTTTAACACCACACGTCAGGAAAACAAAAACCCATCTGTTTCTCTATTAAAAAGCTGTCAGCAACAGAGTCACTGAACGTCAGGTGTAGTTATTTATTTATTTAAGTATAATGCTTATTTACTATAATTATTCATCACATATGACTCCAGTTATGAAGAGCAATATCCCCATCTTTTTCTACCCTCGAGAGAGGCAGTCATCCAGAAACTGCCTCATGTTAAACTCATGTTAGCTGCAGATTGACTTGACTTGGCAAATCATTACACTGAACAATAATAAAAAAAATCTTTAAAAAAACATTGAAGTTTTCCATGCACGCAGAGGGAATGACAGCTCAGGAGACACAGGATCAAAAGAGCTGAGTAAGAACATTCAGATGCCAAATCTTTGAGTCACAGTCCCACCAGTGACTAATCTGACTTTATTGCCCATCATCACTTGTCAAGAAGTAAAATAATAGTTCAGCACTTTTGGAAATACGCTTATTCTGCTTTAAGGACTGTCTTCTGCACGTGGTTCAGCACTTCTTCTCCAATATGTGCCTTATTAAAAGGTACATTGTGTAGAATTCAGCTACATTTATTGGTGAAGTTGCACACTCAGACAAATGAATCATGGCATAGTTAATGATTCACATCTATTTGAGTTTATTTAAATATTCATACGTTAAAAAATAAAAAATAAATGTTATAATCCCAAAATTTTAATCCAATTCCTTAGACCAGTGTTTCTCAAACCTTTTATACCAAGTACCACCTGAGAAAATATTGAGCTCTTGAAGGAACACCATTATTACTGGTATAGTGAAATTAGATTAAGATGGAGTAAGAGATAAAAATGACTAATTATTATTATTTAACACACCCTGGTACATACAGTAGAACAGGGATCATACCACTAGTGGTACACGTACCACAGTTTGAGAACCATGGCCTTAGAATGTTTTAAATATGGCTCTAACTGTGAAACAACCAATTATTCATTGAGTTAAAATATATGACAACAGAAGGAGAACCTTAAGACGCTGGTGTGGAATTTTCCTTCAGCCGTTTCAACTGCCTTTATTCCTGCGCTGTACTTCCTACATCCTGTCCTCCTCAGCCGACTTCCTGCTCTGCCATTCCTACGACCTTCCATCACTATTGTCCTGTTGTCTGTGTGCTGAGGAGAGACATTGTGGACTGAAGAGACAACATCCACTTTGTCAGCAGTCATCCAGGAATTTCCTCACAGGAGTGAAACACACCTAAGAGAGCGGTGGACCACAGATAGTTCAAGGTTTACATTTGTCATCTACAAAGAGTAAAGAACCGGGAGAAAGCTGTGGCCACGACTCCCAACATCACCAATCCTCACGAATCTTACCGACCATTTTATTTGTGGCTTGTTTCCTTTACATTTAAATGACAGTTTATTAAATGGCCTCTAGGGAGCAAAACCACTGCGATCATCAGTTACATCAATATGTATTTTCCTGAAGAGTTTATGGTCTCAATTGCCAGTTTCAGGTGTTCTTCAAAAGAAGGTGATGTGAATTTAATAAATTATCTTCTCATTTAGATGATGAAAGTATGTCACATATGAGTGGACATTGTGTGATTGAAACAGGTATTCTCCATTAGGGAAGGTTGTGGTACTTTTCCGTTGTTTTCCATTACTTCATAGTACCTCCTCAATAAGGGCAGGGTCATCAAAGCATGGCTGCACAAAACTGCCATGACGTTGTTTTATACGCGCCACAAACACACAAACTAGTGTTTTTTCGGTGTAACTGAATCATTAGAATAAGTTGAGATTTGTTCATAGAATCGTTCAGTTATTCCTGCATGACCGTCTGATACAGTCCCTGAACTGAAATATCACTGAACGGGTTGTGATTTGTCTCATGATCGCCGGCTTTCAGCAGTGCTGTCGCTAAATACACCAGACTCCTGTTAAATGTTGACATTTTAGACATTTCCTTTGCTAAATGTTGGAGATTTTCAGGATTTTTAAGTCTTTTTAACTGATCTACAGCTCGGCATTTTTTGATTTGATTCTTCCTCTTTGACCTATCAGATCAGAAGAGTCGAGCTAGTCGAGTAGAGCTGAGTAGTGCTAGAACTGTACTGACATAGTGCCAGTCAGATCTCAAATATTGACCCTTCAGAAACGGGAGTTTGAAGATAACGCCACTACATTGTTTTATAGTTTAATAGGGTATAAACACAATATAGTGGTAACTTCTGGATTTAAACTACACTGGCAAACGTAGAATGCCACCTCGGACAGGGAGGGTTCAAGGAACACTGGAGAAAAGGTTCTTCAAATCAGATCCTGCAAAAATCCAGGTAGCAAAGCAACAAAATCGAAATGAGTGTCATGAGGGTTAAGGTGTGTCACGTTCCACAACGTGTCAATATACCACATAAACAGTTGTGATTTATGAGCGCGAAGCCACTTTGTTTTGTCTGCACTGTTCCCACCCTGAGGATTAACCCTGAGGGACTTCCTCAACCCTGCATTTTATGTTCTAGTCTTTCCTCTGCAGAGCACGGGGCAGGGTG
Organism: Solea solea; assembly: GCF_958295425.1. NCBI lineage: Eukaryota > Metazoa > Chordata > Actinopteri > Pleuronectiformes > Soleidae > Solea > Solea solea. The sequence goes on from NC_081139.1 coordinate 26,435,723, forward strand.
GAGCTTAAGGAAGTGGGGTATATCCTTCCTTTCCACTCAGAATGGACGAGGAGAGAGGCTGGAGGCTCGGAGGGCTCGCGCCCTGGTGCTTCTCACAACGTGCACCGCGTATCTCCTCTGTCATTGCACTGATTTCTGCAGCAGATTTTATCGTAAAGGGCTACAAGTGAAAGTCATTTGAAACAGTCACAGGAGATAAAGTATCTTTAAAAACCTCTCTCTTTAAACGCTTTAGAGTAACACACAGCGTTGCAGCTTGGCAGCATTTAATGTGAAACTGCCGGTGAGATTTACAGTATTACAGTGACATCTTCATGAAAACATGTTGTTCTGTCATCGCAGAGTAGCAGTTTTGTCGTTTTCTCTGCTGCATCGCTGTAAATTAGATTCCATCAATAAGTCATATTTTATGTGCTTTCATAATATAATACATAATGAAATGAGCGGTAACATTGATATTAATTTTTCACTTGGCTTTACACAAAGTGGCTCCCTGCAGCGGGCACCATATTACTCATGTCGACACATAAAACACTGATGATTATTACCCGTTTGGAATTTCCTTGCCATTAAATCTTTATGGCTGCTGCACATCTGTGTGCAACGGTAACACGTCATACTTTAATGAAGGAAATTCATCACTGCGCAAGTTCGGGGTTTATGTAGGAGGTTGTGTTTTCATCAGTGTGGGTTTATCTATAAGTTTGAGCAACTTTCTGTCAGACAATTTCTGACGGATCAATCGCTTTAGGTGATTGAATTGGTAAGAATCTCCCCACAGCTGCTGTTTACAAGCTGAGAAATGAAGGTTTAATGAGTGTTTTATTCCATTAATTGATTATTAATCCATTACGAAATTAATTATCAACTATCCGTTAATCAATTAATTTGGTTTGTGGACCAAACAAGATTAACATTTTTCAACATTTTAACAACAAGATCAACAACAAAGCAGTACAAATGGGGGATCGGTTTAAATGAAGTGTGTCTATCTTTGCTATGCTAGGTGGCGAATGTGGCTAGTTGTTAGCAGGTCTTCCTATCATTTACTAACTTAAAAATATCAAATTCTTTCAGCTGGCAGAGCAATAGAAAAGTCTTCTTGTCAGAACAACAAACTCAAAATCTTGAAATTCCCCGTTTTTTTGTTGCTGTTTTTTTTCTGTGAAACGACTTCTTCTGTTGCTAATCACCCAGGTTAGCTTGAGTCCAACTGAAGCTATACATGTATGAAGCTTCTGTATGACAATGACAATAAAGAATCTGCTGTTTTCTAACATAAAACATGTGTGAAGAGGATTCTGTATCTGCTTTACACGATCCTCAGCAAAATAAGTCACAATATGCAGAAGACAAAGTGCTTTTGATTCAAATGTATGTTTGTAACAATAAGAAATGTTACTGCAGAAACTCATCCATCTCATGCATCCATCTCACTGTAATAACCAAGCAAAATATTCTGTACTATGCTTACATGCTGACACCTGTTTTAATATTTAATTGGACATATTCTTGCTGAACCAGGCAATGCATCGCTGGTCCGTAGTACCGTTGTAATCACAGTAGTAAACAAAGGTTTTTACAGCGTGCATATCCTGTAAAACGCCACCTAAACACTACAGAGCACTGGATTCAATAAGAAGGTGAACAGGGATTAGCACTGTACGCTAATATACTGTAATAACTGGACTTTCACCCTAATTTTAAATGCTTCGTCCTAATGACACCAAAAAAGTAAAAGCTACTTTCACAGCTAGAATCGCTCACGCACAGAATTAAAACTGTTTATTCCCTAACCTCTTCCCGTTTTACTTTACCTAACTTTTTATGTTTTCTATTAAGCTCTTCTCGATGACATAATAGCGGATCCCCCACTGCGTGTGTGAGCAGCAGGTCGTCCTGCACTGAGCTCCCACCCTTCGGTAATGAATCCATTAGAGTGCAACGAAAATGAGGCCTTAATTAAAAACAATTTGGATGCTAAATAATGGATTAAGCTGGTGGCCAAGTCGGTGTTTAGCAGCTCCTGTGGGCCACACAGTGAAAGAATGACTGTCCCATAATAATCCAACATAAAGAATACATTAAATTCATTAGCATCTGATGACGTTTATGGCTGTGATGCACCATTTGAACCTAACACCAATGTTATTAATAATGATAACAATAAAGTACAGCTTCAAAATGACTTATCCAAAATGTACGCACAGCCCAAATTAATGATGTAACAACTGTACTAAAATGATCCATAACCCATATTCCATAAAACCTGTATTAATATAAAAAGAACAGTGAAGACACAAAAGAGAGACACAAACCCGTCATCATTCATGTACTGAATGCACTCATAATAATAACAATGATAATGAATAAATTATACGAATGTGTCATCAGTTTCCAGTCAGTTCAATTTGCTTTATATATATATATTTGCTATATAACCTTAATTTTACTTGAAAGTCATATTGCAATAAAATGAGACGATGGTTAACAACAATTAACTTCATTCATTCATTAAATTTTAACTGCCTTATCCTCCACATGAGGGTCACTGGGGGCCTGGAGCCGACAATTAACATCCGACAACAATAAATACAAATAAGAAGCTGAGAAATTAAGGTTTCACTAGGGTTTTATTCCATAAATTGGTAATTAATCCGTAAAAAAATGTAAAGGGCATCTTAATGGTCTAGTACACATAGAAATTTAATAATTAGACTACTGTCCTTATCCCAGTATACAAGTACAAATTGGGAATCAGTTTATTGAATGAAGTGTGTCCACCTCTGCTAAAATACCCCCCTCTAGCTTATTAGCTTTAGCGGTTTCAGGTTTAGCATGTGGCTAGTTGTTAGCAGATCTTCCTAACATCTATTGACTTAAAAAATATAGCCAACATCAGGCTAGCCATTGTTAGCCACTGTTAGCAATTCCAGTTGATAACAGCACTGTACATGGTATTTTACACACAGACAACATGAATACTGATAAAAATGAAACACTACTTTGTGTACGACTCATTTACTGTGATGCAAATACAACAGGAGGCAAGGCAAGTTTATTTCTATAGCACCATTCATACACAGGGCAACTCAAAGTGCTTTACGAGAACATAGAAATACATAAAGAAAATCAATTAATAAACGCAAAATCAACATTAAAATTAAAATAGTCATGAGAGATAAAAGTGCGATTGGCCAATAAAAGGTGCATTTAAAAGACGATGAACTGATAACTAAGATGATTATTTAAGATTTTAAGAAAAAGCTGCAGTAAATAATAATGTTTTCAGGCCTGATTGAAATGCACTCCAGTCTGAGCGGAGCTCAGGTATTCAGGAAGTTTGTTCCACACATGAGGCGCAGAATAACTGAATGCTGCTTCACTTCAAACCTGTTCCTGATGATCTTAGAGCTCTGGGTGCTTCATCAAGAACTAATAAGTCTAGGATGTATTTTGGTCCAAGACCATTCAGTGCTTTGTTTCAGGAAGCATTCCATGTGTAAAGAACGCTCCATGACCTCAGAAATTACAATTTATGACTACTAATGGAAGACCCCATTAGTTGGATTAACACAATCATTGGATTTTTTGCTAATTATGTACGGACTGATATACACATGTGACATTTGTACGTACAGTATACGCTGCACACGTGCCGGGCAGCTGAGCCCTCGTCAGCCAAAACAAAGGATTATTCTTTCTCGCTCTTGTACTTGACATGATGACTCCATCACACGTCTGTGTCACCCAGCGTCACACTGACTGATTGTTTGTCCTGCTTGTGCCACTAAACCACCCAAAAGCTCAGGAAATTAAATGCACCGCAGAGGTAATAACAGAGAGTAAATCCTGGCTGGGGTTCGTCGTGTTGTGTTGTGGTGGCAGGTATTACCACGTTAAGCCCGGGCAGAGGGGAACATCACAGCCCAGCTTTCCCTCATTACACCTCATCTACAGGGGGATTTACCGCTTTTCCAAAAGGAAAAAAAAAGAAAGTTTCAGTCTGGGTCGTGTGGCGGGCAGTTCATGTCGGTGCACAGATCTCATCGAGATGAAATAGCCTCACGATGAAATAGCCTCACACAGTCTATTATATGTCCCTGAGTTTGCCGCACGAGATATGATGTGTTTGACCATGTAAGTGGGCTTTATGGAAATATTATAAATGATACCTAATTTACGTTCACTAGCCACTTGTTTAGGGAATATGTGTACCTAATAAATTGAACGAAGCTGAACATGTCGTGTGTTCAGATGTTCTGGTTGTAGCCGAAAGTCAGAATTTCCAAATTTAGATTTCCAAATTGGGAAGTCAACATGCTGTTAATACTGTAAAGATGTTCATGTTTCATAGATATAAAATAAGGGCTGGCTACATCGTGATACAGGAAACAATCAGGAGATTGTTAAAAATACTGGATCTCCAGGTGGTGCAACTGAGGAGCTGGAATACGGAAGTGTATTGCAACCAGCTTTTGTTGGATGTGTTGAGGAGCAAAAACAGACCTCGGAAAATAAAAATCGTCTAAAAACAGACCTTAAAAAATATATCGCAAAAGGAGACCCTGAAAATAAATCTTGTAAAAACAGACACGAAAATAAATCTCGTAAAAACAGCCTGTGGAAAAAAATCTTGTAAAAACAGATTCCAACAAAAATAAAAGAGCAAGCACAACAAAGATTTGCACAAGAAGAAATGGTGTATCTACATCTGCTGCGGCATGAGTTTGCAGAAATATTAGATTAATTCCGCGACAGTAAAGACTAAATGACTTTGGTGTCGGATATCGGCCTAAACGCAACCAATATATTGACATATTATTCAAACCCTACGACGTTGAGAAAAATAGCCTGTGTCCATCTTTATATCGAGACGTGACTGCGTGTGACATTCCCAGTAAATACTTCAACACCACATGTCTTAAGCAGCCCGTCTTGATCATATCTACATACCTAATACATTGAGTTGGCACCATGCGATTGACTGATCACATATTTGCATTATAAAAAGCAGTTTATCAAGTGGACCTAATAAATTGGCCGGTGAGAGTTATTTCACAAAAACTACAGCAAAACCCTGCAGTTTGATCAGATGTTCCCCTCCTGATCACAGCTGCCAAGGAACTGGTTAATAATGAAGTAGAAAATGAGATTATGCTAAATCATTACGTTTATAACTCTCTGCAGAAGCAGATAATGGTTCTGCTCGCGATCGTAACTGTCGGTGCAAAGTCACATGATGGCAGTTATGCGGTATCTAAAAGGAATAGTAAAAAAACAACAACATCAACAAAAACATGCTCAGAATTCAATAGCTGGTTTTAAATGAGAAAAAACTGCTTCTATTTATTTTCACAGCTGATGAATCATTTGGAATCTAGAGCATGTTCTTTAAAATATTGAAACATAATACAATATTGATCAAAACAAATCCATATTTTAATGTCAGAATGTTTTCACCACACCCTCCCTCATACTTGTACTTGTTATGTTATTTTAGTGTATGTATATGTGTGAAATAATTGAACAAATGCCTCCAAAAGTAAATTTAGATAGTAAAAATCAGAATACACTACTACTATTACGGTTATAAAATGCAAATTTCTGCAGGAACATATCAAAAAAGTTCCATATTTTAGTTAAAAATGAATACACCTTTGTTTTATTTACATTTTAACCTTTCTATCATGTCATCTTTTTACAGTTTTGAGTCTGTTATTTTTACCAAGTGTATATTTTTCTGTCAGTGGTTTTCATATCAGCCCATACAAGTTCCTACCATAATTTTATTTTATTTTTATGTTGTTTTCTTATATTTATGTGTTCAAATACATCGAATCCTTTATTAAACATTAAAAGCCAAAGAAATACACCCAAGTGTCTGCTATTGTGTACATGTATATACTGTATATGTGTCATACAAGCCCCATACAAGTTCCCACCATACTTTTATTTTATTTATTGTGTTATTTTCTCATATTTATGTGTGGGGAAAAAAGGAACGACAATGTAAATTTTAAAATCAGAATGATAGTTTTATGGTAGAACCTGACCTAAAACCAATCATTCATTAACACTGGAGGCAAAAAAAAGAGAGAGAATTACAGACCATTTATTCTTTATTAGCTTTATTAGCGACGATCACACAGAAAACCCACGTTCACTCACAGACGTCATGATGAGGATTTAACGCGTGGGACGGTGACATTGATAGAAGATCAATACAACTCCATCATGGCTGACGACTCACTCTCTTCTCCCTCCTAATAAACATCAACCGTTCACCACTTCATGATGAAAACCCACACGACTGACACTTCACAGGGTCAAGAATGAGACGTTAAACAGTTGTTGTGTTTTTGTGACTTAAAATACCTTGTTTGACACTGCTGTTAGCAGCAGCCAATGTCTACCAGATTACCAGGTTAACTCATCAAATGTGATGTTTCTTCAAGATCATCTGAGTAAAGATGTTCATGTTTCATAGATATAAAATAAGGGCTGGCTACATCGTGATACAGGAAACAATCAGGAGATTGTTAAAAATACTGGATCCCCAGGGGGTGCAACTGAGGAGCTGGAATACGGAAGCATATTGCAACCAGGATGTGTTGAGGAGCAAAAATTAATAAATTTCCATGGAACAGACCTCGGAAAAAAAAATTGTCTAAAAACAGACCTGAAAAAATATATCATAAAAGCAGACCCTGAAAATATATCTTGTAAAAACAGACCCCGAAAAAAAATCGTCTAAAAACAGACCTGAAAAAATATATCGTAAAAGCAGACCCTGAAAAGAAATCTCGTAAAAACAGACTGCGAAAAAAATCTAGTAAAAACATATTCCAAAAGAAATATCTCATAAAAAAGGCCCCCAAAAAATCGCGTAAAGAAAGACAGCAAAAGACCCGGAAAAAAAAATCTCGGAAAAACAGACCCGCAAAAAAACCTCTAGTAAAAACAGACCCAGAAAAAAAAATCTTGTAAAATCAAACCCCAAAGTTTTTTTCGTAAAAACAGACCGGAAAAAAAATCTCGTAAAAACAGACTGCGAAAAAAATCTAGTAAAAACATATTCCAAAAGAAATATCTCATAAAAAAGGCCCCCAAAAAATCGCGTAAAGAAAGACAGCAAAAGACCCGGAAAAAAAAATCTCGGAAAAACAGACCCGCAAAAAAACCTCTAGTAAAAACAGACCCAGAAAAAAAAATCTTGTAAAATCAAACCCCAAAGTTTTTTTCGTAAAAACAGACCCGGAAAAAAAATCTCGTAAACAAAGACCCACAAAAAATCCCGTAAATACAGACCCAGAAAAAAAATCTCATAAAAACAGTGCCGAGTAAAAATCCTGTAAAAACAGAGTCATTAAAAAAATTCAGAAGCATCATACTATATATGCTTGATATATATATATCGAGGCACAGAGTCTTGCTGAAACACAAAGATAAGAAAGGAAGTTATTTGTTCTCGAAGGTGGTCGTCAGATTGAGAAATGACACCGTGTGTCACAGGGAAGTGATAAAAATAAAAATGGACCCTGTATTTATTTCATTTTTTTTATTATCTTCATATCGCCTGAAACCAGTGAGATAAACAGAGAAATCCCTTAAGGTTTTCCCAGAGTGATTTATATATATATATATACTGTATATGAACCATATATAATGATAGCTGTCCAGTCTCAGGTGGATCAACACAACATAGGCTTTATAAAGTCGTTGTCTGCTGCTTCTGAAAAGCCTACAGTCATATACTACGTCTTGACTGCAGCCACACAGAGAAGCAGCAAAGCCTTTGTGTGTGTGTGTGGAGACGAGAAGAAGGTGAGAGACGGGAGAAACAGGAGCAATTAAAAGAAGCGGAGAGGAGCGATGGAGAAAGCTCCCTCTGGAGGCAGAACATAAATCAAATCCATGTATTTCTGAGAAGAAGAAGAAGAAGAGGAGGAAAGTGGTGTCAGAGGGAGAGGGCACCATCTGCCTCGCTGAATAAAGAAGTGCTCAACACTTGCATTTAAGCACATGCTCCAATGATATCACACACACACACACACACACGTATTGGATCAGGGCTGTTCCTGCTCACAGACAGGAGGTGTTGGGATTAACACCCTGATGTGGGTGAGAGCTGCTCTCCGCTGCAGTTCGCTGTCAAACACAGAACGTTATTATCACACACACACTTTAAAAAACCTCACACTCATTCACACAGAAACCACAGAACTTTCACTTTTTTAATTAAATCAGATCACACCCGCTTTCCTTTTCTTTCTTTTTTTACATTTCACTCTTATTTTACTACTCATCAAGTTTTTGAATGTAGGGTAGGGTTAACCCGAAAGGCCCTGCGATCCTTGCGCGTCATGGTCCTGTAGTATCTCACTTCACCATCGGGTGGCGGTACAAGTCTGGACACAGGGAACAGGACGCATACCCAACACACTCTTTGCGGATCCAAAATCTGGACTGCACGCGTAGCCCTAACCCTAATCCGCATCATGCGCACGATGCACGTCGGTATACCAGGGCCTTAAGCCTACCCTAACCCAGTGGAACAGTTCGGTACAGTACATATTTTTTTAACGTTTCGCATTTTTAGCGTGTCGCATTGCGCGTCTGATTGCACGGACCCTGGTATACTCACGCGTCAGGTTCCTGTAGTATCCTACTTCACCATCGGGTGGCGGTACCAGTCTGGACGCAGGGAATAGGACTAACTATGCTACAGCTCCCTCGGACACGTCCGGTTTGGGCGGCTCATCAGCTGAAAGGTCTGTTTGGCAGGGGAGTCGGGGTGTGAGTCGGTTCGAGGGTCGCCAGGTTCAGGCTTGGATGACTGTCCTTGGTGAGAACTTCTTCTGTTGTCGAAATGTTTTTCTGCTTGGTGAGCAGGGCTTAATACTCCACCTACCAGTGTTGGTTGTATACCAGGGCTTTAACCCTAACCCTAACCCAGTGGAACAGTTCGGTACAGTACGTATTTTTTTCCATTTGGAATAGTACCAAAAGAACCGGACCCGACTGTTCCATTTTTTTGTTACACAGTTCTAGCACAACTCGACTCAACTTGTTTTTTTTCTTTTCCATTAGGGACAGTAGCCAAAAGTTTAGACCTTATCCAAACAGAACTTTCCCAATATGATCTTTTTCTCTTTTGTGCTTGTTCCGAAGTGGTTAGCAGTGTGTGTGTGTGTTCCTCCGGGTTCTCCAGATTCCTCCGACAGTCCCAAAACCTGCAGGTTTGGGGATTAGACAAATTGGATGCTCTAAATTGACCATGTGAACCTGTGATGGACTGGCGACCTGTCCAGGGTGAAATCCGCCTTTCGCCCGCACTATGTCAGCTGGGGATTGGCACCATCATGTGCAGTGAAGCAGTAGAAGATGGATGGAAGAGATCATGTTAAACCTTAAAGGTTCAGACCTTCTTCACACGGAAACAGAACTTTCCCGAAATGATCTTTTTCTCTTTTGTTCTTAGGAAAGTTTTCTGTAAACAAAAATTTGGCGGTGACGTCACTCCAAGCGTCAAATTCCAAGTTTCGATGTTAGTGGAACGCAGCGTTGACATCACTTTACAGAGAAACAAAGAGTCCTGTGGAGCTGATGGGTTCAATCGCAGTTTGAATGTAACTTACATTTGTTCATGTTTAAAATGCGTTAAGTGGATTCCATTTCTTTTTTAAAAAAATTTCTCTTTTTCGTTTCGTTTCACATCCCGTTATTAAGTTGTCGCGATGCCTGTTTATATCCTCTGTGCGACACAAACATTGCTTTAACTGTTGTGTATCCCGTTTTTATTCCACCACATCCATTAAATCTACACATATATTTACATGACATTCGCAGACGCAGAGGCAACGTTTTGTGCTGCTGCTAAATTGAAATCATTGTGCTGATAAATGAGATTCAGAGGCTGTGATGTGATTTGTAAAAGTGTCACGAGTGTTTGATGGACTGTGTGTTTATGACGTGTTACTGTACGTCTAAGTGTATGCAAGCTGCTTAAGTGATGAAAAATCAATGTCACATTGTTGTTGTGATCCTGATTGGACAGAATGACATTGATGCCTTTTGTTATTAGCTTTGCTCGTCACATTGTTTCGACCTCTCTGGCAAAACAATGAACTGAGGGATTCGTGAAATTTGGTACAAAATTGAGGATAGGAATTTTAATTTCCAAGGAGATGATCTGACTTTTCCTTATATGCTAACATAAGTGGTTTTACTTGAAGTGTCTTACTGTAATGAAACGTTACCCATCACCTGTCCTCTTAAAGATACAATATGCAATATCTCTGCACCAAACTATGACAGACTAATGACATGTACAGTATTTAGTTTGAGTTGTGTATTCACAGTGGAGTGTTCGAAAACCCACAGGAAAGAAATCTGAATTTTTGAATTATTTCTATTCAAGATAATTGAAAAAAAAGCCCCGAAAACACACAGGGTAATTAAACGAGATAATTCCCATGATCCAATCCAACTTTCGTTGAAGAAAGAAAGCGCTGTGCATAAATAAAATAGAAAACATAGAAACACAGGACCTAAAAACATACAATAAGACAATAAAATAACTCCAGAAAATATAGAAAAATTTAAAAAAAAATCAATAAAAATCGATGTCTTTTGTTGCTGTTTTGATCGTGAATTACTGTGAAACTGCTCACACATCACTGGATGGACTGAATGAAATGTGGCATTAATCAATTTGTAGTGTACAAAGATTCATTTGTAGGAAAATAAAAGTTCAATGGTTTAGAACAATTTGGTTCCACAGGAGAAAAATGTGAAAAATTTCAAAAGTTCATCTGGTTATAGACAGTGGATAGAAGTGATCAAACACGTCGTCTTTCAACTGGAAGTCCTACTGCAGAAAGAAATAAGAAAAATATTTCTACAAAGTTAAATAATTGATTTAGGCTTATTTTACCATTGTGAAGATAATTTTTTACAGTGTGTGTGTGTGACTGTGTTTGATCCCCAGCGTCTCTCGTCTACATGTCTCTGCCTGGGTAAGACGCTTAACCCCGGGTTGCCCCTGACAACTACACCTGCAGCGTGTGAACGGCTGAGATAGATGTGTGATAGAAAAAGGGCAACACGCAGTTGCACTGAAGTGTTGTATAAATACAAACCTCAGCTCTTTTTTTTTACTTCCATCTAAATGCCTTTGTCGTGTGCTCAGATATAAAACCCGACATGTCTCAGTGCTTCATCATGTACATTTATGATTCTTTGCTAATTCCATTTACTGACAATGTGTAAAAACAAAAATGTTGACATGATGTATTGCCCCCGCTCCCCTCCCCCCACCGCATGCATCCAGGTGATTGAACAGCTTCAGAGAATCAACAGCATTCACACATCGCTTGTCCGTCAGCGGTGAAAGTCAATGACATTACGTCTATTTATGTGTTTTGATTAATTGTCAGGAATTGCCTTCTCAGTCCGCCGTCTCCCCTGACGCGTCGAGCAGTAGCCGTCGGCGATCATTACCATAATCACGTTAGTGTATTTTTTTTGCCGTGCCCTTGTGGAGTGGCTGTGTCCCATTTTAATGCCACGCAATAATAGATGCACATCAGAGATGAGATTGTGACAGCGTTTGTCCTCTGCAGGTGAGGACACTTGGGACATGTGTGCAAAAAATAAATCTCTTCAATGGGTCTTATAATTTCGTCAAATCTGATATATACATTTTTGAAAACATCATTTTAAAAAAATAAATAAAATGATTGACAAAAAGTGAAATGAATGATTGGGCTCTAGATCACCGGCTTTCAGCAGAACTGACACTAGAATACACCAGACTGAGATTTTAGACTTTAGATTTCCTATGGTAAATGTTGGAGATTTTAACCCTGAGTGCTCACACGGCACAGATCTGGCCTAGAGGGTTATGGTCTGGCCTAGAGGGGTGTAGACTGGCCAAGAGGGGTATGGTCTGGTCTAAAGGGGTATGGTCTGGCCTAGAGGGGTATGGTGTGGCCTAGAGAGGTATAGTCTGGTCTAAAGGGGTATGGTCTGGCCTAGAGGGGTATGGTGTGGCCTAGAGGGGTATGGCGTGGCCTAGAGGGGTATAGTCTGGTCTAGAGGGGTATGGTGTGGCCTAGAGGGGTATAGTCTGGCCTAGAGGGGGGAAGCCTGGCCTCAGGGGTGTAGCCTGGCCTAGAGGGGGGAAGTCTGGTCTAGAGGGGTATAGTCTGGCCTAGAGGTGTGTAGTCTGGCCTAAAGGAGATGGGTATGGTCTGGCCTAGAGGGGTGTAGTCTGGCCTAGAGGAGAGGGGTATGGTCTGGCCTAGAGGGGTGAAGTCTGGTCTAGAGGGGTGTAGTCTGGCCTGGACAGTTTATTCCTCGGGTATACTCTGGCCTGGGCCAAACTATACGCGGTTCCTTCTGGGCAGGGGTTAATATGGCCTGTTAGACCTGTTGGTCTTCTTGTTCAAAATCAAGAGTACTAACCACTACACCAACCGTGTGGCTCCATACGTGATCCCTACATTCAAAAACACCATTTAAAAAAAATGAATCTACAAGCTAGTTTTGTTTGTGCGTTGCCCTTTGGCTCAGCACCTCTGAAGCGTTTTTTTGGCAATGGCTGCTGATGTGCCTGTTGTATAATTTACGCCGCGCTCCACTGACAGTCTCTGCGGGGGAACCCGGCGGCTGCGCTGTCCACCCTGCTGTTATCTATCTGCCTGAGACATCTCCTGTTCCATCTCAGCGGCCACCTAAAGCTTCATTTCCCTTCCTGTCACCGCTCCGCTCCACTCTGCTCCGCCTCGGCCCTGCTCGCTCGCTCGCTCACTCTCTCGCTGTCTGCACACAGGACACACGCGTTTTGATAAAAGCCACTCTGTCACATATTACATCTCATTTCGCCGACACCACCTTGTCCTCACCGATCAGCCCTGAGCTGACCTCACCCCTTGACCTCAAGCTTATGAGAATAATGAAAAGTGCCGCTGTGGTTAAATATAGAGCCACTTCCTTGCACATGCACGCACAGGTGTCGCCGGTTAAGGGTTTTGTTTAGCACAATAAGCATGTGTCCATTTTGAGGCGGAACAGGAATTCAATAGTGAGCCGTGCCCCAAGGATGATTATCTCCCATTTCTACTGCCTTACTGTTTATTATGTCTGTGTTAGCACAAACTTTGTAATGGAGCTCATAAAATGTGCATACTGCTCGAAGGTACAGATTTTCCTCACAGTGGGGGAGATAGAGAGAGAAAGAGAGAGAGAGAGTGTACTGATTCTTTTATTTTTATTTTATTTCATCTCTGCACGCTTGCGACAAAATAGAATCATTTATGATATTGATTTTTTTTGAAGATTCAATCTTAAACAATACCATAAAAAAAATACACACACACACATACAGATATTTTGCTTTGTAACATCCCATAATGTCGAGTTTAATGTGAGCTAGCCAACTCTTCTCAGTCGTCTATTTTTCTCAATAAACGTCGTAACGCTTCTGCCACAACTCAGCACTTTGGGATTCAAGCCAAGTATGTATTCATTATTAGTTAAATAAAACATGTTTTTATGTATTTAAGCATGTTGTAATACTAATTTTAATGACAGGTATATAAACTGTTTACACATTTCTAACGAGTGCCTTTAAGTGTCCCAGTGCCCCAATTGATAATAAATGTCTAAATTCTACATTTATTAACAATTATGTGGACCTTTTTATTTTTACAAGCAAGTTCTTACAATGCCTCAAAGTGTCCAAAATAAGTCTTAATGTATTAATAATGAAGGTATTAATTATACCTTCAGTTTCTAAGTGTCTTAAACAACTTAAACATGTCCCGGTGTGTCTCAGTGTCCTAATAATGTGTTAAATATATGTTTATTAACACTTATGTGGCTATTTATGTTCTTAAGCAAGTTCTTATCAGGCATAAATATACAAACTGTTTACAAATGTCTAATTAATACCTTAAGTATTCCAAATGTGTCTTAACACATTGACAATACATGTATTAAATATGACTTTATTAACAATTATATAGACTTATTTATGTTCATAGGAATCTTTTAATATTAATGTTTACGATAGATAAATAAACAGTTTTACAGGTTGTTAACAAGAGCCTTTAAGTTTCTTAATATGTCTTAAAGTATTGATAATAAATGTAATAAATGTCCTGATGTGTCCGAATGTCTTAACAATGTGTTAATTATACATTTATTAACAATTACATGGACCTATTTATGTCTGTATCTTATAACACTGAGGTTTACGACAGGTATGTAATTTACTTGTATTAACTTGGTGTGAATTGTCGTCTATATTTTTCTCCATAAACATCAGAAAGCTTCTGCCACACGTCAAATTCAGATTCACTGCAAACTCAACTCAATAAAACAAGAAATAAACATAAAAGCAATAAGAGATTATTTTGGCTGTGACCTTGTCTGTTTCACCTCCAGGTGCCATTTAAAATAAAATTATATCTATTTCTTTACTTATATATACACACACACTCACATAAAACCTCACCAAATATATATATATATATATACATATATATATATATATGTACACATATATATATATATATACTGTATATCCTCTAGTGACACTTTAAAAAGACACTTTATCCACACCAATATATCTTTATTACCCACTTAAGCTCAAAGTGGCTCCATCATCTGACATTTAAATCCCAGTTATTGCCCCGGCGCCGCCGAGCTGAATTTATAAACCAATACCAAAGACTCCGCTTTGAGAAAACGAGCATGGGTATTACAGACAATGGCCGCTGGGTCAATGAGGGGTGAGGAGGAGAGAGAGAGGGGGGGGGGGGGTTGTCTCTGGGGGACGCAACACAGCGAGGGATTTTCTCTGCACCAAATAATGACAACTCAGGCAATATCGTCCTGCCAATGTGTCGCCACGACAGTAACTATCGATTGTTGGGCGGGGGTGAATTGTATCAAGGATGACCCTTTTGACCTTTAAGGGTTCCCATGGAAACGTAGTGTCTCTGCAGCAGCGAGAGCAAACACAGAGTTAAGAGTGACACCCGTCACCTGAAGAAATGACACAAAGATAATGTTTTTTCTCTCCCATCAAAGAGCCTTTCACTTTGTTTTTTTAACACAATTAAAAAAGCCAATAAATGTCAATTCACCCCATTCGCTTCTCTTTGAGTTGATCTCACCAACAAAACATCAACAAAAACAAAAACAGAGAAACTGGTTTTATGAGGTCTTTTGACCGGTGAGGACACAAAGTTGTCACTGTTGATAATGAGTGAATAATAAAGGGTTTATTAGCCTTTAAAAGGCATTAATATTAACCCCATATAGTCTTATTACTGTCATTAACTCACAATTTGTACTAAGTGATTATAAAGTTGACAATAAGACATAAAACATATGAATTCACATTTTTGAACCCCCAACTATTAGTCTAATTGTCATTAATTATTACATTTATTAGTTATTTATAAGCATGTTTTAAGTTCTTACTATATACTAATGTTTATGGCAATATATAATATATTACATATATACTTATTTATGTTCATAAGCATCTTATTATATTAAGGTTTATATACCTTACCTTCTTAATAATGTGTTCATTTTACGTTTATTCAAAATTATATGGCCTTATTTATGTTGATGTTGCATCTTATATACTTGTTAACGTTACAACAGGTATATAAACTGTTTGAGCCTTTAAGTTTCTTAATATGTCTTAAAGTATTGATAATAAATGTCATAAATGAGTGACATTTTATCACATTTCATGAGTCATATATTAACATTATACAGACTTATTTATGTTTTTAAGCAGTTTTAATGTCTTAAAGTATTGATAATGTGTTAAATATGTGTTTGTTTCGACTGTTTGCAAAGTGCCATTATTGTGTCTTACTTTCTTGACTGAAATATGTTGATTACTCTTTTATGGAGCATTGTTATTGTTTTTATTAATTGTTTATTGTGACTTATTACAGATAGACAAATAAAAAGACAAAAAGTCCTTTATTCTAAGGACTCTCCTTCATCATCACAGCACCGGGCTGTTGCCACGAGCTCGCTCATGCATCGTTGTCGTGATAAATTGCACAATCAGACAAACACATTCAAGCATATTCCACACTTTGGTGCTTTTTTCCCCCACAGTTTCCATAAATGAAAATTGACTGTGTTTTGTGCTGATGTTGGTAAAAAAAAAAAAAAAAATCCCCCCTCGCCTCAGTCCTACAATTCCCTGAGGCTCAGTGTGAATAAGAACCCACAGGAGCTTCAAAAAAAAGAAAAAACACTGAACTCAGCAAAAACATCTGACCAGAGACACACGGCAGCTGCGTCCAGAAGAAAGAGATAAATCCACAAACAAAAAGAAAACAAAAGCCTGACAGAGGACGATCAAAGCAATTAAAACAAAAAGGTAGAAAACAGAAAGAATAGAACAGATGCACTGACACTGTCGATTCCCTGCTGCAACGCACCTGATAACAACCCATTAATCTGACTCAGGTGTGTCAGAGAGTAAGAGAAACAACGTGATCAGGACACTCAGAGAGGACACACCGTCTGCTTCCTTCAAAATAAAAACCTGCCTCTGTGTCGTCTCACAGAGAACATTAAAAGCGGTTTAAAAGCGGAGGCCGGAAAATCACGTGATAATCAGCTGACTCTGCGACAAACGCGTCCCGTTATCTCGCACAATCTCGCGCAATCTCTCATTTCCTGTCAGTGAAAATACTTGATTACAAAAAATTATTAAAAAATTACTTGATAACAAAACCCAATTGGAGACACAAAAGAGAGATGTTGATATTGTTCTATCAGACAACGCGAAGGCAGGAAGTCTGAGCTGATTTTAGGGACTTGTGTGTGTGTGTGTGTGTGTGTGTGTGTGTGCTTGTATTTGTCATCTCTTTAGGACTTTTTTTCTGGCACAAACACTGACCTCTTCAGGACCAGTAGTCCTCAAGGAGAACAGAACCTGGTCCTGATGAGGCAGAACCTGGTTCATTTTAGGACTAAGATTTGAATTGTAGTTGTTATGGTGAAGGTAAGGGGCGATGCTTTCTTTAGGGTTTGTCCAAAAGATTGGAAGTTAATGCAGAGTCCTAAGAAGTAGAGCTGCACAAACCTTGTATTTACATCTTTGTGAGGTCCAAAAGAATGTGAAAAACTATTTTACCTGGGCTTTTTCAGGGTTAGGACCTGGTTTTAGGGTTAGGGTTAGGCACTTAGTTGTGACGGTTAAGGTTAGGCACTAGACGCTATGGAATGCATTATGTCATTGATGTGTCCTCACTAAGATATAAAAGCAATTGTGTGTGTGTGTGTGTCCTTGTGTTTGTAGCTTTGTGAGGACCAAAAATCGTATAAACCGTACGGAGTGAGGACATTTTGGCCGGTCCTCAGAACTTTAAAGCGCTTTTTGGGGGGTTAAGACCTGGTTTTAGGGTTAAGATTAGGCACTGTGTTGGGATGGTTAGGTCCTCACTGTGAAGGAAGCACAAACCAGTGTGTGTGCTGTGTGTGTGTGTGTTGGGGACCCTGAGGATAAGAGACTGCCCTGTTATCTTTGTGTAAAAGGTCACATGGGTTTGGCGGAAGAAGCAAAAAGCAACAACCACACACACACACATGCTGGTTTTGCGTTCTTTGCGTGGAAACTCATAGACCTCATGCATTCTCTAGCCCCCTAACCCTAAAACCAGGTCTTAATCCTCAATCCTCTTAATCCAAAAGCCTGTGTGGACCAGCCAAAATGTCCCCACAAAGACAGGTTTGTTTGACAGTTGGTCCACACACACACACACACACACACACACACACACACACACACACACACACCCCTCTCACTCATATCTGTACACACAGGACACTGTGATAAAAGACACATTGTCAGAAGACGTTGGAAATCCCCTGGTTCTGTTTTCCTTCTTGTGATTTGTGCGTTAGCGTGTCATTGTTTGTTTTTGTAACGTGTGCACAATTTATGCACAAAGACGTTTTTTAACCAGTGATTGTGATTGTGTTGATATTGTGCAGAACAGAGGTCACGTGTGTCTTTACAAAGAAGCAGAACTGTCTTTGTCTCGTTACTACCAAATAAAATCAGAAGAAGAAGGGTTGGTATTATGGTCTGTATTTATATAGAGCTTTTCTAGTCTTGATGAGCTGCTTTTACACTACAGTTTTCAACCATTCACACGCTGCAACCTGGGGTTATGTGTCTTTGCTCAAGGACACACATATAGACGAGCAGAGCCAGGATATGAACTCACAACCCTGCAGTTGAAAGACAACTAACTCACTCACTCACTCACTCACTCACTCATTCACTCACTCAGATTCACACACTTCAACATGGGGTTAAGTGTCTTACAAAAGGACACACATAGATGAGCAGAGCCAGGAATTGAACCCACAACCCTGCAGTTGAAAGACAACTCACTCACTTTGTCATTAAGGTAATTAAACAAGATAAAGAAAAGCATTCATAATGAGGTGGAAAAACCTGCAGAGACGCAGAAACTCAACAGTCTGTCACAATGAAAGTGCACATTCATCCGTCACACACACACACAACCCCAGCGGATCATGTTTGGACTAAGTTATTGTTCTTTATTTGGAAAATGTTGGCTCCATGAGAATCATTATTCTTCTTATTTTGCAGCAGTAAATCAGTGTTTTTACAGCTCAGCGTGGAGGATTGTCTGAGCAGCGGTAAAGAGAAAAAGAAAGAATAACAAATCCATGTCTTATCAGAGTCTGACCTACTCTCTTGGCTTCAGGCTAATTAACTCGAGTGTGTGACGGCTTTTGTGTCGTCGCTGTGGCCGCTTTCTTTTCTTTTCTTTTTTTCCCGCAGGGCAATAAGACTGAGTTTTTTGGTTAATGGACGAGCGCAGACTCCTTATCTCTGAGACTAGACCCAACACAAACAGCACACTGAAATTATACAACGCACAAAAGAAACAAAAACCACTCTGTCATTATTCAGATAACATGTGTGTCTTAGGAAAATAAACACAAACTTACACATTTATATTATAATATTTGTTTTGGATTCACATTTGACTCATAAAAGTCTGTAAAAGTCAAAAAGTGTAATTCGGATGTTATTTATTAATGGAATATTTATCTAATTTTATTTTATTTTTATTTTGCAGATGTATTATTGGGATTTATTTACATGTTTGTTTATTTATTATCTATTTATCATTATTATATATTTCTTTTAATCTAATTTTAACTTTGACTTCTGAGATCAAAATCAGTTTTTTTAATGTTTGAATTTTTGTTCGCAGAATTCTGGCTTCTTTTTTTTTACTTTTTTAAAATGTTGTTTCCAAAAAAAATCATATTTGGCCCTAATCCTCTTCTGTAGTTATTTTTTTAAATTTTCTTTTTCTTTTAATGTATATAGCTTTTTATTTTGCTTATTTATTATACATGATAAAGTTGGTCCATTATTTTTCTGCTCAGTTATGATTAGGGTTTATTTATTTGCATATTTAATATATAATATTTATCAAATTTTATTCTGCATACTGTATATACATATATATAGAGAGTATATATATATATATATATATACATATATTCCTCACTTTTTGTTACATTTTACGTGCATACGGAAAAAAAATGGCTGCACAAATAAAGTTTGACTGATTGAAGGACGCGAACGTGAACGCCCCCTCCTGTGTAATAAAAAGTAATAAAAGGCAAAAATAGACATTAACCGACAACGTGATGACAACGGCACAATGACATAAACATATATATATATATAATACAACATAACACAGCGTCTTTATTATTCAAATGACCGACATGATACAGACCAATTTAATTGTGTTTAAGGTCCTGTGGGGAATTAAGGCGGCGTGCGCTGCTTTTTGATTAAATGCTGACTTCTGTGGTCCACACGTGTGAGTGTGTGTGTGTGTGTGTGTGTGTGAGGCGGGGGACACAGCTTTATATTGTCTGGAGAGTGTGGTGTATATATACTCTGCTGACATCAGGTTTTTTTTTTATTTCACTTTTCATTTTTATTTTTTTATGAGAAAAAAAAGAAGACACTGGTGAGTGACATGTTTCTGTCTGACTGATGTTTTTATGCCAAACAACAAAAAGTAACAACAAAACACAACATTTTTTATTCAATTCAAGATATATAATGTCATTCTGCTCAGTTGTCATTTCTTAGTAAATGAATATGCCGTCATTCCAGATCCTTCACCTCCTCCATGTCAGACAATCATGAAACTGTCTTCATCTGCTGTTCCTCACTCATCTCCTCACCTGCAGCACGTTCCCTCATTCGTCCTTTAAGCTTTAGGATTGTGTTTCTCCATGCAGTCTCTGGTCAGATTGTTTAACTTCATGCTTCTATTCCAGCTCTCAGTTTGACGATCTAAAAACCTGCCTGATCATCTGCGTTACTTTTTAAATATTGATGTGGAAAAAATAAAGATGTGTGTTGATTTTTGTAAAAAAGAACCCGTCGTCTCTCCTGTGGTGAAAAGACAATCAGACTCAACTGTTTCAGTTAATGCTGTGTGGAAAAAAGCATTTTTTATCACAAGCGTCACAGTTTAAATGAAAATGTTTTATTCCTGTTTAATTGTTCTCTTCTTACATTCTCTCAAACCAGTTGAGCACCGTCACGTGTGAATGCGGAAAAAGTGTTTCCATTAAACTTTGCCGATAAACTTTTATATCAACAACCTAAAAAGCAGAAAATGTGAAACATCTAGCCTGCGATATTTAGGTTTTGCACATTTCTAAGGGGGGCCACACGGTGGTGTAGTGGTTAGCACTCTCGCCTTGCAGCGAGAAGACCCGGGTTCGAGCCCCGGTTGGAACAAGGGCCTTTCTGCATGGAGTTTGCGTGGGTTCTCCCCGGGTACTCGCCGGCTTCCTCCCACAGTCCAAAAACATGCAATGTGGGGATAGGTAAATTGGACACTCCAAATTGACCATAGGAGTGAGTGTGAGAGTGAATGGTTGTTTGTCTCTATCTGTGTGTGTGGCCCTGCGATGGACTGGCGAACTGTCCAGGGTGTACCCCGCCTATTGCCCGATGTAGCTGAGATTGGCACAGCACCCCCCGCGACCCTCTGGTGGAGGATAAAGCGGTAGATGATGACTGACTGACTGACCATTGTTGCTTCATAAAATGTGTGAGCAGTTTCCAGTTGTTAACATCTAAGAATCTCAAGATATGCTTTTAAAAACATGTTTAATGAATGTATTGTGTATCTTAAAGCCGCAGTTCTTTGTCAGAAACATCCAAACTCAATTCATCGTAAAAAAGATATCTGTGTTCTTCAGTTTTCTGTCATTTTACAAAAGTCTCTACTGTCCTCTTTGAGTCTCATCCTGTGCTCCGACGTCTCTTAATCAAAATCTAAAGCTTGGGGCAAATGCGCAGGTCTCAGTAGAGTCGGGCTCGCCTCAGCTTCTGGTCGTAAACAGCTGAGAATCAATACATCCTGTCAATGACGATTCGATCCATCGCTGCAGTCAAATGCTTTGCCGTGTCATTACAAAGGTGTTGGGGTCACGTTAAAGAGTGAACGACCTCTACCTGATTGTACTCAAGTATCACACGAATCAATACGTGGACCTAATACAATGCAACTGATTTGCATAACGACGTGCTGGAGTATTCTTAAAAATGAAGAACTTTTTGTGTCAAATATGAGACCAATATCATTTGCCTTTTTTAAACA